>NC_048599.1:135352307-135681057 GCF_003668045.3 Cricetulus griseus
TAACATGCATTTCTCTTACTAATCTGCCTTTCTGTAAAGGATCCATACAACCAAGAACTCAGGGAGGTAAAGGAAGGCAATATTAAAACTCTCTACAGTTGCAGTATCACATAAAATACACAGCAGGGTTTTGAAAAATATACAGACTGCCAATAGGACACCTTATGGAGTTCTGCAGGGCAAATGATAAAAGTACAAAGGCTAAGTTATAACTAATAAGGAAGCAAGAGAACACACAGAGGGGTGTGCAGGGAACACATTGAAGAGACAACCCTTGGCACCATCTATATGCTTAACATTAGCTCTCTGCTGGGTTTTAAGCCATTACACTAGAACTTTGACATTATTTTGAATAACTAGCCGGTTTCTACATGATGTTTATTGTTGAGAGTGCCTTTAATAAAATAGAATTACTAAAGGCAATTAAGGCTTTAAGGAAAATTAGACCTGAGATTGTATTTCAGCTCAAACTCTGCCACTTTCTTCCAGATGATAAACATCTTAAGACTGCAGGCATCTCAACATGAGCTACTATGATTTTAAATAAAGCCCTAAAGAGATGCTAGAAAAAAATAGTAACACCTGCAAAATGTCAAGTAACATTCTCACAAAATAATAAACTTACGATAGCTGGACCCCTCTCTTATTCCTCTTCTAAAAATAACGTGCATAGATAACTACTACAGTATTTAAAGAAGGATGTACATAAAATGTCAGTATGTAAAAAGGTCTTGGCGACTAGTTAGGTGTAGTGGTGCACACTTGTAACTCGAGCACTAAGGATGCTGAGGCAGCCGGATCATGATCCAGACTGAAGTACACAATGACACTTCATATAAAATAAAAACAAACGAAAAACTCAAGACAGCAAAAGTATTGACAAATTCGGAAAGCTACCTGAGCATAACAAGTTCACAAGCTTATTTGTTAACCTTCTGTCCTTATGTTTCATATCTATAAATTAGACCTAATATAGTCTATGCTACAGAGTTACTATAAATATTACAATATATGAAGATAAACTTTCATAGTTAATGATATGTAATAAGTATTGAATAAATTGGAGTTCTTGTAGATTAATTCAATAATTTAACATTTTTAAGATTTATTTGTTTGCCTTTTGTGAATACTCCAGGTATGCAAATGCCCACAGAGGCCACACACGCCTTTCTGTATATCTGTGAAACATAAGCGTGTCACATCCTCAAAAGCCAAAAGAGGACACTAGATTTCCCTGGGACTGGAGTTACCGCTGGTCATGAGCTTCCATGTGGATACTAGGGATCCAGCCCTAGTCCTCTGGAAGAGCAGCAGTGGCTCCTGACCAGTAAACCATCTCTGCATCCCATATATGGCCTTCTAATTTACAAACAATAGTTGTTTTGTCCACACTTTGTTAATTATCATTGTTTTACTGTTTCAAGTCTTACTAAATTGGCTCAAAGAATCTTGTTTGCTCTGCTTTAAAACAGTAGCTCAATGGCATGTACTCTTGTGATCCATTCTTGGTTAATATACTTATAGAGAGTCCTAAGTCTTAAAGACTATATTAGCAAGGTCTACATCAGCATGTAATAACTGTCATTTTGCTATATATTAGTAATTCAAATTTTAACCATTTTAAGTTACAAGTAATTAAAACCTTGTCTAAAGATTGAGTGCATGTACAGAAGCCCAGGGAAAAAGAAAAAAATATGATCTAAATATATTAAATTTAAAAAAAAGTTTAAAAATTTCACATCTTCAACAGAACCAAACATGGTGACAGCCATTCGAATGGAGAACCTTTTTCCTAAAAGGCTACTCATAAAACCACAGAATTGTAGACTACAAGTGACTCTACTAGCCCAAACATTCAAAATATTACTGCTTATGCCCTTTTGTAAAACATCTGAACAGGGTTTTGTTTCCCAGGATATGCTGACATTCATGAAGGAACAGGTGATTCAGCTTGTCTAGACTGTTACTTCTGCTTCCTAGCAGTTTTAGTTATTGGCAAATCCTTATAGTGAACTGAGAAACCACCTTCCTGGGCTATGAATTTCTGAGAACAAATATTTTGCAGGTTTTTCAACAGGAGCTATCTGAAGACAGCAATCAGTACACTCAACTTCATTTTTCTTGCTCTCTCATCCCCAAATGCTGTTTTTCATCATTCTCAATTTATTGAACTTGATGATTAAACATTAACCTTTGTTTCCAGCCATCTCCTAGTACAGGAAGAAATGGAAGTAATAAGCTGGTGTTACAAAGGATTTAACAATAAACTTGCTTAAAAATTAAGTTACACAAAAGTAAACTTTATCTTTAAAAAAATACAAAGCGTGCCTCTGCCAGGAAGGTGAAGAGGTCACAACCTTGGCCTATAGCCACTAATTAGGTCCTGTGCCTCTTAACAGAAAAAAGGATAATTCACCAGACGGGTATGATGACCCTAGTTAACACTCACTCAGGAAAAGCAGCCTAGGTCTGTGTAAAGATAACTATACCAGTATTATTAAGTTGTAAATCTACCCATTTACTCAAACAATGAAACTCTGCAGTTGTCTCTGTAGAACAATTGGCCAAAGGGTAGCTTAGCACCATGAACCTGTACAACCTAAGGGGATTTTCTGTTCAAGGCCAGTCACCCTTTGTTGCATTAGTCAGAACAAGTCACACATTGATGTGGTGCAAGTTATAATTTGTCTTAGTAATAAAAACCCGGAGTCAGATATAGGGGTAAATGCTGAAAGATCAGAGAAACAGGGCAGCCAGCCACTAGTTCTTACCTCTACTGAATCCTCAGACCAAAGAGGTGATCCTTTCCCTACAAATCCTCAGACTGAATTCTCAGACTGAATGCCATGCTCTTGTCTCCTCCCACCTTATATTCCCAGACATATCCCTTCCTGTCTCCACCTCCCTAGTTCTGGGATTAAAGGTGTGAGCCACCACCCCTGGCTCTGTTTCTCTTTTAGACTGGATTAATTTCGTGTTACCCAGGGTAGCCTTCAACTCACAGAGATCTGTCTGCCTCTGTCTCCCAAAGGCTGGGATTAAAGGTATATTCCACCACTGCCTGGCCTCCATGGATAACTAGTGTGGGTAGCTCTGCACTCTGATCTTCGGTTAAGCTTTATTTGCTAGAACACAAACAGAGTATCACCACAACTATTTTTCCTGGAATGGCATAGTACCACCATTACACTGCTTTCTAAGCCCAGCAGACACATCAGTCCATTTAGACCCCACTCTAATTATCTTTGTTCTGCTGCTATCCTATCTTACCAGATACACCGGCCCACTTGCTTACCTAACAGCTGGAACCAATAAACTTCTGTGCTCCCTTAAATTTTATTTGCGAAGGAAGCTAAAATTAAGAATCTGCTAGGATCATATTTTCTCTTTTTCAACCTGTAAAAATGTTGTTTTTTTTTATTTCACATGCATTAATGTTTTACCTGTATGTATGTCTGTATGAAGGTGTCAGATCCCCTAGAACTGGAGTTAAAGATAGCGATGATCTGCTATGTGGGTACTGGGAATTGAACCGGGTCCTTTGGAAGAGCAGACAGTGCTCTTAACCACTGAGCCATCTCTCCAGCCGTAAGGATCATATTTTCAAATATTTCAGCATTTCTAAATCATTCATTCTCTCTTTCATCAAGTTAATAATTTTTATATCTATTTTGTACAATTTGTTGGACCCAGGACTTTAGTCTACCTAATAATGTTCAGGTTACCTTGTAAACTGAATTAAGTTACACAAAAGTAAATTTTATCTTTAAAAAAATACAAAGCGTGCCTCTGCCAGGAAGGTTATGAGGTCACAACCTCATAAATTTTTTTCTATTTTTTATCCTGTATAGAAATTCTGGTGTCTATGTGTTACATAACAAAAAATTCACCTAACCCAAGTGCTCTCAACTGATAACAGTAAAATTATTACCAAAACAATTATGAGAGGGTTCATAACACCTATACATAATATAATAGATTAATGAGAATTCAAATAAAAAGCTGCTGGATAGATTATTGAGTTCAGTTCTGTCTAACTCTTGTAATGCTTTCTGATACTTGAATATAACTGGAAAAAATAAATTTCATATATGCCAAGTCCATAGCAAGGAGAACATATTACCATTAACTCCTTTCTGGAACATTTTTCAGGAATAAATGTTAAATAAGTAGCATCCCCTTACCAAAAATACTATCGATTTCTTGTTTAACATGTGCCACCTAACTTAAAACAATACTCCTAGAAATTAAATGATAGTAAAGCCCTAACAGATTTAATTTTAAGGTAACATCAATATTGAAAATGAACAAAAAAAGCAAATTCTATCAGATTTAGGATAAAAATAATGTCAATTCTCTAAAAAGCAAAGCAATTGCTGAAGTCAATGTGATATGATTATAGAAACCCTGAAAAAGAAAAACAAACAGCAACAACAAAAATTCCTGCTGCTCATTACTTCTGATTAAAGCATACAAACACCAGCATGTACACATAAACAGCTGCTCAGTCTGGAATTTGTAAAGGTTATATGGTCTGAGTTTTGTCCATAAATCTGTCTTCTTTGTGATTTCCTTT
This sequence comes from Cricetulus griseus, assembly GCF_003668045.3. Lineage (NCBI taxonomy): Eukaryota > Metazoa > Chordata > Mammalia > Rodentia > Cricetidae > Cricetulus > Cricetulus griseus. The sequence continues at coordinate 135,356,884 of NC_048599.1, forward strand.
CTGTTTATTCATACAATATTTGTTTCAGGCATTTCTCCCTCACTAGAACATACAATTTGTAGATAATAGTGCTATGGATATGGAAAATTACTTAAAGACTACCCAAAGGAGTTTTCCATCAATTTCCTTTCTTTTGAACTATATAGAGCCCTAATAATTGCTTGGATTATTAATAAAAACCTTACTATTTTTCATAAGGTATAGAAAGTCTACTGACATAAACACCAGTTTCTATAAAGAAAAAATTGCATACGCATACTCTCCTGCTCCTATTTCTGAAAATAAAAAGTAACCAAAGAACATGAGAACTAAGTGGTATAAAGCAGTGTTGCTAAAATTTCTTCCCAGGGGGAGATGAAACTAAGGTCTATCCCCTCTTCTAGTGAAGATATTAGGCTTCCTGACGGAGCACAGGTGAGGAAATACTTAGGGAATATGGGCACTCCTTCCCCACTGGCCACTACCTGGAAATCCTCAGCCAGTGGAAATGAGGGCTTCCCCATAGCCATCTAGATGGATTCCCCCTTTCTAGTCTTCCCCCTTGGCATATATACAAATTTAGAACATATATATACATATATTTATGTATAATAAATATATGTATATATATGTTCTAACCCCTCCTCCAGGGCATGTACAGAGTTGGCAGTCTATAAGGAACAGCTGGATACTTAGGGGAAGGTGTAAACTATCAATAAGCCAGCTAAGATGACCTTTTGCAAGGGGGCAGAGTTTGCCTCAAGATGGCAGTTACTGGGCTCTGAGGACAATCACCCATGATAAGTGGCAACTTCACGTTCAGAGTTCTTCGATGTTTGCTTGGGTATGTGTTAGCTCAATTGTGCTGGGAGAAATGGCATCACTGTATGAATGGAAAGGACATTTTCACGAGGTAATGTAGCAGATCTGCTGACTTTCCCTTTGTGTGTGAGGATAGAACGTGCAGACAGTGAAACCAGAGTCCAGGGAGCTAAGACTGTGGTGAGATCCTGTGAAGTGTGTTGTAGGACCTCAGCACGAAGAACAGAATAAGACCAATGGCTGAATATGCAAGAGATTAGAGTTGAGAGACTGAGCCACAAGTACAATCAAGTTCAAGGATGATATAAACCTCTTAATTGAAGATGGTAAAATATGACAGATCCTGACTCTCTGGGGCAAGGATGTGTGATTCCTCAATGGACTGTGCCTGCCTTTAGGCTGTCGGATGAATATTCCCTATCTGCAATATGAAATTTCAAAATACATGAAATTCCATTCATTCATAGCAAGGACACCTTGTCTACGCAACTATTCAATGTACTACTTATTTATTTCATTTGGTTAATGAAACTAAGTATATAATTTGAATTTCTCTTTAAGTTCTTCTTATGTTTCTGATTAGTTTCTTAGGAAGAATGACCCTATTCCATATTCTGTCAAAGATAGAGCCTGGTATCAATAGAAGGTTTAGCCTCCAACAAAAGTACTCAAAGTATTCTTCCCTTTATATTTTGATGAATCCTATTGGCACCTAGGTGCTTATTGATGTAAAGAATCAGTGTGCAGGCTGGATATTCTTTATAAGATAGCTCGTAAGCATGCGGATACATAGCTGAGCAAATTAGTGCATGCCTTTAACCCCAGCATTCACTTGGGAGGCAGAGGCAGACAGATCTCTGAGTTTCAAGCCAGCCTGCCTTTGCTCTACAGAGCAAATTCCAGGACAGCCAGGGCTTCACAGAAAAATCCTATCTCAAAAACAAAAACAAAACAAAAAATAAATTATGTAGATACATTTGTATTAGAAATTCAATTAGCTTTATATTAAAAGACAATTAAATAAACAGTGATAGAGATTATAATTAATTATTGTTGCTTGTAGGGCTTTTCATACTCTCTGAGCATATGTGACAGGCACTATGAATTTATAGTCCTGCTGCTTGGACGCTATCTGAAACTCATATGCAAACATAATGGAAATACTCTCTTCATTAAGTGAATTAAAAGGACACCCCTTGGGTAATTCATCACTATTTCAATTCTTGTGCTTATAGTATCAGTAAGCAATAACCCAGTATCATAGCTTAAACATTCTCCATAGCATGATTAACAACAGTAACCTTCTTGATTTATCTTTGCTGCTTTCTCTATCTATGTGGTTAAAGATAACAGAGCAAATGGATTTTTAGGATTAGCCCTAATTACATTATAGCACACTGAATTTTATGAAAACTGAACAAATAATGCCACTATAAACTAGCTATTCTTTTTCACTGAAGGGCTCTTGATTTCCTTTGTGTTCATATGAGCTACAATCCATCTCATTCATATGGCGCTGTGTTTGTATTTAACAGGCTTAAGGACACTAAGTAACAGGTGGCAGCATAGTTTCCACTTAGTAGGCTGTAATCATAACAATGTCAGCATGTTTTATATTAATATATTAAGTTAAAGATGTCTAACACCTTGAAAATTAAACGAATACTAACCCTCAAGAAGAAACTTGTCATTTTAGTGTTTCTTGCCTTACAAGATGAATAGCATATGATTAGCACTTTATAAATGCTTTCTTATTATAATCCTGTGGATGAGACTCAGTGTTTCCAATTTACTGATGAGAAAAACTCAGTTTATGTATCAGTCAAAGATACACAGTTCATTGGGGGTAGTTACAAATAATATGTACATCTATCTGCTTTGCCAGAGTTAGGATTTTTCTTATAGAATAAAACCTCTTAAGAATAATAAGACCAAGTTATGCTAATAAAACACAGATAAGAATGTGCTTTGAGTGATTAAAAAATACTTTTAGAATTCATTCAGAAGAAGGAACTAGTAAGGTCAATTCATTTTAGAGATGAGGATACAATACTGTAAATTAACTATAATTAAGTAATTTTTGCCCATATTGAGATATTTTCAATGAAAGGAGTTGTACATCTACTTACAGTCTGGTGAAAGTTTCCAGGCCTTCACATGGACCAGTAATAGTAAACAAATAACCAATCCATGGACTACTCTTTTTAGGGAGAATTTTAATTGGTCTTAATAATAAAACAATGAGTCAGATATTAGGAGGTGAAAGCTGAAGGATCAGAAAAGCAGAGCAGCCAGCCCCTAGTTCTTACCTCTATCTCAGACGGAAAGAACAATCCTGTCTCTACAAATCCTCAGACTGAATGCAATGAGCTCCTGTCTCCTCCCACCTTATATTCCTCTCTCTGTTCAGCCATCTCACTTCTGTCTCTCCCTCCTTTGAGCTGGTATTAAACGTGTGAGCCACCACTGCTGTTTCTCTTTTAGACTGGATCAATTTCATGTAGCCCAGGGTGGCCTTCAACTCACAGAGTTCCATCTGCTTCTGTCTCCCAAGGGCTGGGATTAAAGGTGTATGCCACCACTGCCTGGTCCCTATGGCTAACTAGTGTGGCTAGCTCTGCACTCTGATCTTCAGGCAAGCTTTATTTGTTAAAAAACAAACAAAATATCACCACACTCCTTAAAGGGCTCAAGCTTAAAGAAATTCTGGAACTTCCCTTTTCTATATATATGTAAATAATTTTGGATAAGAAATAATATTCAAAGTTATCCTGGCTTTCTACTTACAAAAATAATAAGAAAATTTCATCTCTTACCTATCCTACATTATAATGAAGGCTAATATCTCAAGCCAATGAATCTATTGAGGGCAATTAATTTGAGTTGAATGATAACAGTATAAGTATTTATAAGGTTCATGAGCTATGTAGCTAACAAATACCATGATGCCTTTAGCAGAATATAAATTTTGTATGTATTATTCATACCTGCACCTCCGCCTATGCTCAGAATCTTAATTTCTGATTTTGTTTCTCCAATCCTGAAAAGCAAGCAAACAAACAAAATTATAGAATTTAGGAAAAACACCAAAGGTGATTTGCAATTCTTTCTATCAAGTCCACTGAAAAGCAAAGACTAATGGATGAATGGACAGTCATGTCTGTGGTTCTTTATTTCTATTGCTCTTTTTAGAGTCCCTGAAAACATAGGCTCCATCTCTTTCCTGTACTTAGGAGACACAGAAGCACCACTATAAACATCTCACATGGAAAAAGTGTCATTTCTTTGGAGACTAGAACACATGGTTCTGTGGACCTTTTACATGGATGACATAAAGCCTGGGCCTGGGCCTGGGCCTGGGAAAGGACATGGTGATCCATGCCACCTCTATATGTCTTTTCCTCTTTCTTCCCCCTGTTTTCTTTTCAATAAACAAATATGTGTTATGTGTTTATTGTATGCCTATCCTAGGAATCAACTTTTTAAAAAAATGAGTAAGTACTTTCAAGGTAAAATCAGAATGCATTCCACCCATGGCATGGGTAGGAAATTCTCCAGGCTTCTTTCAGATGCAGATTTAAGGGTCAGAAAAAGGTCTGAGCACACAATTGCTGCCTGAACAAAGGGGAAAAGAGAGTGTTCTAAAAAGAGGCTGCAAGATAGACTGACAGAAGTTTTCATCTAACTTACCAAGTTTTTTTCTAAGAAATTTTAGTTTAGCAGATATTCGTAAGTGAAGAATTTAAGAAGAAGCACCTGGATCAAGGATGAATTCCTGAGAGTTATCACAGTAAGTTCAATATTCGGAAATTTTCAAAATTCAGTAAACAAAGCAACAAAGCCAAACAGAAAAACAAACAAGAAAACAGCATCTCAAGAATGTAATGAAACTGAAGAAATAGAAGAAAGCATGTTATTCAAAACTACTGAAAAAAATTTACAAGAAACTGAAGATTTTGATATGGACAAAAAGGTTTAGTTAAAAATAGTTGCTTTTGGAGAGTGGAATTCATTGACAAAGTATTTGGGAAAAGGAATTACTATTTGCTGTTGTTATCTGCTTTCTAAAATCATTTGGATTTTTAAAACACAAAAGCATTTTATTAAAAAAAAAGTATTACACTAATTATGCAATTGCCATACCCAACCTCCCACTTTCGAAAACTACTCCCTTAAAGAAACAGGGAGGTTTGGAAGCATTTTGTAGCACCATGTAACTTTTAAACTACTTCAAGCAAAAAATGGAGTTCCTTTTCGCAGAATCTAATTTTAAAGGGAAAATATGTTCTCTTTTCTTTTCTCTTTCATTCTTTCTTTTTCTTTTTTGTTTTCTTTGAAACAGAGTCTCACATTGTAGCCTATCCTGGTCTGGAACTCATGATCTTTGTGGTAATATATTGTTTATGTTCTAATAAAGCTTGCCTGGAGATCAGAATGCAAAGCTAGTCATAGCCACAGAGACCAGGCAGTGGTGTTGCACATTTTTAATCCCAGCACTAGAGAGGTATATAAGACAGGAGCAGGATCTCTGACCAGGCAATTAGGCTCTAGCCATGCTGAGGACAGGACAGCCCCAACCTTGGGAGAGGTAAGATCTCTCTGGTGTTTAGCATTTTTAATCTTCAGTTTGAACCCCAATATCTACCTCTGGTTTTATATTATTACTGCTACAGATATTGCCTTTGCCTCCTAAGTGCTGGGTTACAGCATGGGCCCCCATGTCTAGCAAAATTGCTTCCTTAATAATGACATTTGGAGTCAGAAATTCATAACTTTATGTATTACCACTGTATCAAATCTCATGTCTTTCACAAATTCTACCCTCAAAATTCCATCTAGACTAGATGCATTCAGAAGACAGGGTAGGGCCATTGTTGTGTTAAACCCATCCATCTTAAGACTAACCTGAGAGGGTGAAGAAAACCAAGGATCTGGTTAAGCTAAGAGGTGAATGTGTATTATCCAATCTGAAAATGTATTGAGAAAGTAACCTATAACCTGTACTTTTAGAAATGAGTAGAAAGGTCCCAACATGTAAATTATAATTTCAGATAAAAGGTGTCTATTTGGTAACTGCTTTAATGGTTTTTACTTTGAAAATGTCAGACATATACATAAAAAGTTTTGATCAAATTCACCCAGTATTCCTTCTGAAGGGACTAGCCCACTCCAGCATGTGGCTCTGGCAGGCTATGCCCTTCTCCCAAGTTCCCTCTGCCTTGCTAAAAACTGTTGGATTACACTCCTAAAGCTAGCCAAGAAGGTCTATTTCCTTGTTTGGCCATTTCCTCCTCCTGCTGACTACCAAGGTCTAGCCATAAAAGTATTAAAGTCCAGCAATCAAAAGCTCCCTTTAGTTCACCTAATTAACATTGCCAATCCAAACACCCATGCATCTTAGCTCATTTTAACACAGGCCTTCCCTTTATCTCCCCCTAAAATTATACCAGCAAGGCCATTTGTTGCTGTTTTGTTGTTGTTGTTGTTTTGTTTGTTTTGGTTTTGTTTTGTTTTCTTGTTTTGTTTTGTTTTTTTGCCTGGGTCAGAAAGTAGCCACTTTAACTTTTCTTCCTCCATTAATAAAGGATCTCTCTGTGAAAACGGGAGTTTGGGTGTGGTTTGTGTCTAATTCAGGGCCTCAGAGGGAGCCTTCACTTTCTTCTGAAATTTTTCCTCTATCTCCCAACCACCAGGTGTCCCTCCCAACTTCTTGTGCTGTGGACTGTAAATCCCAAATCCACTTATACTTAGTGGAATCTATCTATGAGTGCATAGGGTGGGGTGTTTAGCCCATGGTTTAGATATTTTACCCTTTATCCTATTACACATCAATTCTTTAACCTTGTTAAGACAGAAAATACAAGGCTGGGGAAACAGCAGATAAAAGGAGGAAGAGAAGGAGGAGAATTCTGTATTTGTCCAACAAGTCTGCTCTAGTTAGACAGAAGAATTACCACAGGAAACTAACTCCACAGAGAAAGTCAGACTGCAAAAGATAAAATACCAGATTTCTTTGTTGTTTGTAAATTAGGTCCACAGTCAGTCATTTCTTACTAGTTTTCCATAGTTACTTCTTGAAACAGAACAAGTGGAAACAATTTATCCCCAGATAGTTGACTTGATTATCTTTAGCCTGCGGAATCCATTACCTGGATAATGCTTATCAGCTTTCGTACAAATTGAACACATTAATCAAAAATAAGTGATAAATAAAGGAGTCTGGAGAGGCAAGAAACCAGTTTCACTGAGAATGGTTAAGACAATCCCTTTTCAGGATCATTTTAGTAATATTAAGTTGAAAGGAAAAGACAGCTTTTGGCAGAATGATTACAATAACAGATAAAGGAAATGAATTGAATTCATTAGAATTGAGAAGCACTAATTCTCTGCCCTGAAGCAAACAGTATTCTGCAATTACTTATATTTGATTCTAAAGAAAAGAACACTAGTATCCATTTGGAACTTTAAAAAAAAATGAATTTGAAAAGAAGCTAGAAAAAAAATCTGAGGTTAATGATTTGTACCTTATCTTTTTCCAAATAAGGTCGGGCTTGTGCCTTTAAAGCCTTCAAATGGTTAACACTGCACTGCCAGCTATGCAGCACAAATCAGTGTCTCGGTATTTAAAGGGTATTTAAAGCAAACACAGAGCAGCAGAAGCTAGCCCAGCCGGTTTAGGCAAGGTCCGGCCGCAGCAGGTAGCTGAGATCCGCTCTAACTCTAATCCCAATGTTTCCTCCACCTCTGCCTACCGATTGGGCTGTGTCCAACTATCCATCTTTGGCCCACTGGTTAGCCCATTGACAGAAACGCCTTTTTGTTACCTTGCTATTATGCCTGGCAGCTTCTTGTCCATGAATTCCTGCATGCACTGGTGTTCCGTGGAATTGTTTAGAAACCTCCGGAAAGATTCAACGTATCTGCTGTGGTCAGAAAACAAGCTCCTCATGCAAGATGCCATATTGGGTTCCCTAATAAAGACAGGGAGGGGAGCTGAGTTTAACTTCCTCTCTTCCTAGTTCCTTCTTTTCCCTCTTTCCCTCCCCTCCCCCACTAGTTTCTGTAACCCAACCGTCCCACAAACCCCGCCAAATAAGAAAAAAATAATAATAATAATAATACATGAATAAGAAATAAACCACAGTACTTAAACGTGCTTTGCATTTGACATGCGCCCAAAACTGGCAAGCGGAGCTCAGTGAGGTAGGAGACTCCTGTTGGTGCTTCACCCCCTGTACAGCTGCTTTCTGGAGACAGGCTGTAAAGCAGCCCGCGGTCCACAAAAGCTGTAAAAGCATTCCAATCACTTCCTGTTTTTTCAGCAGCTGTCACAAGTGAGTTCCAAGTGGGCAAGAGAGCTGTTTTGTTTTGTTTTTAAAGCAAAACACTAGATTGACCAGGATTACTGCAAGACCACATGCCACCTTCAGAAACCCAGAGTTGCTAAAATTTAGGGCCAAGAACAGCTGGCTCTGCGTGATTGTTGTCTGGAGTTCCCTGCCTTCATGTGTCTTAATTTTTGACTCTTAAGCTCATCTGCTGATTTGTTGGAATCAAATCTGGAAAATTTTTCAAGTCGAGGAGGAGCATGAGAGCTTTAAGCTAAATTTAAAGTAGCCTGAAGCTGTCCATGTTCCCATAAAAGGATTGGCACACGTACTCCTAATTTTGAGCCTCTTGAAAATGAAGAATTCACCCATGGTTTTTTAGGGCTTGTCTTAAGTCCCACTTTCATCTCTACATGATTGTTAGCTAATAGATAGAAACAGAGGCATAATGCTCTCATAAAATAAGTTGCACACAGACTTTTGTTTCCTTAAATAGTTAAAAACATGTTTATGCATTTACACTTGCACTGACAAATGTTGATTCCTTCCACTAGTGAGGTGTTCTGCTCTGTTCCATGTTCTCCATCTCTTTCAGTATCACATGGATCTAAGTGTTACTAATAGCAGACATAATTCCACTGAGTGGAATTCAGTAAAGCCACAGCACCCACCCTTGCTTCCATAAAAATCTTTACGTCCAATCCAAACCTATTGCCTTGGACCTCCTAGATAGAATTCCCATTACAGTTTGCTTAAACTAAGCAAACGGCATACAAATAATCTCAAAAAGAAAGGAAAAATGCTAAAGTCTCTCTCTCTCTCTCTCTCTCTCTCTCTCTCTCTCTCTCTCTGTGTGTGTGTGTGTGTATGTGTATGTGTGTGTGTGAGTGTGTGTCTGTCTGTCTGTCTCTCTGTCGTCTCTCTGTCTCTCTCTCTTACACACACACACACACACACACACACACACACACACACACACACACACACATCAGGAGAAATACCTTTACAACTAATATTCATGGAGAACTTCTAACCATCACCCTGGAAGGGTGTTGTTTCCTTGGAAATTGAATTGCTGGTTTTGAACATTGTCAAGACTCTTAATCCAAAGTATTAATTTGATTAGCAAGCTCTTTGTCCACTCCCAGCAACAATTCAGGACCCTGGTTGTTCATGCCCTCTGTTCATGCCCTCACACAGAAAATACCATGCTTGTCTATGACTGTGCTAATTTGTTACATGATAATTGTGAATATTAATTTTCATTCCATTTCATTGACAATAAGTGAGGATAATGTTCATTCTGTTAGCTCTGTAGAGCTTCCGTTCATTCCCTTCACTCTCATTTCAATGGGATCCTCCTGATGCTTTTCTTTATGTGTATGTGCTCTTTATAAATTAGATATGTTAATCTTTATAATATTTTAACAAGAATTTTTCTTGATATAACATTTACCTTAAAAAATAAAAATAAAACCTAGTCATTGAAAAACCTGAAATCAAGACTTAGGACAACAGTACTCATTCTATAAGGTATTTTTATATAATTTGCTCCTTGATTCTCTTTGGTTGGAAAGACTGTGTTCCTTTTAAAAAATAACACTTGTGCCAGTCGGTGGTGAAGTTGTGAATGCCTTAATCCCAGCACTTTGAGGCAGAGGCAGGTGAATCTCTGTGAGTTTGAGGCCAGGCTGGTCTACAGAGAGAGTGCCAGGACAGAAACAGCTGTTACATAGAGAAACCAAAGAACAAAACAAAACAAAAAAGGCACTTGTAAATAATCACAGTATGTCAAAGGCTATCTATTTGTGGACACTACTACTGGGACTAGAGTATTGTTTCACAATACTTTGCTTACTCCAAGATCTTCAAGATTTCATTAAACACTCTACAGAATATAAACTATATAATCAGATAATTTATAAAGAATGCTTATTTGGCTATTCAAAATATATATTAGCCTATCAAAGTGCTATTTAACCATTTTCACATGCTCTCTTGAAATATTTACTTATCTCTGGCATTTTCTGATTAGTTTTTCATACCAAATTCTTTTTTTAAAAAAGGAATGTTTTTGCTTTCAGCATGACTTGCATTTTATTAAGTTCTGGTTTCAGCAACCACAGCTTCCTCTTAACATTTATATAAAACATTTTTTCCCAGTCCATAAATCACCTGGAATTTTCTGTGGGATTGAAACATCAAGCTGTCTGGTTGCAATGGCCAAATCTCGAGACTCCTTTCCCTTCCTTTGGAATATTAGACCACACACTACAACATCTATTACTACAGTAACTTCTCAGTGTTAATAAAATCATTATTGCCTTTAGAAGTCTTTTTAGCACATGAGGATGCAATTCTAAGACACTTTTAAAATGAACTTAGGATTCTTATTTATTGTCTAACCAAACTGGAGTTCCCAGCCCACGAACTTCCATTTATTAAGATTTTATCAAAGTACCTTATATGCATTATCTCATTTAATACCCTCACCTCCTAGGTAGGGAGTTATTGATATTAGCAGGTAGGATTCAGATCCCTAAATTACAAAAGATCACAGGACATCTAAAAGAATAAAGTAATGTTTCATACAAGGGTTATTATTTTTCTTATCATGTGGGGAACCTTGGTGGATTCCATGGAGGGCGAGGTAGAAGGAAGCTGAGGATAAACATGCCAGGCAGCAGAGCTTAAGAGGGGAGTTTTATTAGAAAGAGAAGGAAAGAGAAAAGAGGTAAAAAGACACAGAGACAGAGAGAGGACAGAAGAGAAGAGGGAGAGAAGAAAATTCCAGTCTGCCCCAGGTGAACAACAGGAAAGAGAGAGGGAAGAGAGAGAAGTGGGCAGGGTCTCTCTCTCTCTCTCTCTCTCTCTCTCTCTCTCTCTCTCTCTTTTTTAAGATGAGACATGTTGACTAGTTTATTATACGGGCCCAGGAGAGTAGGGAGACTGAGAGAAAAGAGGAACAGGGGTAATGGCTGACTGCCATGGCCGGTCGCCATAGAGAGAGGCTGAGAGAGAGCCAAGAAGAAACAGAGTAGAGAGAGAGTGACATAGGAAAGTTGGAGCTCTCAAAGGGAAGACTGCGCATGCGCACTGAGGTTCCACACATGTCCAGAGTCATAATGGGTGACTGGTGATGTGGCGATGATGTAGCACGCTTTCTTTTCTTTTCTTTCTTTTTTTTTTTTTTATTAGTTCAAGTTAGGGAACAAGCTTGGTTCACATGTAAGTCACTTCTCCCTCTCCCTCTCCCTCCCCTCACCCCCATCCCTCCTCTCCCACACCCCAACATACCCCCCACCCCATCCACCCACCACTCCCCAGGCAGGGTAGGGCCCTCAACAGGGGCTCTGCAAAGTCCACCAAAACTTCCTGTGCTGGGCCTGGGACCTTCCCATGTGTCCAGGGCCAGAGTGTGACCCTTCACGTGGGATGGGCTCTCAAAGTCCCTTCTTGCACCAGGGAAAAATACTAATCCACTTCCAGAGGCTCCCTGGAGTGCAGAGGCCTCCTTATTGACATCCATGTTCAGGGGGCTGGATCAGTCTTGTACTGGCCTCCTGGACAGCATCTGGGGTCGATGTGCTCTCCCTTGTTCAGGCCAACTGTTTCTGTGAGTTTCTCCAACCTGATACAGACCCCTTCGTTCTTCATTCCTCCCTCTCTTCAAATAAATTCCAGATTTCAGCTCAGTGTATATCTGTGGATGTCTTTCTCTGCTTCCATCAGCCACTGGATGAGGGCTCTAGGATGGCATAAAGAGTAGCCATCAATCTCATTTTAGGGGAAGGGCTTTTAGGTTATCCTCTCCACCACTGCCTGGATTGTCAGATCCTGTCATCCTTGTAGGTCTCTGGAGATCTCCCTGGTTCCAGATCTCTTCTCGGACCTATAGTGGCTCCCTCTGATATGGTATCTCTCATCCTGCTCTCTCTCCTCTATTCTTCCCCCAACTCAATATCTCTGCCCCTCCATTTCTTCTCCTCTACTCCTCTTCTTGTGCTCTTATTGTGGCAGCACCCTTTCCCCTACCCTCATGCTCCCAATTAGCTCAGGAGTTCATGCCACTTCCCATTCCTGGAGTCTATTTATCCCTTAGAGACCTTCATGTTTCCTAGTTTCTTTGGTGAAGAGGATTATAGGCTGGTAATCCTTTGCTCTATGTCTAAAATTCATATATGAGTGAGTACATACCATGTTTGTCTTTTTGTGACTGGGTTACCTCACTCAGGATGGTTTCTTCTAGTTCCATCCATTTGCCTGCGAATTTCAAGATTCCATTGCTTTTTTCTGCTGAGTAGTACTCCATTGTATAAATGCACCACATTTTCTCTATCCATTCTTCAGTTGAGGGGCATCTAGGTTGCTTCTAGGTTCTGGCTATTACAAACAATACTGCTATGAACATGGTTGAACATATGTCCTTGTTGTATGAACATGCACTATTTGGGTCTATACCCAAGAGAGGAATGGCTGTATCTTGAGGTAGACTGATTCCCATTTTTCTGAGCAACCACCATACTGATTTCCAGAGTGGTCTTACAAGTTCACACTTTCACCAGCAATGGAGGAGTGTCCTTCTTCTCCACATCCTCTCCAGCATAGATTGTCATTGGTATTTTTGATTTTAGCCATTCTGACAGGTGTGAGGTGGTATCTCAGAGTTGTTTTGAGTTGCATTTCTTTGATGGCCAAGGATTTTGAGCACTTTCTTAAGTGTCTTTCAGCCATTTCAGATTCCTCTGTTGAAAAATCTCTGTTTAGTTCTGCACCCCACTTTTTAATTTCATTGTTTGGTGTTTTGGTGAGTAGCTTCTTGAGCTCCTTGTATATTTTGGAAATCAGCCCTCTGTCAGATGTGGGGTCGGTGAAGAGCTTTTCCCATTCTGTTGGCAGTTGTTTTGTGTCCTTTGCCTTACAGAAGCTTCTCAATTTCAGGAGGTCCCATTTATTAATTGCAGACCTCAGGTAGCACGTTTTCTTATGCATGCCCTGACCATTGTCAGGAGGCAGGGCCTGAACCTTTCATTCCCACCTCTACGTATTATTTTTAAAAAGGTGGGGTGTTAGACATGGCAGGTTAAGGAATAAGGGCGTCGAATTCTCAAGACTGCTTCCTGCTGACGTGGGGGGCGTTGACCATCTTTAGAGGACCCGAGAAGGTTGGGGTGCTGTCACGTCTTGGGGTAGCTGGTTGTTTCATTGCAGTCCAGGCTGTAAAGAACTCCCTGACGCCCCTTAGACCTGTTTGTTTGGATCCAATTCAGCTCCCTGGAACTTACAAGAATCCTTAGAGTTTGTGGAAACGTAAGTATTAGACACATTAGCAGCATATTTATGTTAGAAGCAACTTGGCTGAAAGCATTATCATTTTAAAATTGACAGTTTTTTTTTAGGATAATGAAAATCATCTTAATCTTGACCTGGTAGTTATGATCGTACAATAGTATTGTAGAACTGACTATGAACAGTAGCATGAAAAATAGAGAAATCGGGAACATATTTCATGCTTTTTAATGTCACAACTCACTTTATCATCACTTAAGCCTTTTTATCCTCAGACCTTTATAACTTTAATTCATACACTTTATATTACCATCTTAGACCTTCCATTCTCAGACCTTCACAACTTGCATTTATCCACCATGTTAGACCTTTCCATCCTCAGACCTTCGTAACTACATTCTCAGACCTTCATACATCTTACACTTTCCTATCTTCACATAGATAAACCCTAAAATACCTGTTCCTGGAATCTGTTTTGCTTTAAGCTGTCAAGACTACCAGTCATCAAAAGCATCAGAGTTCTTGAGAAGGATAAGATTTTACCTGAATCAATGATTAAAGAATAACAGAGACTTGCCAGCAGGCTGCATAGACAGCCACCCCCAAGGTCCTCCATCCATAGTAGTGGACTGCAGGACACCTGCTTTCTTGCTGATAGCATGTGACTTGTGGATTACAGACTATAGGAAGAGTCGCCTACTGTTGACCCAAGCAACTCCGGGAAAGTTGATTCCATTGTCATCTTATCCACAGTCTGGAGTACCTTGTAGCAGTTGAGGTGAAGGGCAGGTTTGCTCAGTGACTAGCGTTGTCACTGACTCGAGATGAAGTTTCTTTAGTGCCCATCAGTCTTCTTGGAGGAAATAGGGTGGAGCCAGAAGCTGGCCTATCTCTCTGTTATAAAAAGCTTTTTAACAAAACATTTTAAATGCCATATTCTCTAGATCTCTGAGCATTTGAGGGCTGTCTGTTTAGTATCTCAGCAGTTAAGTTTGCCTTTAGTTAGAGAAAACTCCCCTTTTGTGATAAAAGCTGTACCTTTGTAAACGGTTTACAGGATGGACCGAGTGGTATAAATATTTTGTTAGTTTGAAATAGACCTTTGTGATTTTAAATTTTGATCATCATTTAAAGATACATGAGTTAAATTTAAGTTGTATAGACTTAGCTTATATTTTAAGTATAGTTAAATTAGACCTTTATGACTTTAAATGTTTACCATCATTTAAACATTCATAGCAATTTAGAAATATGAGACTTAGCACAGTTTAATTTAAGTTGCATATAGAGCTAGATAAGTATAAAGTTAAATTACAGGTACAGAGACAAGCAGGACTGGATAACAGTAAAAGGGGGAACCAGAATATAATTTCTGATCCGTACATTGTAGCAAACAGACAGGAGATTTAAAGGGACAGAGTAAACTTAAACAGAGGGCCCTGGAAAGGCATAGTATTTAGTAAACAAGCCATGAACAACAGAGCCAGTTAAAGAAGAAATCACACACAAAAAAATAAAATAAAAAGCAAAAAGATCTGGCAGAAATCAAAAAATCCGGTAGACAGGTTTGCTGGCACAGGCTGCTGGAGCTGGGCGTGCCTACAGGTAGGTCATATGACCAAGATGGCGGCCCCCAGGTCAGTCCATATGGCCAAGATGGCGTCGACCATAAGCTGTTTTTGTCTGTTTACCTGCTTGTTGGATGAAACCAGAAAGGTTCCTCTATGCATTTCCCATCAGTGAGGCAAGTGGAAAACCGGCAAAAACTCCTCTCTGGATGCACATCTGCCCGTGGGAGTTGCTAGGGGCCTGGCCCCAAAGGGGACACAGCTGTCCCGAAACCAAAAAAGGACCCAGCGGTCCGAACTGAAAAAGCAAAAAGCACCGCTCCTGGAGCGGGATCCCATGCCTGACCCTCAGGAAATGAACCCAACAAGTGAAAGAAGAAATAAAAGGCAAGATGTCTAGTGGCAGTGCTTGTCCGTGCAAGTCAATGAACTGAGTGGGCAGGCCTTAGGATGGCACATGACCAAGATGGTGGCCCCCAGGTTAGCCCACATGGCCGAGATGGCGGGGGCCCTCGTAAGTACATTCTCAATTGCGAGAAGTTTTTCTCCATGAGTGAGGCAGTAAGAAACAAACAAACAAAACTCTCAGAGCGTCTCAAGCAGACACTGCCAAGAAGAAACACAGGCAGAGATAGACAAAAAGATGAGGGACATTCCCAGGTGAAAGAAATTTCCCACTGGGAGGCAGAAGTCCGCTCATTTACCTACTCGCTAAGATCCTGTAAAATGTATTTCCCGTGGGCAAGGCCAAAAATGGCACAGATTGCTCTGTCTGAGAGCACCCAGCAGAAAGCCCGAAAGAGGCTCAGCAGTCCGAAACCGAAAAAATGTACCCAGAGCTAACTCCAAAATGTAGTGCTGGGTCTGCCCCATGGGATAAGTTATGGGTATCTTACTGGATTGCAGCAAACAGGCAGATGAGTGCGTTCCAGAGATCCTTAATTGGAAAAGCAGCGAGTTGAAGTGTACAGAGTTCTGGCATCTCAGGCTCTGAAGGCAGGAGGAACTGTCAGAAAAAGCCGAGATGGAAGTGGGTTATGAGTTCAGATTTTAGGATCCCTGAAATTTCCCATGTCCCTGGCAGGAGAAGTTACAGAGAAAGCCTATCCCGCCAGCAAGCTTCAAGAGTTTACAGAGAGAGCCTAAACCAAGTCAGGTGCCAATGTTATGTTTTTATTTTTAAAAAAGGGAAAAGAGAAAGCTTTAAGATGAGACATGTTGATTAGTTTATTATCCAGGCCAGCAGAGTAGGGAGACTGAGAGAGAAGAGGAACAGGGGTAATGGCTGACCACCATGGCCGGTCGCCATAGAGAGAGGCTGAGAGACAGCCAAGAAGAAACAGAGAGTAGAGAGAGGGGTCTCTCTTTTAAAGGGGTCCTTTGCACCTACGTGCAAACTAATAGTCATGGAACCCTGAGCTGACCAGGGTACTGCCTGAGTGCATTTTGCAAGGTGACAGGGGCAGACCAGCATAATACCTGAATCCTTACACTTACTATTCTGCACCATTTCAATATAAAGATTATTTTATATTATTACTTTCCTAAAGACAATTAGAGCATTAATTAACAGAGTAGTCCTGTATTCCTCCTATGTATATTGCTAGGACACCATCTGTGTTACACATAAAAAAATTAAAACACACACACACACACACACACACACACACACACACACACACAAACACACACAAATCCCTTCTTCCAATGTATGCTGTACCTAAAAAGCAAGCAAGTGAAAAACAGAAAAAAACAATAGGAAAATCTAAAACATCTGTTTGTTGTAAACAATGTTCTTCATTTTAGCAATATTAAGTCTGACTTTCAATATGAGAGCAATGTTCTTAATCCTATGGCTTCTTATCCTTAACTATATACCCAATTTCTAAATAATTCCAACACTATGAAATTATTTTTAATGAAATAGTTTAAAGAATCTCATTTTTTATTTTTATTCTTAATTGAAAATAGATTCTTCTCTCATACAATACATCCTGAACATGATTTCCCTTCCCTCCCACTCCTCGCAGCTCACACCCACCCCTCATCTCCCCTAATCCACGCCTCCTCTGCCTCCCATTAGAAAAGAGCAGGCCTCCAACAACAAACACAACAAACAAAATACAATATGACAAGGCAAAAGCCCTCTCAAAGAAGCTGGGATAAGGCAACCCAACAGGTGGAAAAGGGTCCCAAGAGTTGGCAAAAGAGTCGGAGACACCCCCTCTCCTACAGTTAGGAGTCACACAAAAACACCAAGCTAACCATCACAACATACACACAGAAAACCTGGTGCATACTCATGCCGCCCCTCCTGTTGCCACTTTAGCCTCTGTGAGCTCTGTATGCACCCAGCTTAGCTGAATCCGTGGGTCCTATTTTCCTGGTGTCTTCCATCTCCCCTGACTCCTACAATCTTTCTTCGCCCTCTTCCAAGGGTTATCCCAAGTTCTGAGGGGAGGAGACCTCCAATTTATACTTTCTCTCCTCATAATGTCTGGCTGTGGGTCTCTGTATCTGCTCCCATCTGCTGCCAGAGTAAGTCTCTCTGACAACTACTGGATAAGGCACTGATCTATGAGTCTACGAGTAAAGCAGAATATCATTAGGAATCATTGGATTTCTTTCCCCCTGCCAGTTGTGTTTAGGTCTACCCTAGGTCTCAGAGCTAGTCTCCAGTTCTTGGAGATCTAGGCAGTGTAGAGCATGGGCTCCCTCTTGTGGCATGAGTCTCAAGTTAAACCAGCCATTGGCTGACCACTCCTACAAGTTCTGCACCACCATTGCCCTAGTTCATCTTGCAGGCAGGATAGATTGTTGGTCAAAGGTTTTGTGACAATGTGGATGTCCACTTTTCTCTTTTGTAGCTGACAAAGTACTTTCCCTAAGCAAAGAGACTAGAACGTGGGGTTGGGTACTCCAATGCAAGCACAAGCTCCACCTCTCCACATTCAGTGAGCTATGTAGATGTTGTCCTCAGCAATGGGGCTCTACTACCAGTTTGCAGAGAGCAACCTTCTATCTTTACACCAGCCTGGGTTGTTTGGGGTTCTCCATGGGACCCCCTCAGTCTACAACTCAACTGAACGCAATAGGAAGCCATGCCTGGCTATAAGAGATGGCCAGTTGAGATTCCATATCCCCAATTACTAAAAATCTTCACTAAGATCACTCTCATAGATTCCAGGAAGTTTCCACTGCACTAGATTTCCATGCCACCCCTTAAATGCCTCCCAATTCCAGCCATTCTCTCCCTCCATCCAATCTCCCCACACACACACCTAATCTCTCCAGCTCCTCTCAAACTCCGTCCCAGTCCATCTGTAAAATCTATACCATTTCCTCTTCCCAGGAAGATCCGTACATCACCCCTAGACACCTGCTCTTTACTTAACCTCTCTGGGTCCGAGGACTGTAGCTTTGCTATTATTTACTTAACAATTAATATCTGTATATAAGTGAATACATACCATATCTGTTTTTCTGGGTCTGGGTTATCTCACTCAGGGTGATTTTTTCCAAGTTCCACTCATTTGCCTGCAAAATTTCATGATGTCATTGTTTTTAACATCTGAGTAATACTCCATAATGTAAATGTACCACATTTTGTTTATCCTTCTTCTGTTGAGAGACATCTAGGTTATTTCTAGTTTCTAGCTAATATGAACAAAGCTGCTATGAACATAGTTGAGCATGTGTCCTTGTGGTAGGATGAAGAGTCCTTTGGGTATATGCCCAAGATTGGCATGGGTGGATCTTGAGGTAAATTGATTTCCAACTTTCTGAGTAACTGCCATATTGATTTCAATAGTGTCTATACAAGATTTCATTCCCAACAGTAATGGAGGAGTGTAGCCTTGCTCCACATCCTCTCCAATATAATTTATCACTTGTGGTTTTTAATCTTAGCCATTCTGACAGGAGTAAGATGGAACATCAAAGAGGTTTTGAATTGCACATCCCTGATGGCTAAGGATGTTAAACATTCCTTTAAGTGTTTTTGGCCATTTCAGAGTCCACCACTGAGAATTCTCTGTTTAGATATGTATCAATTTTTAAAGTTTAATTATTTTAATAACTAGTTTCTTGAATTCCTTATATATTTTGGATATTAGTCCTCTATTGAATGTGGAGTTGGTAAAAATCTTTTCCCATTTCTGTGGCTGCTGCTTTTGTCCTATTGATGATGTCCTTTGACTTATAAAAGCATTTGAGTTTCTTGAAGTCCAGTATATTTATTATCTATCTTAGGGCCTGTGCTGTTGGTGTTCTGTTCAGAATGTCATCTTCTATGCCAATGCATTCAAGGCTATTTCCCACTTACTCACCCATCAGTTTCAGTGTGCCTGTATTACTGTATTACATTTGGACTTGAGTTCTATGCAGGATGATAAGTATGGATCTATTTGCATTCTTCTACATGCAGACATCCAGTTTGATTAGCACCATTTGTTGAAGATGCTCTTTTTTTTCCAGTGTGTATTTCTGACTTCTTTATCAAATTCAGGTGTCTATAGATGTGTGGATTTGTGTCTGGGTCTTTGATTTTATTCCATTGATCAACAACTCAGTTTTTATGCCAACACCTCATAAGGTTTTCTGTAACTATAGTTTTGTAGTACAGCTTGGAATCAGGGGTGGTGATTATGCCCAGAAGATCTTTTATTGTACAGGATTGTTTTAGCTATCCTGGGCTTTTTGTTTTTCCATATGAATTTGGAATTGTCCTTTCAATTACTGTAAAGACCTGTGTTGGAATTTGATGGGATTGCTTTGAATCTGTAGATTACTTTTCATAGGATGGCCGTTTTTACTGTTAAACCTCCCAACCTATGAACATAGGAGATCTTTCCATCTTCTGATATCTTCTCTAATGTCTTTCTGCAGAGACTTGAAGATTCATTATACAAGTCTTTACTTGCTTGGTTAGAGCTACCCAAATATATTTTATATTATTTGAGGCTATTTGGAAATTTGTTGCTTCCCTGGTTTCAGATTTCTTTCTCAGTCTGTTTGTCATTTGTATATAGAATGGTTACTGATTTTCTTGAGTTAAACTTGTATCCAGCTACTTTGCTGAAGGTGTTTTTCAGCAGTATGAGTTCCCTAGTAGAATTTTGGGGGTCACTTATATATACTATATATAATCTGTTAATAATGCTATTTTGATTTCTTCTTTTCTAATGTTTATCACATTTATCTCCTTGAATTATCTTATTGTTCTAGCCAAAATTGCAAGTACTATATTGAATAGATTTGAAGAGAGTGAACAACCTTATCTTAGTCCTGATTTTAGTGGAATTGCTTTGAGTTTCTCTCCATTTAATTTGATGTGAAATTTGGGCATGCTGTATATTGCCTTTATTATGTATAGGTATGTCCCTTGTATCCCTAGTCTTTCTAGGACTTTTATCATGAAGGGGTGATGGATTTTGCAAAAGCCTTTTTCTGCTTCTAAAAGGATGATCACGTGTTTTATTTTCTTTCAGCTTGTTTATGTGGTGGATTGCATTAATATGTATATTAAACCATCTGTGCATCTCTTGGATGGAGCTTACTTCATCATGGTGACTGATCTTTTTGATGTGTTCTTGGATTTGGTTTGCAAGAATTTTATTGAGTTGTTGCCATTGTTGTTGGTGGTGGTGGTGATGGTGGTTGTGGTGGAGGAGTTTGTGTGTGTGTGTGTGTGTGTGTGTGTGTGTGTGTGTGTGTGTGTCTGTGTCTGTGTCTGTGTCTGTGTCTGTGTCTGTATCTGTGTGTCTGTGTGTGTGTGTGTGTGTGTGTGTGTGTGTGTGTGTGTGTGCATGTGTTTCCCTTCTTTTGTATTTGCTAGTGTGAGATTATTTATTTCCTGTGCTTTCATGGGTGTAGTTAACCTCATTGTGTTAAAATTTCTTTCTAGAACGTTCTGTAGGACTGGATTTTCCTATGATATTTTCTGCCCCTGAGAAGACATTTTATGGATATCTACATGTGAGCAGGGAGGGGTCAGAGTAGAACAGATAGCAACTTTCTTTCCTATACTTTACTCCAAATTGTAAAGGCAAATACTCAGGCATAGCCCTAACTTGTTGGCCAGTTGTTAACACTAGCTTTATTACAAAAGTCTAGATAAAGTATCATAGGCAGCTTTCTTCACAGCTCTGGTACTTGGAGCCAAAGATTGGATCTATGTACCGAGAAGCAATTGGAACTGACCACATCAATTAATCAATGCTAACTCACTGACTTTAAGTAAACTTTTCCTAAAAATAATTCAATGTTTTGTAACTGGAACCAAGAATTAGATCAATAGGTAAAATCTTCCTCTTTTTCATGGATTAAATGCATTCCTGATTAACTCTAAGTCACCAATATTGTATCAGTGTTGTATTAAGGAAAGAAACAAAAGAACATCCCTTTAGAGTCATTTCAACACCACAAATCCAGATCCAAGTTCTCTCTCTCATGCTGCCTGTATCTTCCTTGCTCTGTCTGTTGTATGAGTCTCAATCTGTGACTGCCTGATGAAGGCTGTTTTGTGGATCTGTCCCTTTGTCTGTGTGTAGCTATCTGTGTGTTTATCTGTGAGTGATAAATACCTCCATAAGGCAGAGCTCTGTGCTCCTTTTTAATGAACAGCACACAAAGTATCGCATGGGAAGGAATGGGATACTTTATAGCAAAATTTGACCCAAAAGCAACTTGAGGATAAAAGGATTTATTTGACTTACACATCCTGATCATAACACATCACTGAAGGGAATAAGGACAGGATCTCAAGTCAGGAACCTGGAGACAGGAGTAGCAGAGCCATGGAAGTATGCTGCTTACTGGAAGTATGCTGGTTACTCCCACTGGCTTACTGAGATACGTAGATATAGATCTAGAGATAGAGATAGAGATATATATCCCAAGAACACCTACCCAAAGAATGACACTGCCCATGTGGACTGTGACCTCTCATCACTCATTAATATCAAGAAGATGTGCCACAGTATGACTTTAAAAGTCCCAGTCCACAATCCACATTGCCAGAGAAACTAGTAAACAAGGAGGACCCTAAAAGAGACAAACCTTGTCCTCTGGAGAAGGGGAAAGGGTCACCATCCCCTGAGCAAATTGAGAGCATGGGAAGAGGGAGGAGGAAGCTACGAGAGTGAGAAGGGAAGAAAAGGAAGGATGCAGAGGTCATGAGGAAGCAGAAAGGTTGAGTCAAGTGGAGATTAGAAGAAAGGATATATAATAGGTAGGATTTTAGTTGGGGGGGTGGTAGGGGAGGAAGGGAGGGAGAAGGGAACTGGGATTGTCATGTAATTCCATCTTGTTTGTAATTCAAATATATAAAAAATAAAAAACTAAAAAGGAAAAAAATAAAGTCCCAGTCCTTTAAAATTTCAAACATTTTGAAAGTTAAATATCTTTAAAATATCCAACATCTCTTTAAAAGTCTACAAACTCACAACTGTTAAGTTTAAAAACAAGTTAAACACTTCTTCCAAGGGGAAAAAAGAAAGGACACATGATAATCAAATACAAAGCAAAAGCAACATCCAGACATATCAATTGAATGCTTTAGCTCAGCACCAACATCTGAAGCTCACGATCCTCTAGACAGAAAACTGTCTGGGCAGCTGTACTTCTCTGATTCTGCCATCTGACACATACAGAATGTGGCTCCATCAGCCACACCGCAGCACCTGTTTTCCTTGGCAGTCATCCCACCATACTGGCATCTCCAGTAGTCTAGGTTCTCCACTATGACAGAAACTGAACCTTCACTGATAACCTCTCCTGGCATCTCTTCTGGTACTCCAAGCTAGTCGCATGGTACTGAGGCTTCGATTCTCTCAATGACTCCTTTATTCCTGGAGTTTCCACTGCAGCTGAAGCTGCACCCAGAGCGATGGCTCCAGGCCTCACACTGCTACAGTTCAGTTGCTCTCCATGACCCTTTAAATCTTGTAGTTTCTGTGGCACTCAGGAGATTCTAACACGTTACCTAGTTAGTTGCCAGCTTGAGATGCAGCCTTGGTTTCCTCTGAAACACAACTCTGTGTGGTAAACCAGAGGAAACATCTCCAGAAAACTACACCTCAAGGATGCTTATCTTATCTTCATCACAACTGATGTCTGAGTTCCAGCTAACAAGCATCAATTATCCCAGTAAAGCAAACATTTCGCTTCAGTAGTACTTGTCTCTAGTTTATCAAACGTGATACTTCAGCCACAGCTCACCAGAAGCCACTGATATTTAATATCACTTGCATCTCACTTGTCCACACAAGGACTACAGATCTCAAATTAAAGGGAATAAGAGATATTTAGTTCTGGAGCTATTTTGAGTGAGCCATTTTGTGTTTCCCAGGAATACAGATTGAAATTACCTCAAATTCCATGTACCAATGTGGAAGCAGTTTTATGAAGTTTTTAGAGTTTTATAGAATAAAGAAATTCATAAATCACAGCAAGTTTAAAATGCATTGGTGGGTTCATATGAAAAGAGGGTATAGTGAGATGGGAGAACCCTTTCTGTAGGTCCAACATTTTATCTGATGATATTCCATTCTTAGCTTTAGGGTTGATGGAAGCTTGTGGTCTAAGTTAAGAGACTATAATTTTTATCTAAAATGTCATAAGATGCCAGTTCTGGAGTGCAGAGTGCAGAGGTGAGAGGCTCCGGCCCCTGCCTTGGGCCCATCTTCTGCCTGCCCACTCTGGGAACTCCTGCCCTGGGGTCTGCATGCAGATTAAATTGGCCACTGAGGACCAAGAAACCTTGACTCTGCTGAGATCACTGGGCTACTCCTGCCCCCAGGAAGTGCTGAGTGCAGAGGTGAGCTGCTCTGTCCTGCCTTGGGCCCATCTTCCGCCTGTCCACTCTGGGAACTCCCGCCCCAGGGTCTGCAGGCAGATTGAATTGGACCCTGAGGTCCAAGCAACCCAGAGACTGCTGACATTTCTGCTCTAATCCTGTTCTCACCCACCTGGAGAGCAAGTGCCTCAGACCCCCCTGCACCCACTTTGAGACCCATCAGAGTATCAGAGCCAATTGCACCCCCCCTGAAGAGAACCTTGGACCCATACAAACCAGGAAAGGAAGAGACACCAATTGCACCCACTGGAAGAAAAGATGGGAAGACAATAATATAATAACACACCCAACAACAGGAAAACCAGTATCATACCACCACAGGCTAGGGACTCTACACCAGCAAGACCTGAACAACCCAACACAGATGAAACAGAAGAGAGCAACCTTAAAACAACTTCATGCAGATGATAGAGACCCTAAGAAAGGAAATGAGAAAATAATTCAGAGAAATGGAAGAAAAGACAAACCAAATGATGCAAGAAATCGAGGAAAGCCAAGGAAATATAATTAAACAGCTGGAGGAAACAGGTCACGACCTGAAAACTGAAATAGAGACATTAAAGAAAACACAAACCGAGGGAATGCTGGAAGAGGAAAAGCTTAGTAAATAATCAGGAACCACAGATGCAAGCATAACCAACAGAATACAAGAGATGGAAGACAGAGTCTCAGACTCTGAAGATAAACTAGAGGAAATAAATTCATCAAGCAAAGAAAATCTTAAGTCCAACAAATCCTTAACACAAAATATCCAGAAAATATGGGACACTGTGAAAAGACCAAACCTAAGGATAAGAGGTATAGAAGAAGGTGAAGAAACTCAACTCAAAGGTGCAGAAAACATATTCAACAAAATCACAGAAGAAAACTTTCCCAACCTAAAGAAAGACATGCCAATAAAAATACAAGAAGCCTACAGAACACCAAATACAGTGGACCACAAAAGAAAGTCCCCACGCCACATACTAAATAAATACCAAATGTGCAGAATAAAAAATTTAGTTGGGGTCTTGCTTACATTATCATCACGTCAGGGAGCATGGCAGTAAGAATGGCACTGTAGAAAGATGCTAAGCCTGGTGTGGGTATTAAGACACCTCAAAGCCCATCCCCAGTGACATACTTCCTCCAACAAGGCCACAACTTTAAACACTTCTATTCCTTCTCAAGTAGGGCCACTCCCTGGTGACTAAGTATTGAAATATATGAGCCTTTGGGGGATCATTTTTATTCAATACACCACACAACTGGATGCAGAATTGTATTGACCTTTTCAGCTTCTTGGAACAGGATCTCAGAGGCCTGCAGAAATTGACATGATTATAAATTTTCCACGAGAAGGTATAGCCAGTTAATTAGTCATCCTTGTCAAGGACTGATACCTGAAAGGAAAGGCAGATCTATGTTTGTATAATATTTACACTAATTGCTCTGGTGTCCCCAGGGACTCAGAATATAAGGTGTTTGGTGACACCTCCCAGAGTTGAGATACATGGATAAAATGGGGAGAGCAATGAAGCCCAATCTGAATCTTCAATATTCTACTTTCATCTGAGGCAGTGAGTATATAGTTTAATAGATTTGGCTATGATCTTGTTTTAAGGTTAAAATAAATTAGGAGTGTTAAATGGAGAGATGTTTGGGAAAGCAAGATAATACAGGGAATGTGGGGAGGAATAAGTAAAACCAAGGCATTTTGAAAAAAAACTATGAAAACCTACTACTGCAAAAGCTTCCTGAAATATATACATATATAAAAAGGTTTTAAATCTCACAGTGCTACAAATTTTGTGACCTACAATAGAGAGCGGCCTATAAAATATTCTGAAGCAACAGAGGCACAAATGCTATGACACTAACCAAGTGCTTTTTGGTTAGATATAAAGCCCACTTCATAAGATAGAACACAAAATGGATACTGTTAATGAGGCCAAGAACCTGATATTAGATAGTTCGTGGGCCCTAAGGGAAATCCTACTATTATGATGTTAAATGAACCTAGCAATTAAATGACTCCTAATGACACTGCTTTAACCATAGATCAGCACAACCCTTATCCAGGAAGTTTCTTCTTGCCAGGGACAGTAATTAACACGGAGACCCACAACTGGTTACTATGTAGAGAGTGAATTTGTGCACTCAGCCCTAAATGATATGACTTTATCAAACTCCTCTGCTCAAGGCTCGAGATCTACACTAAAGAGAAAGCAGAAAGATTTTAAGCTGGAATGAGTGCACAACTTCAAGGAAATAGCATTTTCCAGCCATAATCAATAGGGCCAGTGTACACAGAGACTTTGAAAGCATGAACAAGACCTGCACCAAGTTCAAACCAGATGAAATTCCAGCATGAAGGAGCAGAATTGGACCCAAAGTCCCAGCACTAACTAACCTATTTGTAATTGATAGCTGCTTGGAAAATGGAAGTGCTTTTTCCAGTGGACTGACAAGGAGGTTGTCAACCACGCTCTGCACAGTTCTCATGCTCAGTAGCAGATGGCCAACACAAAATGTACTCCATGTTTTTGTATGTTTTTTTGTTTGCTTCTTTGGTTATTTGGCTGATTGGATTGTTTGTTTGTCTGTCCATTTTGAAAAAATAAACATGAAGTTAGGTGGGATTGGGGAGTATCTGGGAAGAGTCAGGGTAGGGGAAAGAATACAATCAAAATATATTTTATGAAAAATTTTAAAATACAATATAAATAGTGCCAGATTTTATAGTGAATTGAGTATCTGAAAGTAAATGTACAATGAATTTTTGAAATACATGGGAAATGTAAACAAACTTCTATGGAATTTGAAAGAAAAACATATCTCAAGTACATGTTGAGCTAGAACATTTTCCCAATCAGGAAGCCTTGTCTGTACATGAACTAAGACCATGTTATAGATACATTCCTGTAAAGCACCATGATCACTTTTTTTTAAGTCAAAGTACTGTGTACCTTCAATAGACATAAATATCAAACATACAGGTATAGAGAGTTTTGTATATGCATTATCCATGCTACAAAGATAAATTCTAAATATATCCAGTCTCCCAAAAGATTAATTCATGTTCACAGACCAAACACTTCCTCCACTTCCTCAGTTAATTAGCATCAATTTATCCCCTCTAATTTTGAATTTCATAGGAAAAGATGTATGGGATCTACATTTCATTGTCTACCTTCCTTTGCTAAACCTGATATTTTTTAAATGATTCCCATTGGTATATTAGCAATTTAGTTCATCTTATAAATTTACATTATTCTACCGTGGCATAATTTAAAAAAAAACATTTCTCAGTTGTCATTTGAGCTGTTTTGACTCATAAATTAAGCTCATATAAACAGTATTGCTCTTGTCTTGATGTGTATTCAAACATTCTGCTCTCATAAAAGAAAAAGCAAGTGTTTACCTTTGAGAAATAGAAACAACTTCCAATTTCTACAAGCACCAAGGTTTAAGAGTGGCATTTGTTCCATGTCCTCACAAGTTGTACTGCCCATCACTTTTGTGCATCCCTTTCTATGGATACAAAATAGAATTTATATTTTAGTTACTAGAAAATTA
The DNA here is from genome assembly GCF_003668045.3 of Cricetulus griseus. Lineage (NCBI taxonomy): Eukaryota > Metazoa > Chordata > Mammalia > Rodentia > Cricetidae > Cricetulus > Cricetulus griseus. The sequence continues at coordinate 135,384,285 of NC_048599.1, forward strand.
ATAGAAGAGATAAATGATATAATTACATTGTAATCTCAAAAATGAAAAAAAACAAATTAATAGCTTATTATATATTGAACTAATGATAAAATGTAGCTGAATTATTTTAAGGATATTTACATGATGAAAATTGTAAACTCTATTGATCAGAACTTTTTGTTTCTCTGATGAGTTAAATTTCTATAAGTTTTCCTTTGTTGTTACTCTTTAGGAAGAGATGATTCCTTGGGTCTTTATTTATCACAAGCTGAAGGACTAACTAGGTTGAGTCTCATACTGAGTGCACCACTCCCATTACTCCATTTTGCTCTAGGCTTCTTATATCTTTCAGCATAAATCATTACATATCATATTTCTTCCAGCCCTGCTTCTTCTTTTTGATTGTAGATTTTCATGAGACTGATTACCAATAAACATATGACACAGTCAATACTAGGCTGTCTTGAAATCTCCTCTGCCAATGAATTAGTCCAAAACTCTTCAATTTAGTCTCAGGCAGATTCTTAGGACAAGGAAAATAAAACAGCCAGATTCTTTGCCTAAATTTCACAAGAACGGACAGTAGGTCACTTACAAATATTCTTCCCCTCTGAAACCTCTTGAGTTATACCTCCATAGAATCCATGTTGCTTTTAGTACTACAGTCTTCTAAATTCCTATTAAGCCCTACATACATCATTTGACTGATTTCCTAAAACAAAATCCCCCGAATCTCTAAAGCAGCATGGTAATTCCTGTCAAAGCAATATGCCACTCTCTCATACCAACTAAGAATGGACTTAAAAACACCACCCATGAAATTGAGAAAGAGCTATCGATCTGTCAATTCTGTCTGTGTGATGTCAGCAGCTCAATGATCAGATAACTACTTATCATGCCAGAATTTCCTTTGTTATTGGAATTAACAAGATATATCAATCCACCAACTAAGAATATTTGAATGTTTGGTATCCTTTTTTTTATTATTATTAATTCAAGTTAGGGAACAAGCTTGGTTCACATGTAAGTCACTTCTCCCTCTCCCTCCCCTCACCCCCATCCCTCCTCCCCATCCCCAACTTACCCCCCCCCCACCCATCCACCACCACACCCCCCCAGCAGGGTAGGGCCCTCAACAGGGGCTCTGCAAAGTCCACCAAATCTTCCTGTGCTGGGCCTGGGACCTTCCCCATGTGTCCAGGGCCAGAGTGTGTCCCTTCACGTGGGATGGGCTCTCAAAGTCCCTTCTTACAAAAGGGAAAAATGCTAATCTACTTCCAGAGGCTCCCTGGAGTGCAGAGGCCTCCTTATTGACATCCATGTTCAGGGGGCTGGATCAGTCTTGTACTGGCCTCCCAGACAGCATCTGGGGTCGATGTGCTCTCCCTTGTTCAGGCCAACTGTTTCTGTGGGTTTCTCCAACCTGGTACAGACCCCTTCGATCTTCATTCCTCCCTCTCTTCAAATAAATTCCAGATTTCAGCTCAGTGTGGATATCTGTCTCTGCTTCCATCAGCCACTGGATGAGGGCTCTAGGATGGCATAAAGAGTAGCCATGAATCTCATTTTAGGGGCAGAGCTTTTAGGTAATCCTCTCCTCCATTGCCTGGATTGTCAGATCCTGTCATCCTTGTAGGTCTCTGAAGATCTCCCTAGTTCCAGATCTCTTCTCGGACCTATATTGGCTCCCTCTGATATGGTATCTCTCATCCTGCTCTCTCTCCTCTATTCTTCCCCCAACTCAATATCTCTGCTCCTCCATTTCCTCTCCTCTACTCCTCTTCTCATGCTCTTATTGTGGCAGCACCCTTTCCCCTACCCTCATGCTCTCAATTAGCTCAGGAGTTCATGCCACTTCCCATTCCTGGAGTCTATTTATCCCTTAGAGTCCTTCATGTTTCCTAGTTTCTTTGGTGAAGAGGATTATAGGCTTGTAATCCTTTGCTCTATGTCTAAAATTCATATATGAGTGAGTACATACCATGTTTGTCTTTTTGTGACTGGGTTATCTCACTCAGGATGGTTTCTTCTAGTTCCATCCATTTGCCTGCGAATTTCAAGATTCCATTGCTTTTTTCTGCTGAGTAGTACTCCATTGTATAAATGTACCACATTTTTTTCTAATCATTCTTCAGGTGAGGGGCATCTAGGTTGCTTCCAGGTTCCGGCTATTACAAACAATGCTACTATGAACATGGTTGAACATATGTCCTTGTTGTATGAACATGAACTATTTGGGTATATACCCAAGAGAGGAATGGCTGGATCTTGAGGTAGACTGATTCCCATTTTTCTGAGCAACTGCCATATTGATTTCCAGAGTGGTCTTACAAGTTCACACTCCCACCAGCAATGGAGGAGTTTTCCTTCTTCTCCACATCCTCTCCAGCATAGATTGTCATTGGTATTTTTGATTTTAGCCATTCTGACAGGTGTGAGGTAGTATCTCAGAGTTGTTTTGAGTTGCATTTCTTTGATGGCCAAGGATTTTGAGCACTTTCTTAAGTGTCTTTCAGCCATTTCAGATTCTTCTGTTGAAAATTCTCTGTTTAGTTCTGCACCCCACTTTTTAATTTCATTGTTTGGTGTTTTGGTGAGTAGCTTCTTGAGCTCCTTGTATATTTTGGAAATCAGCCCTCTGTCAGATGTGGGGTCGGTGAAGAGCTTTTCCCATTCTGTGGACAGTTGTTTTGTCTTACTGACTGTGTCCTTTGCCTTGCAGAAGCTTCTCAGTTTCAGGAGGTCCCATTTATTAATTGCAGACCTCAGTGTCTGTGCTACTGGCATGATGTTCAGAAATCGGTCTCATGTGCCAATTTGTTCAAGGGTAATTCCCACTTTCTCTTCTAGAAGATTTAGTGTGGCTGGATTTATGCTGAGATCTTTGATGCATTTGCACTTAAGTTTCCTGCATGGTGACAGGTATGGATCTATCTACAATCTTCTGCATGTCCGAATCCAATTGTACCAGCACCATTTGTTGAAGATGCTATTTTTTCCATTGTATGGATTTAGCACCTTTGTCAAAAATAAGGTATTCGTAGGTGTGTGGGTTAATATCTGGGTCTTCAATTCGATTCCATTGGTCTATCTGTCTGTTCTTGTGCCAATAAGAAGCTGTTTTCAGAACTATGGCTCTATAGTAGAGCTTGAAGTCAGGGATGGTGATGCCTCCAGAAGATCCTTTATTGTAAAGAGTTGTTTTGGCTATCCTGGGTTTTTTATTTTTCCATATAAAGTTGAGTATTGTTCTTTCAATGTCTGTGAAAAACTGTGTTGGGATTTTGATGGGATTGCGTTGAATCTGTAGATTGCTTTTGGTAGGATTGCCATTTTTACTATGTTAATTCAACCTATCCAAGAGCATGGGAGATCATTCCATTTTCTGGTATCTTCTTTAATTTCTTTCTTTAAAGTCTCAAAGTTCTTATTGTACAGGTCTTTCACTTTTTTGGTTAGTGTTATCCCCAGATATTTTATGTTGCTTGTGGATATTGTGAAAGGTGATGTTTCCATGATTTCTTTCTCATTGGGTTTATCATCTATATACAGTAGGGCTACAGATTTTTTTTAGTTAATTTTGTATCCTGCTACCTTGCTGAAGGTGTTTATCAGCTGTAGGAGTTTCCTGGTAGAGTTTTTCGGGTCACTAATGTAGACTATCATGTCATCTGCAAATAGTGAAAGTTTGACTTCGTCCTTTCCAATTTGTATCCCTTTGATCCCCTTTTCTTGTCTTATTGCTCTAGCTAGAACTTCAAGTACAATATTGAAGAGGTATGGAGAGAGTGGACAGCCTTGTCTTGTTCCTGATTTTAGAGGAAAACTTTGAGTTTCTCTCCATTTAGTTTGATGTTGGCTATTGGTTTGGTGTATATTGCGTTTATCATGTTTAGATATGTTCCTGTTATTCCTGTTCTCTCCAAGATCTTTATCATGAAGGGATGTTGGATTTTGTCAAAGGCTTTTTCAGCATCTAGTGAGATGATCATGTGGTTTTTCTTTTTCAGTTTGTTTATATGGTGGATTACATTGATGGATTTTCATATGTTGAACATCCTTGCATCCCTGGGATGAAGCCTACTTGATCATGGTGGATGATTTTTCTGATATGTTCTTGGATTCAGTTCACAATATTTTATTGAGTTTTTATTATTGATGTTCATGAGGGATATCGGTCTGTAATTCTCTTTCTTAGTCATATCTTTGTGTGGCTTGGATATCAAAGTGATTGTAGCCTCGTAGAAAGTGTTTGGCAATATCCCATCTGTTTCTATTGTGCGGAAGAGTTGAGGAGTACTGGTATCAGCTCTTGTTTGAATTTCTGGTAGAATTCTGCAGTGAAGCCATCTGGCCCTGGCCTTTTTTTGGTTGGGAGGCTTTTGATGACTGCTTCTATTTCGTTAGGGGTTATGGGTGGATTTAATCTGTTTATCTGATCTTGTTTTAATTTTGGTAAGTGATATGTATCTAGAAAACTGTCCATTTCCTTTAGATTTTTGAATTTTGTGGAGTACAGGTTTTCAAAGTATGACCTGAAGATTCTCTGGATTTCCTCAGTGTCCGTTGTTATATCCCACTTTTCATTTCTGATTCTGTTAATTAGCATGCTCTCTCTCTGCCTTTTGGTTAGTTTGGCTAGAGGTTTGTCTATCTTGTTGATCTTCTCAAAGAACTAACTCTTTGTTTCATTGATTCTATGTAATGTTTTCCTAGTTTCTACTTTATTGATTTCGGCTCTCAGGTTGATTATTTCCTGGCATCTATTCCTCCTTGATGAGTTTGCTTCTTTTTGCTCTAAAACTTTCAGTTGTTCTGTCAATTCTCTAATGTGACTTTCCTCCAGTTTCTTCATGTGGGCACTTAGTGCTATGAACTTCCCTCTTAGCACTGCTTTCAGAGTGTCCCATAAGTTTGGGTATGTTGTGTCTACATTCTCATTAAATTCTAGGAAGTCTTTAATTTCTTTTTTTATTTCTTCCTCAACCCAGGAATGGTGCAATTGGGTGTTATTCATTTTCCAAGAGTATGTAGGTTTTCTGCCATTGGTATTGCTGTTGAATTCTAGCTTTAATGCATGGTGATCTGATAAGATACAGGGGGTTATTTCAATTCTTTTGTAACTATGGAGGTTTGCTTTGCTGCCTACTATGTGGTCAGTTTTAGAGAAGGTGCCATGTGGCACTGAGAAAAAGGTATATTCTTTTGAGTTTGGATGGAATGCTCTATAGATATCCGTTAACCCCAGTTGGGTCATAACTTCTTTCAGATCCTTTGTTTCTTTGTTAAGTTTCTGTCTGGTGGTCCTGTCTAGTGGCGTAAGGGGGGTGTTGAAGTCTCCTACTATAAGTGTGTGTGGTTTTATGTGTGGTTTGAGCTTTAGTAATGTTTCTTTTACAAATGTGGGTGCCTTCGTATTTGGGGCATAGATGTTCAGGATTGAGACTTCATCTTGATGGACTTTTCCTGTGATGAGTATGAAATGCCCTTCTTCGTCTCTTTTGATTGATTTTAGTTTAAAGTCTAATTTGTTAGATATTAGGATTGTTACACCAGCTTGTTTCTTGAGCCCATTTGATTGGAAAATTTTTTCCATCCTTTTACTCTGTCTTTGAAGTTGAGGTGTGTTTCTTGTAAACAGCAGAAGGATGGATTGTGTCTTCATATCCATTCTGTTAGCCTATATCTTTTTATGGGTAAGTTAAGACCATTGATATTTAGGGATATTAATGTCCATTGTTCGTTGGTTCTTGTTTGTTTTGGATTTATTGTTGGTGGTGTGGATTTCACCCTCCTGTTTCTTTTTGTGTTTGGTAAAATTAGATTATCTATTGCCTGTTTTTTTGTGAGTGTAGTTATGTTCGTTGGGTTGGAGTTTTCCTTCCAGAACCTTCTATAGTGCTGGATTTATGGATATGTATTGTTTAAATCTGTTTTTGTCATGGAATATCTTGTTTTCTCCATCTATAGTGATTGAAAGTTTTGCTGGGTACAGTTGTCTGGGTTGACATCCATGCTCCCTTAGTGCTTGTAGGGTATCTATCCAAGACCTTTGGCTTTCAGAGTTTCCACTGAGAAGTCAGGTGTGATTCTTATTAGTTTGCCTTTATGTGTTACTTGGCCTTTTTCCTTTGCTGCATTTAATATTTTCTCTTTATTCTGTAGATTTGGTGTTTGGTTATTATGTGTCGGGGGGGACTTCTTTTTGTGGTCCAGTCTGTTTGGTGTCCTGTAAGCTGCTTGTACTTTCATAGGCATATCCTTCTGTAGGTTGGGGAAGTTTTCTTCTATGATTTTGTTGAATATGTTTTCTGTACCTTTGAGCAGTGTTTCTTCACCTTCTTCTATACCTATTATTCTTAGGTTTGGTCGTTTCACGGTGTCCCATATTTCCTGGATATTTTGTTAGGGTGGTATCCTTTTTTAATATAAATTTTTATTTAAATAAAAAAACAATCTTATTTTACATGCCAATCCCAGTTCCCTCCCATCCTCACATACTCCCCATCAATCCCCCATCCCACCCCCTATGCACTCTCCTGGGAGGGTGAGGCCTTCCAAGGGAGATCATACAAGTCTGTCACATCATTTGCCGCAGGGCCCAGGCCCTCCCCTGTGTATCTAGGCTGAGATAGTTTTCCTCCATGGAGGAGTGGGCTCCCAAATTCCATTCATGCATTAGGGGTAAATACTGGTTCCACTGCCAGAGGCGCCATAGACTGCCCAGGCCTCCTAAGCCATAGACTGCCCAGGCCTCCTAACTGTCACCCACATTCAGGGGGCCTGGCTCGGTCCTATGCTGGTTCCCCAGCTGTCTGACTGGGGTCCATGAGCTCCCACTTGCTCAGGTCAGTTGTTTCTGTGGGTTTCCCCAGCAAGGTCTTGACTCCTTTGTTCATCAATTCTCCCTCTCTACAACTGGATTCCAGGAGTTTGGCTCAGTGCTTAGCTGTGGATCTCTGCTTCTGCTTCCATCAGCTACTGGATGAAGGCTCTAGGATGGCAATTAAGGTAGTCATCAGTCTCATTATAGGGGAAGGGCATTTAAGGTACCCTCTCCACTATTGCTTAGATTCTTAGTTGTGGTCATCCTTGTGGATGTCTTTACAATTCCCTAGTGCCAGATTTCTCTTTAATCCTATAATGGCTCCCTCTATTAAGGTATCTACTTTCTTGCTCTCTTCTATTCATCCCCCACTCAATCTTCCTGCTCCCTCATGTCCTCCTCCCCCTCCTCTTCTCCCCTCCTCTTTCTCCTGCTTCCCTCCCTCATCCCCCTCCTCTGTGTTCCCAATTGCTCAGGAGTTCCTGTCCCTTTCCCCTTCTCTGGGGGACCATGTATAGCTGTCTTAGAGTCCATCTTGTTTCTTAGCTTCTCTGGAGGTGTGGATTGTAGGGGGGGGAATCCATTGCTCTATGTCTAATATCCATATATGAGAGAGTACCTACCATGTTTGTCTTTCCTTGACTGGGTTACCTCACTCAGAATGGTTTCTTCTAGTTCTATCCATTTGTCTGAGAATTTCAAAATGTCATTTTTTTTCCTGCTGAGTAGTACTCTATTGTGCCAATGTTGAGGGGCATCTAGCTTGCTTCCAGCTTCTGACTATTGCAAATAATGCTGGTATGAACATAGTTGAACAGATGTCTGATGGGGGATTCCTTCTGTCTATGTGTTTCTCTGGTTGGTTGATGAATAAAACACTGCTTACCCAATAGAGGCAGGAATAGGAGATGAGGAGAATTCTGGGAAAGATAGGTAGAGAGAGATCATGAAGAGACACCATGTAGCTGCCAAAGGAGTAACAGGTCTGTGTATTTTCCGGTAAGCCAAGAGCATGTGGGAATACATAGATTTATAGAAATGGGCTAATAATTGAGAGCTAGACAATAAGAGGCCCTAGCCATCGGCCAACAGTTTTATTACTAATATAGCATCCTTGTACTTATTTGGGGCTGTAGATAGGTGGGACCTGGGTGGGGGGAGAAAATTCCAGCAACAAAAATGGAACCCACATACTGGGCAAGATTTTCCACAGAAAACCTGACAAAAGCTTTAAAAGGGATTCTAAACAAAAGACCAGAGACAAGCACAGCTTCTTAGTAGCAGCATTTCCTCAGGTGGACTTTGTTTGCTAGAGATAAGCAGAGGCTTGCTTCTCCTTTAAGGGAGGCTTTCTGACTCATCATTAGTGGCAAAAACTGTGTTGCTGTTTTAAGAAGCCCTGCTACAAACAACTAAATGGTGTGTGTGACCAACTGGTGGCAGCAGTGACCACATCGCCAAGCTGCACAGCATGATGCATGGCAGATTTAGCTTTTACTCACACAGACAAAAAAGGTTTAAGAGTCAATCCAGGTGGTGAGCACAGCTCCCAGTGATGGTGGTAAATGTACCCATGCCATGCTGGAAAGCCAGCAGTTAAAACATCCGCTTTAATTTTAGCAATGCTGTTTAGCAGATAAAAGACTCATGGCTAGAAAAAGATGGAAATAGACAGTAAAGACAGATTCAGATGAAGAAAAACCTCTAAAGGGTTTACAATGTGTTTAAAAACATACATAGGCTTGGGAGAGAAAAGAAAAGGGATAAAGTGATTAAAAAAGAAATAGAGTAGCTGGGCAGTGGTGGCACATGCCTTCATCCCAGCACTCAGGAGGCAGAGGCAAGCAGATCTCTGTGATTTCAAGGCCAGCCTTGTCTACAGAGTGAGTTCAAGGGCAACCAAAGTTACGCAGAGAAACCCTGTCTCAAAAAAATGAAAAATAAAAGTAAAATAAATAGAGTAACAAAAAAGCCATGAAAAGAGATTCTGGATACTGTATGTTATTGTGTTGTCTTTAAATTGTTTGATTGCTGAGGAAAGAGCAACAGCTGTTAACAGACATTTGATTATAAATGCTGTTGGATTAATCCAATTTATATACTTTGAAAATGCTCTGACTTCAAAATTTAAGTCTAAGTACAGGTTACTTTGGAAAGCAGTTCTGTTTTTGTTTACACAAAAGATGAAAAGCTTTGGATTCTTTCAAGACTGATATAGTTTGATCAAGGAAGACCCACTGAAGCAGTGGCTCAGGTGATCCAACATCAAAAAAAAGCTGAGAAGATTCAGTCTCAGACTACTACACCCAGTATTTGGCCAGGCTTCTGGGTTTTCTAAGGATACCCAAGGTATTGACAGCACCCTCAAACAGCAGGAAGCAATTTGGAGAGAACAACAGCCAGATTCCCAGTTGTTTATAAATGTTTGTTTTCATTTAAATGGGGTTTATTATAAATGGTTACTGGTCACAGTCCATCACTTTCTAAAGGAAAAAAGGGGGAATATGATATGGAAATGAATAATTTGTACGGATTTTGGTTTATTGATACAAATGTAAGGCCAATTTTGTTATATGTATATCTCTCCTCTTGTTTAGGTATTGTGCTTATACAGCTCATTTAAAAATATAATGTATAATTAAATACAGATTGTAGTCACTTATAATACTGAAAACCTACAATTATGTTAGTTAGGTTTTCTAGATATACAGAGATATACTTGAAGTGGATAGTCTTCAAACCTTTCAAAGACCTTCAGAATATGACATTTAAAATGGATTAAGGTTTTTCTTGACAGTGAGACACAACTGCTCCTGACAACACCAATTATGTCAGAAAGAAAGATGGGCATCGAAGAAAGTCATTATGGAGTTTGCCTTCAACATGGCAGCCATTTAGGAAAGAAACTGCTCTTGACTGGACTGTTTGCCTGGACATGCAGGACCACAGGAAAGTGACTGCTTAACTTTCCAAAACAAGATGGGACAGTCCTGCAGGGTTCATGCTTCATGGAAAGTCTGCCAGAAATTCTACAGGACACAGAAAAATGACTGACAAACTGCCAATACAGATGGAATTTCAAATTGCCTGCTTCACTGAGTAGTCTGCCAGACACGCTAGGCCTGACGGCTGAAGATGGATGCTTCAACATTACAGAAGAACTTTGGGTGACTGCCCAGGCAGTGAGATGTCTCTGTCAATTCTAGAGTTTATATATTATCCTTCTGAGGTCTTTGATGGAGTTGAAGACAGATAATTACGGTTATGGTTTTCCTCACTTATAAAGATAAAAGATAAGTTGCTTACAAAACTTTAGACTCACAAATACAAGATAGATGATAGAATATTTTCTTTAAATTTTGCCAAATGTTAATGAACTAATATTGTTAACTATAGTTCTTACTTGATAACTTTCTCGTTATGTGTAATATTACTATGTTAAAGTTAAAACTTTTTATTTAGACAGAAAAGAGGAGATGATGGGGGATGTCCTTCTGTATATGTGTTTCTCTGATTGGCTGATGAATAAAACACTATTTGGCCAATAGAGACAGGAAGATAGGCAGGACTAGGAAAGGAGGAGATTTCTGGGAAAGGTAGGCAGAGAGAGACCACAAAGAGAAGCCATGTAGCTGCCAAGAGAGTAACAGGTCAGGGCACTCTCTGGCAAGACAAGAGCACATGGAAATACATAGAGTTACAGAGAAATCATGCACTAGGGAAATGTCTGGAGATCTACAAAAGTGACACCAGCTAACAATCTAAGCAACAGAGGAGAGGCTACCTTAAATGCCCTACCCTGATGATGAGATTGATGACTAATTTATATGCCATCTTATAGGCTTCATCCAGCATCTGGTGGAAGTAGAGCAGACACCCACAACTAATCACCAAACTGAACTGAAACCCAGATTCAGAGAAGGACAAGTGAAGAGCACAGGGGTCCATACCAGGCTGGTGAAACCCACAGAAACAGCTGACCTGAACATCTGGAAACTCTTGCTCCCCAGACCGATAGCTGGAATACCAGCATGGGACTGATCCAGACCCCTGGAACATGGGTTTCAGTGAGGAAACCTCGGAAATCTATGGGACCTCCTGTAGAAGTTCAGTACTTATCCCTAGCATAGGTGTGGACTTTGGGAGCCCATTCCATATAGAGGAATACTCCCTGAGCCAACACACACGGGGGTGGGCCTAGGCCCTATCCCAAAGGATACAATAGACACTGATGACACCCTATGGAAGGCCTCATCATCCAGGGGGAGCAGAAAGGATATGTGATAGATAGGGTTTTAGTTGCGGGGGGTGGAGGGCTTGGTAGGGGAGGATGGGTGGGAGAAGGGAACTGGGATTGTTATGTAAATTCAAATAAAAAAGTTGAAAAATGCATAGATTTATAGAAATTAGTTAATAATTAAGTCAGAGCTCATCAATAAGAAGACTTTGCCATTGGCCAGCAGTTTTATAACTAATATAGCATCCCTGTGCTTATTTGGGGCTGGAGATAGGTGGGACATGGGAAGAAAGAAACTCTAGCTACAGATGTCCTGTAGTATGAATGTGCATCTTTTGGGTATATACCTAAGAGTGGTATTGCTGGATCTTGTGGTAGACTGATTCCCATTTTCCTGAGAAACCGCCATACTGATTTCCAAAGTGGCTGTACAAGTTTGCACTCCTACCAGCAATGGAGAAGCATTCCCCTTTCTCCACATCCTCTCCAGCATAAACTGTCATTGGTGTTTTTGATTTTAGCCATTCTGACAGGACCAAGATGGTATCTCAGAGTTGTTTCAATTTGCATCTCACTGATGGCGAAGGATGTTGAACAATTTCTTAAGTGCCTTTCAGCCATTTGAGATTCCTCTATTAAGAATTCTCTATTAATTCTCTAACGCAATTTTTGATTGGACTATTTGGTGTTTGGGTGACTAGCTTCTTGAGTTCTTTGTATATTTTGGAAATCAGCCCTCTGTCAGATGTAGAGTTGGTGAAGATCTTTTCCCATTCTGTGGGCTGCCGTTTTGTCTTCTTGACTGTGTCCTTTGCCTCACAGAACTTTCTCAGTTTCAGCAGATCCCATTTATTAATGGTTGATCTCAGTGCCTGTACTACTGGTATTATGCTCAGGAAGTGGTCTCCTGTGTCAATGCGTTCAAGGGTACTTCCCACTCTCTCTTCTCAAAGGTTCAGTGTGGCTGAATTTATCTTATGGTCGTTTATCCATTTGGACTTAAGTTTTGTGCATAGCAATAGATATGGGTCTATCTGCAATTTTCTACATGTCAGCATCCAGTTATGCCAGCACCATTTGCTGAAGATGTTTTCTTTTGTCCATTGTATAATTTTAGCTTCTTTGTCAAAAAGCAGGTGTTCATAGGTGTGTGGATTAATATCATAAAAGCACAGAAACATATTGAGACTATTTTGTGTTGGCCAACTACTCCTGTGCATGAGGCCTGTCTTGGAAAGTTGTTGACAAACCCAGTATCACCCTGTTGGAGAAAGTTACTTTTCCTTCCCCAGCAAATATAAATTGGAAACAGCTTGTTGATTAGGGGTAGGTCTTTGTTCCCACTTCCCCTTCTCTGTGCTTAAGTTTTGTCTGGCTTATAGGTCATGCTCATGCTCCTACAGGCTCCATGAGTTTATATGTGCATCAGCTCTGTTGTATCCAGATACTACTTTCTTTGAGTTGCCTACCACCAAAGGCTCCTACAATATTTCTGCCTCCTCTTCCTCATAGATCCTGAGCCTGGAGATGGGGGGTGTGATAAAGACCACCCATTCAGGACTGAGTCCTCTAAATTTTCTCAATCTCTGCACATTATCTAGCTGTGGGTCTCAGTGTCAATCACCATCTACTGCAAAAGAAGCTTCTCTGACAAGTGTTGGGCAATGCACCGATATATGGCTACAGCAATATGTTACTAGGAGTTGTTTTATTGTTATGTTCATTTAGCAGAATAATTGTAGTAGGTTTTCCACCAGTGCCCATGATTTATCTAGTCTCAGATTCTTGGCCTTATTAACAGTCAGGAAGGGGTCCATCTCATGGAGGAAGCCTTAAATCAAATAAAAATTTGTTATTCCCATAGCATTTGTGTCACTATTGCACAAGTGGGCATATCTTAAAGGCAAGTTTGTATTGTAGCTTCCAGGGTTCCTAACTGGGTGATATTGGAGATGACTTCTGCAGCATTTAGTATCGTCCAGCACTGTAAATACTAGCAAGTATGGATGAACTTTCTCACTGAGTGCAAGCTCAATTTCTCCATGTCTTGTGATATAATCTTTTTTTGTTTCTTAAGCAATAGTTTCTTACATCAGTCTGGGAAGGATAACCAGTAGAATTGCCAGTAGCTTGGAGGGCTTATTGGAAAGCTTTGGATAACAATTTAAAAAGACACAACCTAGTGCTTTTATTTGCTACCATGTAATGTCTAGTTAGAATATGGTCTTCCTCATTATATGGTAACTGTGTTGACACTCCTTTTGTATATTTTCATGTTCTAAGAAGCTTCCCCTGTACTACATTTTCATATGGGCCTTAGGTATCAGTTGTATCCCATCATATATCTTCCTCTACCTTACCATCCTATCTCCTCCCAGATTAATTCTCCTATTCAAATTTCCCACTTATGCCTTTATATATTCTTTCCTCTTCCTTGGAATATACCTTCCACCACCACCTGCATGTTTCCTTACTAGCTACCAAATTTCCGTGGAAAAGAATAGGAGAGTCGGAAGTAACCTGACAAAGCAGCGCTTACCTAATCCTTGAAAATGTGCCAAAAATTTACAATGAAGTCAAGATAGTCTATTCAACAAATGGTTCTGGAAAAACTGGATATCCTTCTGGAGAGGTATGAAATTAGATTAATATCTTTAATCTTCTATAAAAAATAAATGTATATGAATAAATATTTAAATATTAAATGCTGATACAACTAGAAGAAAACAGAGGATACTTGGCAAGATGGTGCAGTACGCTAAAACTTTCTAAATATAATACCAATAGTACAGGAATAATCTCCAAATATTAACAGACTGGGGCTATATGGAGTTAAAATATTCATATACAGCTAAGGAAACTATCAGTAGAGGACACTGACAGACCATAAAATGAGGAAAATTACCAGCTATACCTCACACAAGGGGATAATATCTAGAATTTTAAAAGAACTACAGAAATTAAATACAAAGTAAAGAAAGCTGCCAATCAACAAATGGGCTCATGAATTTAATATACAGTTTGTTTAAAAAATAAAGAAAAACAAATGTCCAATGACTCCTAAAAGGTTCACCCATGAACTTTCAACAGTATGATTGCCTGAACAAGACCAGCAAAATGCTACCAGTTAACATGCCAACACAGACAGAGGACTTTCCATATACCCCCACCTACATATGAAAAGCTACAGGCGATCACTGGCTACTGGGAAAGGGATATTCAGTTTTCTTCAGGAATGAGCTGTTGTATAGGTTGCCCAATCAAAACATGTGAGCTCTGTGTCTCTGTCTCTCTCTCTCTGTGTGTGTATGTGTTTGTGTGTGTGTGTGTGTGTGTGTGTGTGTGTGTGTGTGTGTGTGTGTCTGTATGTGTGTGTATAATATATATATAGAGAGAGAGGGGGAGGGAGAGAGAGAGAGAGAGAGAGAGAGAGAGAGAGAGAGAGAGAGAGAGAGAGAGAAATTAAAGAAATAATGGCCTAGGCAGGAAGATATATGGCAGGGGTAGAAAAAGAGTGGTGGTAGTGGTATAGATACAGTATGAAACCCTCAAAAAACTTATTAAAGATGGTCAACAACCATAGTTATCATGGAAATGCAAATTAAAACTATTTTGAGAAATGACCTCACCCCAGCCAAACTAGCTATCATCAAGAAATCTGATAACAAATGTTGGAGACGATTTAAAGAAAAACCCTTACTGGTGGAATTCCACATTAATACAGCTATTGTGGAAATCAGTAAGGAGCTAGAACTACTATATGACCCAGACACTTCTGGGCATATAGTGAAAGAACTCAAATCCTACAATAGAGATATGCACACCTTCATGTTTATTGCTGCTCTAATCTCTATTGCAAGAAAAAGAAACTAACTTAGTTGCCTATCAGGAGATCAATAGATAATGAAAATCTGGTATACATCTAAAATGGAATGTCATTCAGCCTCTGGAGAAAAAGTGAAGTCATAGAAATTGCATGAAAATAGATGTCCTTAGAATGTATACAATTAAGCAAGATGATCCAAATTCCAAGTGGAAAAAAAAAAGCACCTATTCTCCCTCATATATGAATCCTAACCTATAATGTATTAATGGACCTACATAGAAAAATGTGCATATGGGTATAACAAAGTGCATACTAATAAGTCAGTTACGTACTGTATTTTGTGTAAGTCCCTTCAACACTCTCAAGTTATAAAACATTTTCAATGCAAAAAAAAGTCCTTAAATGGCAGTGTCCACATGTGATTCCACAAAGGGCTATTACTATAATAAGGTGCTGGTAGTAATCTATGTGATCTCCAAGTTGGTTTCCTGACATGGAAAAAGAACTCTACATCCAGGAAATTCAGAGGAATTAACCCATAAAAGGGGAAAGTAATTATTTCATTCCTTCAGAATTGGAGGAGCCTTAGCTGGAAATATGATACATTGATACTAGGTCCTCCCCCTTCTCCTACGTGTCCTGTTTAAATACTTCCCTATATACTTGTGCCATTTCTTCTCACAATGTCTTCTTGAAAAAGAAGTTGACATCTCAGGGTACCTAGTTTTGCTTTCCTTGTCTCCTCTATATTCCTCTAATTCTCCTTCATTACTTGACTAGGAAATTTAATTTTAAATCATGGTTTTCCATATCTGCATATTCCTATAGGCTATAGTTTCTGCTGCTTTTTGTTTTGATTTGTGTGTGAGTACATCTAATGCTTCATGTACTAATTCCTTAAACAATCTTAGCTATTAAAATGATATAGTGCGAAGACTTTTAGAAGTGTTTAAAGTAATCAAAATTTTCAGAATACCTGAGAATTGCTTATTTATCACCTCTGAATATCATTTGAAAACACTGAGAAACTGTTAAATTTTTTAATTCTATGTTATAATTCTAAATTATAGCATTTTATTTATATTTTTAAAAAGATGGTGAAAGTAATACTATGCAATAAAATACCAGAAATTGCACTGAAGATGACTTTTCCAGTTTTCAAATAAATTTCTCTCCTGGTGGATCTAAAGGCAGACTCTATACATGTGCAGAGATCTGATACATGGCTCTCAGGAAGTATTGCGTTTTTTAATAAATACACACTCACCTATAACCATACTGTGTTTGTCATGTTTTCCTTATGCCATTATTCATTCATCTTTGTTTGTTAGCCACTCTGCAACCTACACAAATGGAATCGTCCTTGGATTCTTCATCTCAAGCATAATTGAAAAGCAGCTAAATCTCACCTCTGAACACTTATGCCCCAAATACAAAGACATCCATGTTCATAAAAGAACATTACTAAAACTCAAATCACACATAAAACCGCACACTTCAACACCCCACTCTCACCACTGGACAGGAACACCAGACAGAAACTTAACAAAAAAAAAAAAAGGAACTAATTAAAGTTATGGCCCAGTTGGGCTTAACAGACATCTATAGAACATTCCATCCGAACACAAAATAATATATCTTCTTATCAGGGCCACATGGAACATTCTCTAAAAGTGACCACAAACTTGGAAACATAGCAAACTTCAATAGATACAAAAAAATTAAAATAACCCCCTGTATCGTATCAGACCACCCTGCTTTAAAGTTAGAATTCAACAACAACACAAATTGCAGAAAACCTACAGACTCATGGAAATTAAGTAATGACCAATTGCACCATTCCTGGGTAGAGGAAGAAATAAAAAAAGAAATTAAAGATTTCCTAAAATTCAATGAGAATGTGGACACATCATACCCAAACTTATGGGACACTTTGGAAGCAGTGCTAAGAGGAAAGTTCATAGAGCGAAGTGCCCACATGAAGAAACAGGAGAATAATCACACTAGAGAATTAACAGCAAAATTGAAAGCTCTAGAACACAAAGAAGCCAATACACCCTGGAGGAGTAGATACCAGGAAATAATCAAATTGAGGGGTGAAATCAGTAAAATGTAAACTAGGAGAACAATACAAAGAATCAATGAAACAAACAGTTGGTTCTTTGAGAAGATCACAAGATAGGTAAACCTTTTTCCAAATTTACCAAATGGCAGACAATGAACATGCAAATTAATAAAATCAGTAATGAAAAGGGGAACATAACAACAGACACAGAGGAAATCCAGAGAATCATCAGGTCATACTTCAAAAACCTATATTCAAAGTTCAAAAATCTAAAGGAAATGGACAATTTTCTGGACAGATTTCACTTACCAAAATTAAATCAAGAACAGAGAGGCAACTTGAATAGACCTATAGCCCCTAATGAAATAGAAGCAGTCATCAAAATCTCCCAACCAAAAAAAGCCCAGGACCAGATGGCTTTTGGTCCTGGACAGCAGAATTCTATCAGAAATTCAAAGTACAGCTAATACCAATTCTCCTCAAAGTATTCCACACAATAGAAGCAGGAGGGTCATTGTCAAACTCTTTTTACTAGGCTTCAATAACCTGGACCACAAGCCACACAAAGACACAACTTAAGAAAGAGAACTACAGACCAATATCCCTCATGAACATTGATGCAAAAATACTCAGTAAAATACTGGCAAATCGAATCCAAGAACATATCAGAGAAATCATCCACCATGAACAAGTAGGTTTCATCCCAGGGATGCAAGGATGGTTCAACATATGAAAATCCATCAATGTAATCACCACATAAAAGACTGAGGAAAAAAACACATGATCATCTCACTAGATGTCGAAAAAGCCTTTGACAAAATCCAACACCCCTTCATGATAAAGGTTTTGGAGAAATAATGGATAACAGGAACATACCTCAACATAATAAAAGCAATATACAGCAAGCTGACAGCCAACATCAAATTAAATGGACAGAAACTCAACGCAATTCCTCTAAAATCAGGGACAAGGCAAGGCTGTCCACTCTCTCCATACCTCTTCAATATTGTCCTTGAAGTTCTAGCTAGACCAATAAGACAACAAAAGGAGATTAAGGGGATACAAATCAGAAAGGAGGAAGTCAAACTTTCACTATTTGCAGATGATATGATAGTCTACATGAGTGACCCGAAAAACTCTACCAGGGAACTCCTACAGCTGATAAACACCTTCAGCAAAGTGACAATTTACAAGATAAACTCAAAAAAAAAAAATCAGTATCCCTACTATATACAAAAGATAAATTGCTGAGAAAGAAGTCAGAGAAATATCACCCTTTCAATTGCCACAAACAAAATAAAATACCTTGGGGTAATGCTAACCAAAAAAGTAAAAGACCTGTACCATAAGAATTTTGAGTCTCTAAAGAAAGAAATTAAAGAAGATACTAGAAAATGGAAGGATCTTCCATGTTCTTAGATAGGTAGGATCAACATAGTAAAAATGGCAATCTTGCCAAAGGCAATCTACAGATTCAATACAATCATCATCAAAATCCCAACATAATTCTTCACAGACCTTGAAAGAACAATTCTCAACTTTATATGGAAAAACAAAAGACCCAGGATAGCCAAAACAATCCTGTAAAATAAAGTTACTTATGGAGGCATCACCATCCCTGACTTCAAGCTCTATTACAGAGCTATGGTCCTGAAAACAGCTTGGTATTGGCACAAAAATAGACAGGTAGACCAATTGAATCGAGTTGAAAATCTTGATATTAACCCACACACCTACAAACACTTGATTTTTTACAAAGAAGCCAAATTTATACTATGGAATAAAGAAAGCATCTTCAACAAATGGTGCTGGCATAACTGGATGCTGGCATGTAGAAGACTGCAGATAGATCCATGTCTATCGCCATGCACAACTTAAGTCCAAATGTATCAAAGACCTTAACATAAACCCAGCCACACTGAACCTATTAGAAGTCAAAGTGGGAAATACCCTTGAATTAATTGAAACAGGAGACTTCTTCCTGAACATTACACCAGTAGCACAGACACTGAGATCAACAATTGATAAATGGGACCTCCTGATACTGAGAAGCTTCTGTAAGCCTAACAACACAGTTAATAAGACAAAATGGCAGCCCACAGACTAGGAAAAGTTATTCTCCAACCCCACATCTGACAGAGGGATGATCTCCAAAATATACAAAGAACTCAAGAAGCTAGTCTCCAAAACACCGAACAATCCAATTAAAAAGTGGGGTACAGAACTAAATAGACAATTCTCAATAGAGGAATCTAAAATGGCTGAAAGACACATAAGAAAGTGTTCAACATCCTTAGCCATCAGGGAAATGCAAATCAAAACAACTCTGAGGTACCATCTTCCTCCTGTCAGAATGGCTAAAATCAAAAACACCAATGATAGTTTATGCTGGAGAAGATGTGAAGAAAGGGGAACACTCCTCCACTGCTGGTGGGAGTGCCAACTTGTACAGCCACTTTGGAAATCAGTATGGCGACTCTTCAAGAAAATGGGAATCAGTCTATCACGAGATCCAGCAATTCCACTCTTAGGCATATACCCAAAAGAAGCACATTCATACAACAAGGACATCTGTTCAACAATGCTCATTGCAGCATTGCTTGTAATAGCCCAAACTGGGATTGACAAGTAAAACAATCTTATTTCTAATTCAAATTTAAAAAAAAAAAAAAAGCAGCAACTTTGGCAACAGCCTATCTTCAAGTTTCAATGTAATCATTTTCAACAAATTGTGTCGGAAGTCAATACATCTGTATTGATAATCTAAATACAATGACAAACTAAGGCTATAAAAATGCTTACACTGGCCCGCTGTAATCCGTGGAGGAATGCACCACCGAGTCACCTTCATGCAGGGGCACCTACAGGAAGGGTTTCACTGCGTGGTCATCAGCTGATTCGACCAGTTATTTGACGACGAATCGGACCCTTTCGAGGTACTGAAAGCAGCAGAGAACAAGAAAAAAGAAGCCAGTGGGGGCGGCGTTGGGGGCCCTGGGGCCAAGAGCACCGCTCAGGTGGGGTCCTAGACCAACTCCAATGCTGCAGGCAAACAGTTGCATAGAGTCCCAGAAAGGTCGCAAGAACCCGCTGCCCACCAGCGTTGGTGTGGCTGACAAAAAGGAGGAGAAGCAGCCGCAGGTGGCACTTAAGAAAGAAGGAATAAGGCTAGCTGGAAGAAGACCTGATCAACAACTTCAGGGTGAAGGGAAAATAATTGATAGGAGACCAGAAAGGCGACCACCTCGGGAAAGAAAATTTGAAAAGCCACCTGAAGAAAAGGGTGAAGGAGGTGAATTTTCAGTTGATAGACCGATTATTGAACGGCCTGTGCAAGGCCGAGGCAGTCTTGGAAGGTGTCGAGGAGGCCGTAGACATGGAATGGGCGTAGGCGATGGATTTGATTCTCGTGGCAAACGTGAATTTGATAGGCATAGTGGAAGTGATAGATCTGGCCTGAAGCATGAGGACAAACGTGGAGGTAACAGATCTCACAACTGGGGATCTGTCAAAGATGAATTAACAGAGTCTCCCAAATACATTCAGAAACAAGTATCTTATAATTGCAGTGATTTGGATCAATCAAATGTGACTGAGGAAACACCTGAAGGTGAAAAGCACCCGATGCCAGACACTGAAAATAAAGAGAATGAAGGTGAAGACCCTAAGGAAGAGGATCCAAAAGAAATGACTTTGGATGTGTGGAAAGTCATTCAAAATAAAGACCTAGCAAAAGTAGAGTTTAATATCCGAAAACCAAATGAAGGTGCTTATGGACAATGGAAAAAGGGATTTGGTCTGCATATATCAAAAAGCGAAGAGGCTCATGCTGAAGATTCGGTTATGGACCATCATTTCCGGAAGCCAGCAAATGATATAATGTCTCAAATAGAGATCAATTTTGGAGACCAAGGCCGCCCAGACGTGGTGGCAGAGGAGGACGTGGTGGACGTGGGCGTGGTGGACGTCTAAACCCTGGCAGCAGGACTGGTAAGTCAAGTGCTTCTGCTCCTGAGGTAGATGACCCAGAGGCATTCCCAGCTCTGGCCCAACTGGATGCCATAATACAACTCTGGTTCCTTTGTGGACCCTCCTGTTTAAAGCTTTTGCATGCTTCAGGATCCCAAACAACTAAGAATTTTTAAAAAAGACTGTCATTCATACCATTCACACCGAAAGACTGAATTTTATCTGTTTTGAAAACGAACTTCCCTAGCTACACAGAAGTAACAAATATGTTAGTCAGTTTTGTATTTAGAAATGTATTGGTAGCAGGGATGTTTTCATAATTTTCAGAGATTACGCATTCTTCATGAATACTTTTGTATTGCTGCTTGCAAATATGCATTTCCAAACCTGAAATATAGGTGTGAACAGTGTGCACCAGAAAAAAAAAATTGCTTACACTGAAAGTACACATAAGTTCATTATACAGGAGCAAAACAAAGCATTTTTTTGCTTGCAAGAAATAAAATATTAGCCTAACACTTACAGTATTAAAACTAGATTGCCAGAAAACTAATCAGGTTTGTATTTTCACTCTTCAGAGAAAGGCAAAATCATAGAGTTGAATTCTCTGGGGATAATTAACTGAGGATCGGTAACATTTATTTTTATTGTATATGCATCAGTGTTTTGCCTCTCTACATATAAGTCTGTGCACCACATGTATGTCTGGTGCCCACAGACGGAAGAGGTGGGCATCAGATCCCACAGGGGTGGTTATGAGACATTATGTGGGGACTGGAACTCAAATCTTTGTCCTGTGGAAGAGAAGCCAGGACTCTTTTTTTTTTTATTTCTTTTTTCTTTAAAACAAATTTATTTTCCATTTACCTACCAACCCCAGTTTCTCCTCCCTCCCCTTCTCCTATCCGCCCCCCCCCACCTACCACCCTCCCCACTACTTCCATCCACCCTCAGAGGGGATAAGGCCTTCCATGAGGGGGGTCAACAAAGTCTGGCAAACCAAGTTGAGGCAGGACCAAGCCTTTCTCCCTTGTATCAATGCTGAGTAAGGTATCCCACCATAGGCAGTGGGCTCCAAAAAGCCAGTTCATGCCCCTGGGATAGGTCCTGCAGCCAGGACTCTCTATCACTGAGCAATCTCACTATCTTAGGAAATGTGTTCTCTGAAACATCTCAATAGAATCAACGGCACATGCTGTGCTCTTCATACCATGTGCAGTGGTTTTGAATGAGAAAAGTTTCCCATAGGCTCAAGTATTTAAACTCTCAGTCCCTGGCTGATGGTGCCATTTGGAACAGTTATGGAACCTTCGGGAGGTCCAGCATTTCTGGAGGAAAAAAAGGTGATTACATTTTAGCCTCTTCCCACATCCAGTTCACTCTCTCTGGTTTCTCTGGTGGTTGAGGATGTGATCTCCCAGATTTCTGCTGTAGGCACCTGCTGACATCCTTCCTCTACCATTATGGACTCTAAAATAAACATTTTATACATTGTTTTTGGTCATGGTGTTTTATTACAGAAAAAAAAAGAGTAACTAAACCCACAAGATACATCAGTCTGTACTCTGGGCTGTATGATTTTCAGTGACCTTGGAGTGCTGGAGATATAAACAAAATGTCTTAGATGTGGTCTGTGCTCATGGTCTACATGGGATAGGTAGGAAATGGGGGAAGAGAAATATCTGTATTTTCCCAGTATTTTCCTAGAATCCAATGCCAGCTTGCTGTTTTCCATTCCTACAACGACAAAGATGGAGAACAATTGAACACCCTCCCTGTGCAAACAGGTATCATAAACAAATTTTGAGGTTCTGAATGTGCAATGACAAAGCCTCAAGACCCCTCAAACACTCACCGTGAAGAAAAACCTTCTTTAACCTCTGCACATTCATCAGGCAAACAAATATGCAATGGTTTTCTTCCATCCTTCAGGCTTAAGGTAGAAGCTGTGAAGCTTTATAACTCTTTTCTCTCTCACTGAGCACACTGCCCATGTGCTAACTGGGTTATATTGCTTCACATTTACACAATGGACTATTATTCAGGTGTTAATAAAATCAAAATACAAAGTTTTCAGATAAATAGATAAAACAGAAAAAAAAAGAGTAGGCTGTCAACAAGCCTCTAAGAGCATTTTCTTAATTAGTTACTGATGTTGGAGGATCTGGCCCCTTGTGAGTGGTGCCATCCCTGGGCTGGTGGTGCTGGATTCTATAAGATAGCAGGCTGAGCAAGCTATGGGGAAGAAGACACTAAGCAGTACCCCTCCATCTGCTCCAGGCTCCAGGTTCCTGCCATGCTTGAATACCTCTCCTGACTTCCTCAATGACGAACAGTGATGTAGAAGTGTAAGCCAAATAAACCCTTTCCTCCTCAAATTGCTTTTGGTCATGGTGTTTCACCACAGCAATAGTAACCCTAAGGCAAAGACCATAACGTTTTCTTTTCTCCTCCCTGCTGCTCACCCCCACCTAACTATTCACACCAAAATAAGAAAGTTACCATCTATAAGCCAGAAAAATGGTTTTCACAAAACGTCACCGTATCTTGAACTTGGACTTCCAGCTTTTAGAATTAAAAAAAAAAAATGTGTTGCTTTTTAAGTCTGCAGTGTTGTTTTAGTCCATGACTAAACTATGAACCCCACTCTTACCTCACCTTTACTGTAGATTAAACTACTGTAGATTAAAATTTACATAATGAAAAAGAAACCTCTATTTCTGTTAAACCACTGAGGTTTCACATTTATCTTTAGCTGGTGCTTATATTTATAAACAAGCAGGCAGTGATAATCAAGTATGTGGAATGTCTACTTTTGATTTGTATTTTCTAGATTTTTTTAAGATAGTGTTTCCTTTTGGAGTAAGGAAGGAGATACATTCTTGGTAAAGGAATACCCTGACCCAGGAAGCAAAGACCCAGAAAAATATTATATGGGTACTGGGAACTGAACCTGGGTCCACTGGGAGAATAGTAAGTGCCCCTAACCATTAAGCCATCTCTCCAACCCATATTTCCTAGATTTTATTGTGCAAAATGTTACAGATATATACACAAAATAAGCTAATACCTCATGACCAACGAGCACCTAATGACAACTTGCCAAAGTCTCTTAGATATTTTAAATCCAGTTAAATGTTCAAAAACTTAATCAATTATTATCACTCCCTTTCATGTTTTTATTTATTGAAAATATGTTTTTCATGAAATATATTCTTGTCAGGATTTCCATTATCTCTTCCCAGATCTTCCCCATCTCTGTACCCATTCAACTCCACTCCATCTTCCTCTCTTTAGAAAACAGACAAATAAAAATAAAAGCAAACAGACTAGAATTTTAAAAAGGAAAAACATGAGAAGCACATACACACAGAAAGACACACACAAACAGACAAAAAAACTCACAAAAATTGGAATACATAATATACAACCAAAAGACTATTAAGGTTTAAGGTTTAAACCATGCAATAAGAGACAAAAAAAGTCTCCAAAACCACAACTTTGTTCATTATGTGTTGGCCTTGTACTACTGGGCATGAGGTCCCTGCCCTAAAAGGGAGTCCATTAGAGAAAACTGGTTTTTCCTTTGCAAGTGATTTTCAATTGGAGATACATTCTAGGTTAGGGGTAGGAACTCATGTCCAGTTCCCCCTTTCAGTATTGAAACTCAATCAGGCTTGGAACTGTGCAGACCTTGTGCATGCTGCCACAGTGTCTAGAGTTCATATATGCACCAGTCCTGTGGTGTCAAAAAGACACCTTTTTGTTATGTTTTGTTGTTGTTGTTGTTGTTTTGGGTTTGTTGGGGGTTCTTTGTTTGTTTGAGTCATCCATCCCCTCTGGCTCTTATGGTCTCCCCACCTCCTGTTCTGCATAGTTCCCAGACCCCTAACATGAGGAGTTTGCTGGAAACATCCCATTGAGGGCTAAGTGTTCCAAAGTCTCTCACTCTCTACACGTTGTCTACTTGTGGGTCTCTGTGTTAGTCCCCATCTACTGCAAGACGAAGCTTCCTTGATGATGACTGAGCACAGCTGAGTGTCCTTAGGAATCACTTTATTATTACAGATGCTCTTTTCACAATTTAAGCTATGAGACTTCAATATTCAGTGTTGTAAAAGTTAGTAAGATCAACAACTTCTGTGAGATATGTCAGGATTAAAAACAGCAGGAAGTGTCTGGCATGCCATAATCAGGGCTTCCATAACCTATTCCCTGAGCCACAGTAGAACCTGGAGCCATGAGGAAGGAGTTGACCAGAATATGCTGAGGTTGTCAGGCTGGTAAAATAAATTATTGCAAATGTGTTGTGACTCCTGAGTCTACTTTCTCTATTCTTTTAAGTTTTTGCTCTAGTGACTGCACATTTTCTATCTGAAACACACTTTACTTTGTACAAAAACTTACGCAGCCTAGAAAGCAATAAAAGAAAAAGAGATTAGAAACTTTGCATCTCATGAAAGGATCCAGTGCCTAATACAAATACAAATAACAGAGTTCATAAATACTAGGTTTTCAATTGTCATGGTAAAATATGTATCTGCATAATACCTGTGATACAATGGTGCTACTGGAATGGCTTTGGAATATTTATTAAAGTGTATTTTAATGAAAATAAATTTTAAAAAGTAAATATCTACTATAAGCAATCACAAGAAATGGCTAAATGGAAAAACAAGCACAGAGTATTCAACAGAGTTTTTTAGCCAAAGCAATTATATTTTAGGCAAATATGTGGTTCATAATTTTAGCCCTTTATTATACAAAACTGTCAGTTCAATTTATAAAGCAAAGAAATATTTGACGTGGTTATCAAATTATATTCACTGTTCTGTGAACATACTAAAAGATGCAGTATCTTGAAAGAGTCTGTTCAAATTACCTCTGAACACATTCTTAGATCCTCACTGGTAAATTATAGTTAAGCGAGAAAGGAAAAAAAATAAAACCAGATACTTATAAAATCGACAAAATAGTAGAAATTCATTCATATCCTTTAGTACCTCCTAATATAAACAATCTCCATTCTCCAAACAAAAGACCGTCTAGACACAATGATAGGATGCATATAATTGTTTTCTCCAATAAACACAACTCATAATGAAATATGGATAATATTTTAGGATGAAAGGAAGAGAAAAGCATGGCAAGAAAATGGAGCTAGGAAATAGGAAGAAGTCATTGTTCTAACACTTTCCAAAACCTACATTGAAGGGACTCTAGCCAGCCTACACATGGCAAACACGCTTCTGGCAGGCTTTGAACTTCTGCCCCATTCTCTCCCTTACTAAAAAAAACATTAGATTACATTCCTAATGCTAGCCACACAGCTCCATTCTCTTATTTGGCCACTTCCTCCTTAGGCTGACAACAGACACAGAAGAAATCCAGAGAATCATCAGGTCATACTTTGAAAGCCTGTGTTCCTCAAAATTCAAAAATCTAAAGGAAATGGACAATTTCTGGACAGATTTCACTTACCAAAATTAAATCAAGAACAGAGAAGCAACTTGAATAGACCTATAGCCCCTAATGAAATAGAGGCAGTCATCAAAAGTCTCCCAACCAAAAAAAGGCCAGGGCCAGATGGCTTCACTGCAGAATTCTACCAGAAATTCAAGGAACAGCTAAAACCAATTCTCCTCAAAGTATTCTACACAATAGAAGCAAAAGGGTCATTGACAAACTCTTTTTACGAGGCTTCAATAACCTTGATACCCAAGCCACAAAAGACACAACTAAGAAAGAGAACTACAGATGAGTATCCCTCATGAACATTGATGCAAAAATACTCAATAAAATACTGGCAAATCAAATCCAAGAACACATCAGAAAAATCATCCACCATGATCAAGTAGGTTTCATACCAGGGATGCAAGGATGGTTCAACACATGAAAATCCATCAATGGAATCCACCATATAAACAGATTGAGGGAAAAAAACATGATCATCTCACTAGATGCTGAAAAAGCCTTTGACAAAATCCAACACCTCTTTATGATAAAGGTCTTCGAGAGATCGAGGATAACAGGAACATACCTTAACATAATGAAAGCAATATACATACAGCAAGCTGACAGACAACATCAAATTCAAAGAGAGAAATTCAATGCAATTCCTCTAAAATCAGGGACAAGATGAGGCTGTCTATTCTCTCCATACCTCTTCAATATTGTCCTTGAAGTTCCAGCTAGAGTAATAAGACAACAAAAGGAGATCAAGTGGATACAAACCAGAAAGGAAGAAGTCAAACTCTCACTATTTGCAGATGATATGATAGTCTACATGGGTAACCCGAAAAACTCTACCAGGGAACACCTACAGCTGATAAACAACTTCAGCAAAGTGGCAGGATACAAGATTAACTCAAAAAAAAAAAATCTGCAGCCCTCCTATATACAGATGATACACTCGTGGAGAAAGAAATAAGAGAAAAAACATCACCCTTTACAATTGCCACAAACAAAATAAAATACCTTGGGGTAATGCTAACCAAAAAAGTGAAAGACATGTACCATAAGAATTTTGAGTCTCTAAAGAAAGAAATTAAAGAAGATACTAGAAAATGGAAGGATCTCCCATGTTCTTGGATAGGTAGGATCAACATAGTAAAAATGGCAATCTTGCCAAAAGCAATCTACAGATTCAATGCAATCATCATCAAAATACCAACACAATTCTTCACAGACCTTGAAAGAACCATTCTCAACTTTATATGGAGAAACCAAAGACCCAGGATAGCCAAAACAACCCTGTACAATAAAGGATCTTCTGGAGGCATCACCATCCCTGACTTCAAGCTCTATTACAGAGCTATAGTCCTGAAAACAGCTTGGTATTGGCACAAAAATAGACAGGTAAACCAATGGAATCGAGTTGAAAATCTTGATATTAACCCACACACCTACAAACACTTGTTTTTTTACAAAGAAGCCAAATTTATACTATGGAATAAAGAAAGCATCTTCAACAAATGGTGCTGGCATAACTGGATGCTGGAATGCAGAAGACTAAAGATAGATCAATGTCTATCACTATACACAAAACTTAAGTCCAAATGTATCAAAGATCTCAACATAAATCCAGACACACTAACCCTATTATAACCCAAAGTGGGAAATACCCTTGAATTAATTGTTACAGAAGACGGCTTCCTGAACATTACACCAGTAACACAGACACTGAGGTCAACAATTGATAAATGGGACCTCCTGAAACTGAGAAGCTTCTGGAAGGCAAAGGACACAGTCAGCAAGACAAATGGCAGGCCATAGACTGGGAAAAGATATTCTCCAACCCCACATCTGACAGAGGGATGATCTACAAAATATACAAAGAACTCAAGAAGCTAGTCCCCCAAATACCAAACAACCCAATTTAAAGGTGGGGTACAAAACTAAATAGACAATTCTCAATAGAGGAATCTAACATGGCTGAAAGACACATAAGAAAGTGTTCAACATCATTAGCCATCAGGAAATGCAAATCAAAACAACTCTGAGATACCATCTTCCTCCTGTCAGAATGGACAAAATCAAAAACACCAATGACAGTTTATGCTGGAGAGGATGTGGAGAAAGGGGAACACTCCTCCACTGCTGGTGGGAGTGCCAACTTGTACAGCCACTTTGGAAATCAGTATGGCGACTCTTCAAGAAAATGGGAATCAGTCTATCACGAGATCCAGCAATTCCACTCTTAGGCATATACCCAAAAGAAGCACATTCATACAACAAGGACATCTGTTCAACCATGTTCATAACCAGAACCTGGAAGCAACCTAGATGCCCCTCAACTGAGGAATGGATAGAGAAAATGTGGTACATTTACACAATGGAGTACTACTCAGCAGAAAAAAAAACAATGAATGTTGAAATTTGCAGGAAAATGGATGAAACTAGAAGAAATCATTCTGAGTGAGGTAACCCAATCACAAAAACACAAACATTGTATGTACTCACTCATATGTGGATTTTAGACATAGGGTAAAGGATTACAGCCTACAATCCACGCTGCCAGAGAAGCTAGTAAAGAAGGAGAACCCTAAGAGAGACATACATGGTCCCCTGGAGAAGAGGAAAGGGACAAGATCCCCTGAGCAAATTGGGAGCATGGGAGGAGGGGGAGGGAGCTAGGAGAATGAGAAGGGGAGAAGAGGAGGGGTGAGGAGGACATGAGGGAGCAGAAAGGTTGAGTCAGGGGAAGAATAGAAGAAAACAAGAAAGGAGATACCATAATAGAGGGAGATATTTTAGGTTTACAGAGAAATCAAGCACTAGGGAAAGGTCTGGAGGTCTACAAAAATGACACCAACTAACAATCTAAGCAACAGAGGAGAGGCTACCTTAAATGTCCTCCCCTGATAATGAGATTGATAACTGACTTACATGCCATCCTATAGCCTTCATCCAGCTGCTGGTGGAAGTAGAAGCAGACACCCACAACTAATCACTGATCTGAACTGGAATCCAGTTGCAGAGAAGGACGAGTGATGAGCACCAAAACACCTTTACCTCTTTGTATCAGTCACAAAGAGAGTAAGTATATCACTTTCAAAATATAAGAAAAGCTTATTTCAGCCAGAGGATGTACATTTAAGAGGTTAATTCTAAAAGGAAAATTATCCTCAGTTTGATAGTGTACAAGTACACATTAAAAATTTAGGTTTGAAAAATTCTTTACAGAAGGAATCCCTATTTACAACCAGAAAAATACTACTCCACAATTAAGTAGAACCATTTGCTAGAAGCTGAGTGATTGCTTAAATTTCCAAAAACTTAGAAGCTGTGATGATAAAATCTTAATTTTATTTTTACTAGTATATTTAATAAATAGCATACTTAAGAAGTTTTCCTTTCATTAATTTTAGGAGAAAGAAAAAAGTTAAAGTACTAGTTATTAAAGAAAGAAAACAAAAAAAGAAAAAAATGTGTTGTGAAAATGGGCATCCAGAGGCCAGAAGAGGGTGTTGGATCCCCTGGGACTAGGTGCTGGAAACCAAACCTGGGTCCTCTGGAAGAGCAGCCAGCCAACACATTTATTTACACAAAATGAGAAAAGAATTTTAAATTTCTCATGGAAACACATATGTGCACACATATAAAACCAGAATATCTAAAAATAATACTGAACAATTTAAAAATGCTGGAAGTACAAATTGGAAAAAAAGACAGAATCTTCAACGAAATGTGCTGTTCCTACTGGATGGCTATGTGTACAAATGAAACCAGATCCTTACTTCATACTCTGCACAGAACTCAACTCCAAATGGATCAAGGATCTCAATATAAGATCTGAAGCTAATAGAGGAGAAAGTAGGGAATACACTCTAACTAGGACAGGAAAGGACTTTCCAAAGGTCTCTAATATTACAGGCCAACAACTGACAAATGAAACCAAAAAGTTTCTGTATAGAAAAGAACAACATAATGCAATGAACAGATAGCTAGTAGAATGGAAAATAAATCTTTACAAGTGGTATAATTTATAGAAGGTTAGTATCTAGAATATACAAAGAAGTCAAAAATAAAACTAAGCACACACACACACACACACACACACACACACACACACACACACACACACACACACACTTAGAAATGAAGCATCGAGTAACAACACTCTACACAGTGACCACATTCCAGGGCAGGCCTTTGTCCAGGTGTAGTAGTTGTAAGCACTGTCAATCTCTTCCTGGCAATCCAGCCATTTCAAAGATTCAGGCTTGTCAGCTTATCTTTAATTGTGTCTCTTCAATGTTATAGTTCAAGGGAGAAAGTTACAGAACACACATATTAGGTCAAATCAGAGTCCTTATAAGCTCACAACCGAGAACAGGCTCTGAGAACTCTCAGGCACCAAAGCTCAGGATGACGTTTTTTTAAAGGTAAAAACCACAATGACATTATTTTCAAGTATAGATCAGGGACCCTGGTAATACTGTTTTGGCTACACATTCAGCAGATATTTTGGCTATGCACCTGGACTGTGGTCTGTCAGGATCAAAAAAGTCCCAAATGCCAAGGCAGTGGGACTGTTCAGAGGGTTAGGAGATGAAAAGCACCAGGGGTGGATACAAAATGGAATCAGGGTAAAATCATAAAGCCCAGAAAGACAGTCCTAACTCAGTCACCTTAACAACAGTAGATGCATGGTTTTAGATATCTTGACATTTTTTGTCTTTAGTTTCTATTTAATGTGAAGGATGCTTGACCACATTTTTTTTTGCTAATTCTTATTACTAATGAGCAAAAGCTTCCAATTTTTGACAATTAGTTCCCTATATAGTGTAAATTGTAAGTCATGTTCCCATGAAAACTCTTTCAAACATTGCCACATGAGGACTGAGAATGAATCTATACCAGATCAGTATAAGTACATTCCTCTAGTCCAACAACAGCTCAATAGAGACATGTTGTGTAACTAGTTAATAAGAGGGGCTATCTTCATATTCAATGACTAACATAGTTATGAATTTCAAAAATGTCAAGAATATAAGCAATGTGATGATGGAATTGGTTCATACTTATCACTAGAATTCCTATTTGAAATCTGGAGGAGAGCAACTTATTGGGAAAAAACACAACCAAGATTAAATGACAAAGAATATAAGAAAATTAAAATTTCCTCCTACTGAATTTAATAATATTTTGCACAAATTCCATACGCGACTAACCTAATAGTCTGGTTCTATGACAATGGTTCTAACCCCATGGGCCATGATCCCTTTGGGGGTCTAACAACCCTTCATATCGGTTGCCTGAGATCATCAGAAAACACATATATCAAATTATAACAGTAGCAAAATTATAGCTATGAAGTAGCAATAAAAATAATTTTATGGTTGGGTGTCACTACAACATGAGGAACTGAATTAAAGGGTCACAGCATTAGGAATGTTGAGAAACCACTGTTATATTAAAAATATATAATATAACCTAGGAGAGTTTTTTCTATTACAATTTATACCAATCTGTAGTATAGCTCACCTTTGATGCCGCTCCAAATGATTCTTACTCACTTCTTCCCTAAGTGACCTACCTTTACTTAAAGCACCTTAATTGAGTATCAGCTCTTCTTCATTTTATTCTTTTTTTTTTTAGAGACATCAAGCACACTCCATTTTTAAAAAAAAACAAAAAACGAACAAAAACAAAAAACAAACAAACAACAACAACAACAAAAATAAAAAACAAAATCCCAGAAGACAGCACAGTTCTGTTACTCTTGTGGTACTTGGCACCATTTTTTTTTTTAAATTAGTTTCTCAGACATAATCTGGGAGGAAGCAATTCTGAGCAACATCATTAAAAACAGCTCTGATAAAGCATGGTCACTACTGTGTATCATAAAGCAGGTCCACATATGAGTGAATACCTATCATGTTTGTCTTTTTGTGATTGGGTTACCTCGCTCAGAATGGTTTCTTCGAGTTCCATCCATTTTCCTGCAAATTTCAAGATTCCGTTGTTTTTTTCTGCTGAGTAGTAGTCCATTGTGTAAATGTACCACAATTTCTCTATCCATTCTTCGGTTGAGGGACATGTAGGCTGCTTCCAGTTTCTGGCTATTACAAATAATGCTGCTATGAACATGGTTGAACATATGTCCTTGTTATATGAATGTGCTTCTTTTGGGTATATGCCTAGGAGTGGAATTGCTGGATCTTGTAGTAGAGTTATTCCCATTTTCTTGAGGAGTTGCCACACTGATTTCCACAGTGGCTGTACAAGTTGGCACTCCCACCAGCAGTGGAGGAGTGTTCCCCTTTCTCCACATCCTCTCCAGCATAAACTGTCATTGGTATTTTCAATTTTAGCCATTCTGACAGGAGTAAGATGGTGTCTCAAAGTTGTTTAGATTTGCATTTCCCTAATGACTAAGGATGTTGAACACTTTCTTATGTGTCTTTCAGCCATGTTAGATTCCTCTATTGAGAATTGTCTATTTAGTTCTGTACCCCACTTTTTAATTGGGTTGTTTGGTATTTGGGGGACTAGCTTCTTGAGTTCTTTGTATATTTTGGAGATCAGCCCACTGTCAGACGTGGGGTTGGTGAATATCTTTTCCCAGTCTGTGGGTTGCTGTTTTGTCTTGCTGACTGTGTCCTTTGCCTTCCAGAAGCTTCTCAGTTTCAGGAGGTCCCATTTATCAATTGTTGACCTCAGTGTCTGTGTTACTGGTGTAATGTTCAGGAAGCAGTCTTATGTACCAATTAATTCAAGGGTATTTCCCACTTTGTCTTCTAATAGGTTCAGTGTAGCTGGATATATGTTGAGATCTTTGATCCATTTTGACTTAAGTTTTGTGCAAGGTGATAGGTTTGGGTCTATCTGTAGTCTTCTACTTATTTGCATCCAGTTATAACAGCACCATTTGTTGAAGATGTTCTCTTTGTTCCAGCATATAAATTTGGATTGTTTGTCAAAAATCAGGTGTTCATAGGTGTGTGGGGTAATATCAGGTCTTTCAATTCTATTCCATTGGTCTAACAGTCTATTTTTGTGCCAGTACCAAGCTGTTTTCAGGACTATAGCTCTGTAATACAGCTTGAAGTCAGGGATGGTGATGCCTCCAGAAGATCCTTTATTGTATAGGGATGATTTGGCTATCCTGGGTCTTTGGTTTCTCCATATAAATTTGAGAATGGTTCTTTCAAGGTCTGTGAAGAAATGTGTTGGAATTTTGATGGGGATTGCATTGAATCTGTAGATTGCTTTTCGCAAGATTAGCATTTTTACTATGTTGATCCTACCTATCCAAGAGCATGGGAGATCTTTCCATTTTCGGGTGTCTTCTTTAGTTTCTTTCTTTAGAGACTCAAAATTCTTATGGTGCAGGCCTTTCACTTTTTTGGTTAGTGTTGCTCCAAGGTATTTTATGTTGTTTGGGGCAATTGTAAAGGGTGATGCTTCTCTGATTTCTTTCTCCACCAATGTGTCATCCGTTTATAGTAGGGCTACAGACTTTTTTGAGTTAATCTTGTATCCTGCCACTTTGATGAAGGTGTTTATCAGCTGTAGGAGTTCCCTGGCTGAGTTTTTCGGGTCACTTATGTAGACTATCATATCATCTGCAAATAGAGAGAGTTTGACTTCTTCCTTTCCGATTTGTATTCCCTTGATCTCCTTTTGTTGTCTTATTGCTCTAGCTAGAACTTCAAGGACAATATTGAAGAGGTATGGAGAGAGTGAATAGCCTTGTTTTATACCTGATTTTAGAGGAATTGCATTGAGTTTCTCTCCATTTAATTTGATGTTGGCTGTTGGATTGCTGTATATTGCTTTTATTATATTGAGGTATGTTCCTGTTATCCCTGATTTCTCCAGGACCTTTGTCATGAAGGGATGTTGGATTTTGTCAAAGGCTTTTTCAACATCTAGTGAGATGATCATGTGATTTTTTTCCCTCAGTCTGTTTATATGGTGGATTACATTGATGGATTTTCTTATGTTGAACCATCCTTGCATCCCTGGGATGAAGCCTACTTGATCGGGATGGATGATTTCTCTGATGTGTTCTTGGATTTGATTTGCCAATATTTTATTGAGAATAAAATGTTCATGAGGAATACTCATCTGTAGTTCTCTTTCTTAGTTGTGTCTTTGTGTGGCTTGGGTATCAAGGTTATTGTGGCCTCATAAAAAGAGTTTGGTAATGACCCTTCTGCTTCTATTATATGGAAATCTTTGAGGAGAATTGGTATTAGCTGTACTTTGAATTTCTGGTAGAATTCTGCACTGAAGCCATCTGGCCCTGGGCTTTTTTTGGTTGGGAGAATTCTAATGACTGCTTCAATTTCATTAGAGGTAATAGGTCTATTTAAGTTGCTTATCTGTTTCTACTGTGTCTGTTGTTATGACCCCCTTTTCATTCCTGATTTTATTAATTTGCATGTTCACTCTTTGTTGTTTGGTAAGTTTGGATAAAGGTTTGTCTATCTTGTTGATTTTCTCAAAGAACCAACTTTTTGTTATATTCTTTGTATTGTTCTCCTAGTTTCCATTTTATTGACTTCAGCCGTCAATTTGATTATATCCTGGTGTCTGCTCCTCCAGGGTGTATTGGCTTCTTTGTTTTCTAAAGCTTTCAGTTGTGCTGTTAATTCTCTAGTGTGATTATTCTCCTGTTTTTTCATATGGGCATTTAACGCTATGAACTTTCCTCTTAGCACTGCTTTCAGAGTATCCCATAGGTTTGGATATGTTGTGTCCTCATTCTCATTGAATTCTAGGAAATCTTTAATTTCTTTTTTTATTTCTTCCTGGACCCATGAATTGTGCAATTGGGTGTTACTTAATTTCCATGAGATTGTAGGTTTTCTGTAGTTCTTGTTGTTGTTGAATTCTAATTTTAAAGCATGGTGGTCTGATAAGACACAGGGGGTTATTTCAATTTTTTGTACTTGCTGAGGTTTGCTTTGTTGCCAAGTATGTGGTAGATTTTAGAGAAGGTTCCATGTGGCGCTGAGAAGAAGGTAAATTGTTTTGTATTTGGATGGAATGTTCTATAGATACCTGTTAAGTCCAATTGCGCCATAACTTCTATTAGTTCTTTGTTTCTTTGTTAAGTTTCTGTCTGGTGTTCCTGTCCAGTGGTGAGAGTGGGGGGTTGAAATCTCCCACTATAAGTGTGTGCGGTTTTATGTGTGATTTGAGTTTTAGTAATGTTTCTTTTCCAAACGTGGATGCCTTCTATTTGGGGCATAAATGTTCAGAATTGAGATTTCATCCTGATGGATTTCTCCTGTGGTCAGTAGGAAATGACCTTCTTCATCTCTTTTGACTGATTTTAGTTTAAAGTCCAATTTGTTGGATATTAGGATTGCTACTCCCGCTTGTTTCTTGGGTCCATTTGATTGGAAGATCTTTCCCCAACCTTTAATTCTTAGGTACCGTCTGTCTTTGAGTTTGAGGTGAGTTTCTTGTATGCAGCAGAAGGGGATTCTGTCTTCTTATCCATTCTGCTAATCTGTGTCTTTTTATAGGGGAGTTAAGACCATTAATGTTGATGGATATTAATGACCATTGATTATTGTTCATTCTTGTTTGTTTTTGATTTGTGATGGTGGCGAGATTATTTGTGGGATTCTATCCCTTTTTTCTTTTGACTGTTGGAAAATTGGGATTATCTATTGCCTATGTTTTTCTGGCTGTTGTTAACTTTCCTGGGTTGCAGTTTACCTTCCAGTACTTTCTGTAGGGCTGGATTGGTGGATATGTATTGTTTGAATCTGGTCTTATCGTGGAATATCTTGTTTTCTCCGTCTATAATGATTGAAAGTTTTGCTGGGTATAGTAGTCTGAGCTGGCATCCATGGTCTCTTAGTGTAGGTAGAATATCAATCCAGGGCCTTCTGGCTTTCAGAGTTTCCAGGGAAAAGTCAGGGGTGATTCTGATAGGTTTGCCTTTATAGGTTACTTGACCTTTTTCCTTTGCTGCTCTTAATATTTTCTCTTTGCTGTGTATGCTTGGTGTTTTGATTATTATGTGTCAAGGTGACCTTTTTTTTTGGTCCAGTCTATTTCTTGTATTTTCATTGGTTGGGAAATTTTTTTAGGTTGGGAAAATTTTCTTCTATGATTTTATTGAATATGTTTTCTGCACCTTTGAGTTGGATTTCTTCACCTTCTTCTATACCTATTATTCTTAAGTTTGGTCTTTTCACAGTATCCCATATTTCCTGGATATTTTGTGTTAGGGATTTGTTGGGCTTAGGATTTTCTTTGGTTGATGAATCTATTTCCACTAGTGTGTCTTCAACTCCTGAGATTCTTTCTTCCATCTCTTGTATTCTGTTGGTTATGTTTACATCTGTAGTTCCTGATCGTTTACCCAGCTTTTCTATTTCCAGTATTGCCTCAGATTGTGCTTTCTTTATTGTCTCTATTTCAGTTTTTAGGTCTTGAACTGTTTCTTGTATTTTTTGGTTTGTTTTGTCTTCAATTTCTTTAAGTGATTTTCTCATGTCCTCTTTGAGTTCCTCTATCATTTTCCTGAAGATGGTTTTAAGGTCATTCTCTTCTGGTTCATCTGCATCGTGATGTTGAGGTCTTACTGGTGTATGGTTCCTAGTCTCCCGTGGTGTCATATTGGGTTTTCTGTTATTGGATGTGCTTTTACCTTGCCCTCTTCTCATCCTTTCTTCTGGTGGGTGTAGCAAGTGTTTCTTGTTCTCCTGATTGGTGTGGGATCACGTTTCCCTTCTGGTAGATGCAAACAGATCCAATACTCTGATGTCGGTTCTCTTCTCGTGGATGGAGGTGTCACTGTTACCTGGGTGTCGGCAATG
This sequence comes from Cricetulus griseus, assembly GCF_003668045.3. Lineage (NCBI taxonomy): Eukaryota > Metazoa > Chordata > Mammalia > Rodentia > Cricetidae > Cricetulus > Cricetulus griseus. The sequence continues at coordinate 135,421,479 of NC_048599.1, forward strand.
TCCAGGCGTGCTGGTCCTAGCGGGAGGGCAGTTGGAGGAGGCAGAGCTGTTACTGGGCCTCGGGGTATCGGATCCCACTGCCGAAGTCCGTATGGACACTTGTGTCAGATGACTCTGAGCAGCGACCACAAACCGGAACTGGAAACAGTTCCTGGCCTACCTGGGCCGGCGAATGGAGGCCGGGCTGCCTCTGGAGGCTGCCTCTGGGTGATCAGTGTTCAGGACCCACCACCACCGCCAAACTGGGTCCAGCAGGCAGGTCGCTTGCCTCAGATGACTCTGAGCAGCAATGACGAACCCGAACTGAAAACAGTTCCTGGGCTGGCAGATGGAGGCCGGGCTGCCTCTCGGTGTTCGGTGTTCAGTGTTCAGAACCCACCGCCACCGAAGAACTGGGTCTGGCAGACAGGTCACTTGCCTCAGATGACCCATTTTACTCTTACTGGTTATCTGGAACCATGTATTCTGAGGAGACAAAATTTCTCTTAGACACTGACACAGTGTCTGTTGGAGTCTCTGTTATTAAGTACACTGCAACCCCCAAGAGTGAGCATGGACTCCCAAATAGCAGGGTTACCTTGAATTTGTGTTTATGGGAGAAATGGCTATGTCAATGTCTGCTACTTCATCATATATTGAAGAAACAAGTCACTAGTCCCTGCTGAGTCCCTTGTGGCTACTCCATTGTGTAAATGTACCACATTTTCTCTATCCATTCTTAGGTAGAGGGGCATCTAGGCTGCTTCCAGTTTCTGGCTATTACAAAGAGTGCTGCTATGAACATCGTTGAACAGAGTGCTTCTTTTGGGTATATGCCTAAGAGTAGAATTGCTGGATCTCGTGGTAGACTGATTCCCATTTTCTTGAAGAGTCGCCATACTAATTTCCAAAGTGGCTGTACAAGTTGGCATTCCCACCAGCAGTGGAGGAGTGTTCTCCTTTCTCCCCATCCTCTCCAGCATAAACTGTCATTGGTGTTTTTGATTTTAGCCATTATAACAGGAGTAAGATGGTATCTCAGAGTTGTTTTGATTTGCATTTCCCTGATAGCTAAGAATGTTGAACACTTTCTTATGTGTCTTTCAGCCATTTTAGATTCCTCTATTGAGAATTGTCTATTTAGTTTTGTACCCCACTTTTTAATTGGGTTGTTTGGTGTTTTGGAGACTAGCTTCTTGAGTTCTTTGTATATTTTGGAGATCAGCCCTCTGTCAGATGTGGGGTTGGTGAATATCTTTTCCCAGTCTGTGGGCTGTTGTTTTGTCTTGCTGACTGTGTCCTTTGCCTTCCAGAAGCTTCTCAGTTTCAGGAGGTCCCATTTATCAATTGTTGATCTCAGTGTCTGTGTTACTGGTGTAATGTTCAGGAAGCCATCTTCTGTAACAATTAATTCAAGGGTATTTCCCACTTTGGGTTCTAATAGGTTCAGTGTGGCTGGGTTTATGTTGAGGTCTTTGATCCATTTTGACTTAAGTTTTATGCAAGGTGATAGGCTTGGGTCTATCTGTAGTCTTCTACATATTTGCATCCAGTTATGCCAGCACCATTTGTTGAAGATGTTCTCTTTGTTCCAGATTAGTTTATTTTAACATCAGTTTAATCATATGCAAAACATATAAATGAACTCCACAATTCTTTATATAATCCAATAACTTAAAAGCCCTCTTAAAATGCTAAGTATAATGTAAGGAATTATACAAGAATAACATTCTATTATGATAGATTATAGGCTATAATTCCATCACTTATCTCTTTTATTTTCTTGTTTATCAAGAAGCTTTTATGAATTATACTTCTCTCTTATTTATGAATGTATTGAAACTCAAAATATCTCTTGGAAACTGTTTTACAAATGTAGTTGTACCATAATACATTTGGGAGGAGCTAGTTGTATAGGTGAGAGGTTCAATGCTTGCCTAGAAGGAAGCAGGCCCTGGGTTTAATGCTTATCACAGCAAAAAATAACTAGTAAGTAAGTAAATAAATAAATAATAAAAAATAAACACTAACGAGAATTAAATGTTGCTTGGGAAAATGTTCTAAAAGAGCTAATTATAAGATTGGACTGTGTTCAAGGAAGACTGTTAACAAATGCTTCTCAGTCAATAGAAAAAGTACTCTGAAGACATGGATCATTTATCCAATGTATGCTAGAGCCTTAAAGCTATATATAAATGAGTTACTCCTTTTGCACAAATCTCTATTTTTAAACTTGCACAGATGTCTGTGTACACTACATGCATGCAGTGCTTCAGAGTCTAGAAGACAGAGGGGCTATTAGGAAAGTTTGCATTGAGCAACATTCATGGTATGGTAGTAATGAGTTTGACCAAATGGACTTCAGCGGCTGCTACCCATGCCCAGTCAGTCCTAAGTTACATCACTATGACATCAGGTAGCAGCACAGTCCACTCAGATCTGCATGGCCTTGTCTGTAGCATGGCCCCCAGCCACCTACACAGACTCAGATGGATGGCCTGACCCCAGGCATCCACATGCCCTCAGTGGTAACATGGGCCATGGACTTCAACCCAGATCCTGGCTATGGTAGGACCACAGGCCCAGATACCATCGTGGCCCCAGGTAGCAGTACAGGCCACCCAGACCAGAATAGCTGTAGTGGCAGCAAAACTTTCAGCCATCAGCATGGCCCCAGGTGGCAGCCCAGACCCCAGGAATCCACATGACCCTCATGGTGAATTTCATGTTTTTAAAACATGGCATGGAATATCATTCTTTTACACATATTTTGCAACAAATCTGTCAAAATCACTTGTGGATCTTGGCCATTACAGAAATGGGGAAGCAGTCAGATTTTGCTCTGGAGCCAGCTTGCCAGCGACAGTTCTCTGACAAAAGAAACAGAAACTCCAAACTTATTCCAGACTCCAGTTCTGTTTTGGCATCTATATTTCACCTATAAACATAGTTCTCTGTGAAATCCTTCTCCTTAAGTCTTCAAGATTCTGCTTTTCTACCTGACTACAAGGAACTGTGTATATCTCTGTACTTTTTAAGTGAAAATAAAAGCCTTTTGAAAGCAAAAAAAAAAAAAAAAGTTACTTACAGATTAAGTTTTAAGATGTTTCCAAATGGCTAGAGAGATGATTTAAGTGATTAGGTGGTTAAGACCACTTGCTCTTCTTCCAGAGGACCCCAGGCCCAGTATCGACATTGGAGTTCACAACCATCTGTAACTCTAGTTCCAGGAGGCCCTCTGCCTTCTAGACTCTGAAGAACTGCATGCATGTGGCATACACAGACACAGGCAAAATGCTATGTGCATGAAATAAAGATAATCTTTTATTAAATTTTTGGAACTGTCATCACATTCAAGGAAAGTTATGAGTGAAAGTACACTTTGAAATAATGTCTTACACTTGTATAACACTATTTTTCAAAGTCCTCTCGGGATTATTATCACACACAAAAATTCATAAAATGTGTATTTTCACATTCAAAATACATTTGTCAACGAAAGTATAAAATCTATAACTTCATAATTTATATTGTAACTATATGGAAGTTCAACAAGATGCATGTAGACTATGAGTCTGTTTAATCTTGGTCTGGGATGCTTTTTCTTTCACATTTTTATAATAATAGTAAGTAATTCAAAAACATAACTTTAAACATTAAGAAACATATATGCTCCATAAATAGGTGTCACTGATGATAAAATGGCATATTTCTAAAAGATGAATCTTGCTTTTAGGTATCATATAAATATGCAAAGCTATATAATGCAAAAGATACAGTGTGGTGCAGACAATGACAGAAGACAACATATGATAAAAAAGATGAGCTTTCTGTAATAAAGAATTGTGTTGGAGGACTTGCAGATACTTTTTTTATTTTTTATTATTCTTCAAACTTTGATTCTTTGTGGATTTCACATCATGTATTCTGATCCCACCCATCTCCCCATCTCCCCATCTCCCCATCCCCCGAATCCTCCCTCTGCCCTTGCAACCTCCCCCTGAAAATGAAACAAAATTTAAAAGAAAACTCAAAAACCAAACAAAGCAAATAAACAAAACAAAATAAACAAAACAACTCCCCCCACAAAAAAAGGGAGAAAAATTTCATCATGGAAGCTGTAGTGTGGCCGGTGTGCCACACCGTTCATCCTTTAGCCCTTTCATCTTCCCTTTCAAGTATTCATTGCCATGAGTCATTGGTCTGGTTAGAGACGTCTGGCCTTTGTTACACCATCCCTCACGGGGCTCCTCTAAGATACCCTGTTAAAGTCCTATGTCGTAGGGAACTTGCAGTTTTGGATCTGTAGATTTGTCACCTTCACATGCTCCAGCGGTTCATAGATGAGTTGATTTTTGGGGTGAGCCAACTCATAGCCCTGGTTCTGGGCCTGGGTGGAGCTAGGCTGCTCCTCCCACCAGCTTTCTCCCATTACCACCACACAGGCCAGCTCTCCAGCACTGCCTCAGTCAGCCCACCTAATACAGCCTACAGCAAGGAGCTGGGCCAGTGCTCTTGCTCTCAGATTGTCACATCTGGCGCACCCACACTCACACCACCAGGGCCAGTTAGACTGTCTTGCATATTAGAGGTTTAAGGCCCCATCTCTTGATTGCTATAGGGGAAAAACAAGTGGGGAGGGACAGGGTCAGCTCTCCTGCTCTCATGCCATCAGGGATGGCTTACCTTTGCCACTGCCAAGAGGGTCAGCTCTAGTGTACTGCCCAGGTGAGGTACAGAGCCCATTTTCCCAAGTGTTGCAGCCATCTCTCATCATCTTGGGGCCAGCTCTCTCACCTGCTCTGGGTAGCAAGAGGTGGGAAAGGGGGTCATCTTTTCTTCACCCATGCCACCACATGGCGGATGAGGGGGTTCAGGATCAGGCCTACTGCTCTCATTCCCTCGGGGCCGCCTCACCAGCATCCCCAACAGTAGGGTCAGCTCTAGTGTTGTGCTGTCCAGGTGAGGTGCACACCCATGGTGAGGTCTGGGACCATCTTTCCTGATTGCGGAGGCCAGCTCTCTTACTATACTGACCATCGAGGGGCAGGGCCAGCTCAGCATTGCCCTCTTACTTCAGCGTGCAGTTTTTCCTATGACCTCCCCTCCCTGTGGTAACATGGGCCATGGATATCAATGCAGACCCCAGCCACAGAAGGACCACAGACCTAGGCATGGACCTTGGTAGCAGCTTGGGCTCAGGCATCACCACAGCCTGGTGGCAACACAGGCCACCTGGATCAGTACAGCCTTAGTGGCAGCATGGCCCTCAAATACCAACATGATCTCAGGTGGTGGACCAGACCCCTGGCAATGGTATAGCCTTCAATGGTATCAGGAGCTATGGACATCAACCCAGATCCTGGCCCTGGTAGAACCATGAACCCAGACACGGCTCTTGGCAGCAGCCCTGACCTAGATAATACCATGACCCCAGGTGACAGTGCTTACCACTCAAATAGGCATGGCCCTGGTGGCAGCATAGCCCTCAGATACCAACATGGTCACAGTTTGCACCCTAGACCCTAGGCATCTGTGCAGCCTTTGTTGGCCACATTGAGTCACCAGACATCAACACAAACCCTGGACCCAGACATGCTCTTCAGCAGCAGCCTGGGTCTGGATACTACCCTGTCCCCAGGTAGCAGTGCAGGACATTCAGATGGGCATGGCCTCCATGGCAGCATAGCCCTCGAACACCAATATGGCCCCCGGTGGTTGCCCAGACTACAAGTCTTGCATGTCCCTCAGTGGTAACAGGAGCCACAAACATCAAATCAGTCCCCTCTGCCTTTGCTTCTTCAGTGCCTCAGACCAAGACTGCCTCTTGGCTAAAGCTCAGGCCCAGACGTCATCTTGTACCCATATGGCAGACCGGCCATTCACATTAGCGTGTTCCTTACCATCCTCACCTCTTCATATCCACCATTCTCCCCAGCCCATGAACTGCTCCACCTCTCTCTTCCACCTCCCTACCCTGTACCTACTCACCATAATGACTCTGGTGCCTGGAAGTGCTTGGTTGAATCCTGGCCCCACCAGTCACATGGCACTGTGCAGAGCTGTTGCAGATACTTCTGAAAGCAAGCAACACATGAAATGAGTCTCCCTGGAAGATGGAATCTGTACAATTTATGCAAACGTTACCCTTTGTCATGGAAACTTTAGAACGCAAGAGTTTGTCTTTCACTAAGTTACAATTTCTCATGATGGCTCTGTTTCTGCAGAACCCTGAAGGAAAATTTGGAAAAAGCTCTGATTCTTAAAATCCCCATCCTACGTGCAGTTTCACCCCTATAATTCTATTCCTCACTTAAAGGGTCAAATGCCACTAATGTACTTTCTCATGCTATAAAGTGTATTTGCACTCAACATAATAGCTTTCTCTGCTTTCATCATGCCTTCACATGATTTCATCTTTAACCTTCTGGAGTTATTCACATATATTTCTACCCTGCAGGACTCCTATCCCATTCACCCACATTATCTGTAACTACTGCAGTTGTTATGAACAATTCACTATTATAAATATGTAGATTTGTTTCAGACTCTTCCTAGGTTCTAACACTATAGTTTCTTCCCAATTCGCTTTTAGCATATGAATATTAATAGTTACTAACATATCTTACACATCATAGTAGTTAGTATGTAAAAATTACTAATGTGTCAGAAATGAGTTATAATCATCCCAAAAAAACAGAGGTCACTTTCACAGCTATGACTTTTCCACTTTTATTTCTTTTACATTTTCTTTCTCTTTCCTTCCTTCTTTCGCCCCCTGCTCTCCTTTCTTCCTTCTTTCCTTTGTTCCTTCCTTATACTTTTCTTAATCCAGGAGCTAGGCATGACTAGCCAGATGACACCCAAAGGAACAATAGCAATGATCTTTGGTTCTTTGTTTCTTATTTGTATTAACTCAGAAAATAAAAATTAATTAATTCATGTAAATTAAGTAAGCCAACACTGACATCTAGTGTGTAACAAAGAAATGGCTTAATGTACAAAGTATTGGATGCTTGGGGGAAGTTTTGTCTTTTTAATGTGAGAGTATTTTTCTCAAATGAAAAGTTTTCTAAGTTATAATTACCAATGTGGAAACTGAGATATATATAATTACCTGAATGGAGATGATTTATTTGTATCTGTTCCATGTACAGGTCAGTAGAAAGAACAAACTACTGATCATGAAGCATTCCCATTCAATCAGTATATTTTCCCCAATTGGGACACTTTTTAAGCAACTGCAAAGCCAGAGAGTTGATAAATGACATAGCTTCTCTTACTCCATATAAAAAAAGATTTACAAAAAGCCTCATAAATTTCTCTGAGCCCATTTCTCATATATATATATATATGACTGCTCCCCAAGTTGCATTTCTACCTATTTCAGACACAAGATCACTAGGTAACCCTACAAATAATTTAACTTTGTTCAGTGATATGGCTCAGCAGACTAAATTCCCCACAACACACCTGATGATCTCAGTTCTGTGTCCTGAACTCACATGCAGAAAAAAAAAAAAAAGACCTGACTACCACAGTTGTTCTCTGACCTCCACCATACACCATAGTGAGCCCTCCCTACACACCCCCATTCACATGTGTGCAAATAAAATTCAAAAATAAAAGAAAAAGAAATATAAAATAATTATACTATCTTCATTATTATGTAAAGTTCTAGAACTCCATTGCCTTCTTGGGAGACACTTGCTTTATAATTCAGAAGTCCAGCACTTGTTAGGCTTCCTAATTCAAGTCATTCTCCTCCTTATATTCCTGCTTATGTTTTCATCATCTTTGTCGAATATTAATTTACTAAAGTTACCTGTACTCATGTTTGGGTATTCCAATTTTTTTCAGTTGGTCTATGTGTCTGTTTTTGTGTCAGTGTCATATCACTTTTATTACTATGGTTCAGTAATAAATCCTAAGGTCTGTAATGGTAATCCCCCCATCACTGTTCTTTTTATTCTTCTTTTTGACTACCTGGGGCCTTTTGTGGTTCCATATGAAATTTATGATTTTTGTCTATTTTTGTGAAGAATTAGATAGGGATTTTACCTGGGAACACACTGAATCAGTAAATAGCTTTTGGAAAAATGGTCATTTTCACAATATTAATTCTACCAGTTGGTGGGCATTGGATGTCTTGCCACTTAACAGTGTCTTTCTCCATCTCTTTCTTTGGAGGTTTAAAGTTTTCATTGTAGAGGTCATTCGCTTCCTTGGCTAGGTTTATTTCCAGATATTTTTTTTTGAGTCTATGGTTAATGGAAGTATGTCCATGATCTCTTTCTCTATATATTTCTTGTTGGTGAAAGTTCTGAAAGTAGATTCTGTATCATACCACCTTTCTGAATATTTTTTCAGTTTTAGAAATATTCTGGTAGAATTTGTAGGCTTTCTGATGTATAGTATCATGTCTTCTGAAAATAGGGATAGATTTGTATCCCTTTAATTTCCTACTCTTATCTTATTGATGCAGCAAAACTTTGAACTGCATCACATCTAACTTCAGTGAGATTGCTTCAAGCTTTTTTCCAGTTAGGACGATGTTGGCAACTTCCACAAGTTCTGAGCCACCATTACCTCGGCACATCTTGCAGGAAGGACAAACTGTAGGTGGAAGGTTTTGTAGCTGGGTTGCTAGCTTTGCCTGATTACATCAGGTGCCTGGTTCAGGACAAAAAGCCTTTGCTAGGGTCACATTCTTAGATTCCAGGGAGTTTTCTTTGCACTAGGTTTCTACCTAGCCCTCAATTCCAGATGACTCTCCTAGTTAGTACTCTGTCCCTCCATCCCCCCGAATGTGATCCTTCCTGTTCCCATTCCCACCCACCGATAGTCCACCATCGAAATCTATTCTGTTTCCCCTACCCAGGGAGATCCATGCATCCACCCTTGAGATCTTATTGTTATTTAGCTTCTCTGGGTCTGTGTTTTGAAGCATGATTCTCCTTTATTTTACAGCTAGTATCCATAAGTGAGTAACTTATAAGTGAGTACTTACCATGTTTGTCTTTCTGGGTCTGGGTTACCTGATGCAGGATGATCTTTTCTAGTTCTATCCATTCGCCTGTAAATTTCATGATGTCTTTATTTTTAACAGCTGAATAATACTCCACTGAGTAAATTACCAAGTTTTGTTTATCCAGTCATTGCTTGAGGGGTATCCATGTTGTTTCTAGTTTCTGGTTATTATGAATAAAAGCCACGATGAACAAAGTTGAGCAAGTGTCCATGTGGTAGGATGGAGCATCCTTTGGATACATGCCCAGAAGTGGTACAGCAGAGTCTTGAGGTAGATGTCGTCCCAATTTTCTGAGGAACCACCATATTGATTTCCATAGTGGTTATACAAGTTTGCATTGCCACCAGCAATGGAGGTGTGTTCCCTGTTGCTCCACATCTTCACCAGCATGAGCTGTCACTGTGCTTTAATCTTAGCCATTTTGACAGGTGTAAGATGGAATCTCAAAATCATTTGATTTGCATTTCCCTGAAGGCTAAGGATGTTGAAAATTTAAGTTTTTCTTGGCCATTTGAAATTACTCTGTTGAAAATTCTGTTTAGATCTGCACCCCATTTTTAATTGGACTATTTGGTTTATTGGTGCCTAGTTTCTTGAGTTCTTTATATAGTTTGGATATTGGCCCTCTGTCAGATGTGGAGTTGGTGGAAATCTTTTACCATTCTGTAGGCTGTGTCTTTGTCCTAATGAAAGTGTCTTTTTCCTTACAGAAGCTTTTCTGTTTCATGAGGTCCCATTTAATGGTTGTTGATCTTAGTGCCTGCACTATTGGTGTTCTGTTTAGAATTTTTTCCTGTGCCAGCACCTTCAAAGCTATTCTCCACTTTCTCTTCTATAAGGTTTTATGTTGAGGGCTTTGATCCACTTGGACTTGAATTTTCTGCATGGTAGAAGGATCTATTTAACTGACATCCAGTTAAACCATCACCTGTTGTTGAAGATGCTTTCTTTTTCCATTGTGTAATTTTGGCTTCTTCATCAAAAATCAAGTATCAATAGGTGTGTGGATTTCCTTCTGGGTCTTCAATTCGATTCCATTGTTCAACCTGTCTGTTTAATGTTATTACCACATGGTTTTTGTTACTATAGCTCTGGAGTACTGGTTGAAATCAGGGGTGGTGATATCTCTTGAAGTTCTTTTATTGCTCAGGATTCTTTTTTAACTATCCCGAGATTTTTATTTTTCCATATGAAGTTGAGTATTGTAAGTGGAATTTCTGTCCCACCTGGTCCCATAGTCATTTATTCCAAAATAAACATACAGAGTCTTATATTAGTTATAAACTGTTTGGCCAATGGCTTAGGCTTATTAGCTAGCTCTCTCTTAATTATTAACTCACTCCTATTAATCTAAGTATTTCCACGTGATCTTGGCTTACTGGAGAATGCCTGGACCTGTTACTCCTTTGGCAGCTACATAGCATCTCTCTCAAGACTCTTTGGTGGCGCACTCTCTGTCCTTCCTCTTCCAAGAATTCCCCTAGTCTGGTAGGCCTGCCTATACTTTCTGCCTGGCCATTGGCCAATCAGCATTTATTCATCAACCAATAAGAGAAACATATATTCACAGCATATAGGAAGGACATCTCCCATCATATTGTCCTCAACATTGGTAAAGAATTGTTTTGCAATTTTGATGGGATTGCATTTTTACTATGTTAATTCTACTAATCATGAGCTTAGGATATCTTTCCATCTTCTGATATCTTCTTCAATTTCTGTCTTCAAAGACTTGAAGTTTTTGTCATATAAACATCTTTCATTTGCTTGGCTAGGGTTACCCAAAAACATTTTATATTGTTTGTTGCTATTGTGAGTGGTATTGTTTCCCTGATTTCTTACTTAGTCCATTTGTCATTTGTAAATAGGGGGACTATTGATTTTTTTCTTAAATTAACCTTGTATCCAGCCACTTAGCTAAAGGTGTTCATCAACTGTAGAACCTGATAGAATTTGGGGGATCACTTACGTATACTATTATATCATCTGCCAATAATGATACTTTGACTTCCTCTTTTCTGAGTTCTACCCCTTGATCTCCTTCAGTCTTATTGCTCTAACTAGAACATTGAATACTATATTGAATTGATATAGAGTGATTGAATAGCCTTGTCTTGTTCCTGCTTTTAGTGGAATTACCTTGAGTTTATTGCCATTAAAATTGAAGTTGGCTATAGACTTACTTTAAATTGCCTTTATTATGTTCAGGTATGTCATTTGTATCCTTAATTTCTCCAAGACATTTATCATGAAAAGGTGTTGGATTTTATCAAGGGCTTTTTCAGCATCTATTGAGATGATCATGTGGTTTTTCAGTTTGGTGGAACACATATTATTGAAATACGTCTTTAAGATTCTTTGATTTCCTTGATGTCTGTTGCCCTATTTCATCTCCAATATTATTAATTCTGGTCCTCCCTAATTTTTGTCTAATTGGGCTGAATATTTATCAATCTTACTGTTTTTCCAAAACAAAAACCTTTAATTTCATTGCCTCTTTTAACTCTGTTGTTTCTGTTTCATTGATTTAAGTTCTGAGACTGATCATTTCTTCCTTTCTATGTTTTTTGGGTGTTGTGTCCTTTTTAAATTAAGATTCCAAGGGTATTAAATCATTAATATGAGATCTCTTCAGTATTTATTTGTATAGCCATTTACTGCTCTGAACTTTCATCTTAGAACTGTTTTTCTGTGTCCTATAGATTTTGGGATATTGTGTTTCCATTCTTTATTCAATTCTAAATTGTTTTCATGTCCACCTTGATTTCTGTCTTGATCAAATTTTCATTCAGTAATGAGCCTCCATGCATTTTTAACTTTCTACTGTTATTATTGTTATTGATGTCTACCTTTAATCCATACTTGACAGTTAGGAAAATTATATTATTTCAATTTTTCTTTAGTTGTTAAGACCTGCTTTGTGTTCAAATATGTGGTCAATTTTGGAGGCAGTTCCACAGGATGTTGAAAAGTGTATGCTTTAATGTTTGAGTATTATGTGGTTATCTGTTAGTTACCTTTGATTGATGATGTCATTAATGCCAGAGTTTATCTATTTAGTTTTTGTCTGAATTACCTATTTGTAAGAGTGGGTCATTGAAGTTATCACCTGTCAATATGTGATTTTAAATATGGTAGTGAGACTTTTGTGCTCTTGCATTTGCTGCAAAACAATGTTTAGAATTATAAAATCTTTTTGGTAGATTTTCCCTTTAATGAATATTAGTGTCCTTCCCCATTTATTTCTATTAGTTTTGGTTTAAAATTTGTTTTGTCCAGGGGACCATGTATGTCTCTCTTAGGGTTCTCATTGTTTTCTAGCTTCTCTGGAAGGGTAAAGGGACAAGATCTCCTGAGAAAATTTGGAGCATGGGGGGAGCTAGGAGAATGAGAAGGGGAGAAGAGGAGGGGTGAAGAGGACATGAGGGAGCAGAATGGTTGAGTTTGGGAAAGAATAGAGGAGAGAAAGATAAGAGATACCATAATAGGTTATAGGTTTAAAGGGAAATCAGGCACTAGGGAAATGTCCAGAGATCTATAAGGATGGCACCAACAAACAAGCTAAGCAACAGTGGAGAGGCTACCTTAAATGTCCTCCCCTGATAATGAGATTGATAACTGACTTATATGCCATCCTAAAGTCTTCATCCAGCATCAAATGGAAGTAGAAGCAGACACCCACAGGTAAAAACTGAACTGAACTGAACTGAACTGAACTGAAATCCAGTTGCAGAGAGGGAGGAACGATGAGCAAAGTGGTCAAGGCTGGTGAAACCCACAGAAACAGCTGACCTGAACAACGGGGAGCACATGGTCTTCAGACTGATAGCTGGGAAACCAGGATAGGACTGATCCCGGCCCCATGAACATGGGTGTCATTGAGGAGGCCTTGGAAACCTATGGGGCCTCTTTTAGTAGATCAGTACTTATCCCTAGCATAGGAATGGACTTTGGGAACCCCTTTCACATAGAGAGATACTCCCTCCATAGCCTCTGCATCAGCTCCTACCTCCAGTTTCCTACCCTGCTTGAGTTCCTGCCCTCACTGTTTTGAAAATGAAGTGTTAGATTGAACTGTTAGTAAAAAAAAATAATAAAATAAACCCTTTCTTCCATAAGTTGCTTTTGGTCACAGTGTTTCATCACAGCAATAGTACCTCTAACTAAGATACCAGCTTTCCTACTTGCCACCACCTACAATCAGTAATGCTCCTTCTAGAAGCATGGATAGCAGCAAAACCCATGGTGTTATCTATTCAACAAATTTATTAAGACAAATACATTTGACTATTTTGATTCACCTATTGTGATAAACAAGGAAACTAGTGACTCTATATATAAAACTTTTGAAAATTTGTGGAAATATAATGAAAATAATGATGCTGTTTGGTTGTTGATAGCATCTCTGGATAAATTGACAAAGAGAAATACTGAGTTCCATGATAAAATTAACCAACTTCTAGCATCTCAGTATATGGTGGAGAAAGACAACAATGAACTCAGTGATAAAATTGACCAGCTTCAGGAGCACATAGATACTCTAAATATTTCTCAGTATGTTGAAGAAAATCTTCTCTCCAGCAGCCACAAAGCTCAAGTTGTGGAAAATCAAAGGTAAGCCTTCATTATAACTAAGATTGGTAAGATTACAACAAAAGTTCAAGTCCCATCCTTGGAAGGTATTGGACATAACATAAATATAGGTAAAGAAGGAGATGCTATAACTTGACAGTTGTACTAGAGAAACCTACTGCGGCTGAGAACTTTCAACCCTCAGTTTCTCAAGATTTTATCTCACCTAATGAAGAAGTCTCTCCACCCTTAGCAGGAAGTAAACCCCTATCCACACTGCTTGAAGTATTTCCTTGTCTGCTAACCCAGCAATAACTTTCCCTAAAGAAGACACTAGTCAAGACAAAACTGATGTCCCTCATGACCCACAAATAGTTGCATCTATACCTATAACTAGACTTAAAGCTAAGGAGGCCTCTGGAGGGGAGACAGAAAAGTATAGTCATAGAGCATGTACACAAAAGAGCTTGATGACTTAGATAATTCATTTAAGCAGAAGTTTGGCAACATATATGAGAATGGATTTTAAGGTTGTGGAAAATGGTGGAAAGAACATAAAAATGGATCAGGCTGAGGTTTTTTGTTTGTTTGTTTGTTTGTTTGTTTGTTTGTTTTTTGTATATGGGCCTACTGAGTGGAAGTTCAAGGTTTCACATTGATGCTCACACAATTAATCTGGCTATCCAGGAACTCGCTATGTAGACCAGGCTGACCTTGAACCCTCAGATACTTACCTGCCTCTGCCTTCCTAGTGCTAGAATTAAAGGCATGCACCACCACACCAGGCACTTCAGGTCTTTTTTAATAGTTCCTAAAGGAACAGGACTTACAGACTATATCTTGAGGAGTGTGTTGTGGAATAAAAGAGAGAATTGTGTTTGGAATATGATGACTGGCCTGGAGTCAAAGCAGTTCTGGTGTCTTGGAAAGTGTTAGAATGAGAAGTATTTTGTTTTCAGGAGAATGGGGCTCAATACTCAGCCAGTGCTGCTTTTGGAGGCAAATGGAGATGTCCTTGGAGCTTCCTGCATAGAGCCTTCACTCCCTCAGCCCCAGCACTGGAACCTGTCACCTTTGAAATTCTTACAAGAGCACGTACCCTCTCCAGAGCCATGAATAAAATGAATTATTCTTTCTGGAATTTTTTGATTTATTGAAGTATACTTTGCAATTAAATATTGAATTAAATGGAAGACAGAACTTTTTGTTTATTTTGTATGTGTACAAGAGTATTCATATGTGAGTTGGTACACCTGCGTACCCATAAATGTTGAGGACAGAGGTCAACCTCTGATGTCACCACTAAGAAACCATCTATCATGTGTCATGAGCCAAAAGATGTCATTTTCCTGTGACTTGAAAATTGGTTTATGTTAGCTGGCCTATATGCTCCAGTGATCTGCCTATCTCCAAATCCCCGGTGCTGGGATTACATTAGGCTTGTTGTTTGTGGGTACTCTCACAGCAAGCATTGTACAAATTGACCTTTATTGCCAGCCATTATTTCCATTTTTAAAGGCTTCCTTTATCTTCAGGACATAATTTGATGGCTCAGTGTACATGTACTTTGATTTTAGTTTTTTGTTTGTTGCTGTGATCAAAACACCTGACATATTAAGAGAGCAAGAGTTTCCTTGTGCTCACAGTTTTGGAAGTTCTAGATCATTATGGTGGGCAGGGCACAGAAGGACAGAGCAGAGCAGTTTGTGCTAAGGCAGAGAGGATCAGAGATGGAAGCAGGAAACAGCCAGGGAAGACAGGTCTTCAAGGATACTCTCCAGGAACCTGCTCCCCACCTCCTAGGTTTCTTTCTCCCCAAGCAATATAAAATTAATTTTTAAATTATAGAACAAATTCCTATATGTACAAGGTTATGTTCTTTTAATGTATTCATATAGATTGGTCTTAATGAATATGCAAATATTAAACTAAAGAAACAGCAATTTGATGTTGCTTGACCTATATTTGTTATGGCCTCTGCCATATACTTCTAAAAAAATTAAATTTTATAGTTTGCCACACTCTAGTAGGATACATTAACCAAGCTCAGTCTGAGATCTGAGGTTTTTGGAAGCAAATGAATGTTGGGAGAGGTATCTCCAATTCCTGATGCTTGTACCTCCACATCCAAATGCTTACTAATTTTCAATTTTTTTATTGATTACTCTGTGTGTGTGTAAGTGTGTATACATATGAGCCATAACTCAGGTCTTAGCTTCTACTATGGTTCCCAGAGATTGAACTCAGGTCATCAGATGTGTGTAGCAATTGTTTTTACCTGCTGAGCCATAGTGCAACTATTCCACAAGTGTGGTGTGTGTGTGTGTGTGTGTGTGTGTGTGTGTGTGTGTGTGTGTGTGTGTGTAATTTTCAAGAAAGTATGTTGTGACACAAAAATAAAAGCCCAGAGACAGATATTGGGGTTTAAGCATTGAAGATCAGAGAAGCAACGCAGCCAAGCTACCAGAGAGCTCTTACCTCTGCCAGGGCTGGAGCTATCCTGACCTCAGTGTGGCTGGAGAATGAATGCCAGCAATCAAGACTCTGATCCTATCATATATACATCTCTAGTGCTGGTATTAAAGGTATGTGCTCTGTTTTTCTTTTAGACTGATTCACTCCCGTGTAGCCCTGAGTGGCCTTCAACTCACAGAGATCCATCTGCCTCTGTCTCTTGTTTAAAGGTATGTGACACCACTGCCCAGCTTCTATGGCTGTCTAGTGTGACTGGCTTTGCATTGTAATCTTCAGTGGCTTTATTTGATCATAAACAATATATCACCACAGTTAGTACCATATGTTGAGCTTATCCTCTCCCTACCATTAGTGTCTTCCCTGCTTTCAGCTTTCCTATTACACCCTTTTAGTCCTCTAGACAGTTTTACTTTTTTCACAATATACAGACATACATGCTTTTACATATCCTTACAAAATCTAGAAGCCATAAAGCATGTGATATTGGTGACAGAAAGATGACTCATTTCCTGCTCTTGTAGAGAACATCTAATTTCAAGGTAGCTCACACCTCGTTTGGCTGGCCTCCTCTGTCATCAGACACACATGTAATGTACAGATATACATGCAGGTAAAACACCCATATGTATTTAAGAAAAAAGAAACAGAAGAAATATGTGCTATCTGTCTTTCTGAGACTGGTTTATTTTCATGGATAGGGTTAGCTCAGATTGCATCTATTTTTTGTAAATATGTAGGTTCAATCTTCTTTATGATTAAGGAAAAATCTCATAGCCCACAGTTTCTTTTTCTGTTCCTTTGTTGTGGGATACCTAGGCTGTTTCCATAACTTAGTTGTTATAAATAGTGCTGCAATAGTTCTTGTCTTCACAGGAAAACTGGTCTCCAAAATACAAGAAGACACTAAACGTGCAGATACCTAAAACAGAGAGGACAGCAACCCAAAGAGAACCATCAAACAAAGGAAAATCTATCATGTGATAAACTTTAAAACTATTTCTATACAAGAATCTATTTCTCTTTACTTCCTAGTAACTTTTAGTCCCAATTCACTTAAACCAGTGCTGGCTTTAGAGTCAGATTTGTCCCTCCTCCTCTAAATCCAAGCATGTTGTTAAAATAAAATTCAGAGTTTCTGTATTATATCAAGAAGCCATATGATGTAAGACAGAAGAAGACAAAAATCTAGGGACTGTCATTTGTCTACACTTGGTTATTTCTCTGAAAGTCTAATTTCCCTCATAATTATTATGTTTCCTATTGGTGCTCTTCCCGGTATGCATCCTTATAAAAGTTGATATTTCTGTGCTGACATTAATGTTTAAGTGCCCCCCACAGCAAATAAAAAATTTCCTAACTGCAATCTTTAAATTCTCCGGAAAGAAAATGGGGCCCCACTTCATCAATTCCACTGGATTTCCAACTTGGTGCATTTGAACTCACAATCACCACTTTAAAATCGGTTTGGGACTACATTGCTCTAGACAACTCTAGAGCAGCTAGCTGAGATGGTGCATGTTCTAATTACACTCTGGCCAGAGCTTCAGATAAGAACTTCAATCAAGGCTTCTGGTGTTGTCTGTGTGCTCCTTCATTGCGGACCCGGTACCTATTTTGTGAAGCGGCAGCTGAGGAGACTCCAGCTCTTGCCATGGCCGAGGAGAAACCCAAGGAAGGAGTCAAGACTGAGAACAACGATCATATTAATTTGAAGGTGGCGGGGCAGGATGGTTCTGTGGTGCAGTTTAAGATTAAGAGGCATACACCACTTAGTAAACTAATGAAAGCCTATTGTGAACGACAGGGATTGTCAATGAGGCAGGTCAGATTCCGGTTTGATGGACAGCCCATCAATGAAACAGACACATCTGCACAGGTGGAAATGGAGGATGAAGATACGATTGATGTGTTCCAGCAGCAGACAGGTGGTGTCTACTAAAAAGGGAACCTGCTACTTTACTCCAGAATTTTGTTATAGACCAAGAACACATTCGCAATTAGAAAGCCACAATTTGGTTCCACCGAATCCTGACAGTATGGTTTTCTCTGTTCTTTCATCTCCCTGTCCCCATTTTTTTATTGTACATAAAGTAACTGGTGTATGTGCACAAGCAAGTTGTGCTTTTTTTTATTTAACTTTTTTTATTTGAATTAGAAACAGGATTGTTTTACATGACAATTCCAGTTCCCTTCTCCCTCCCGTCCTCCCCTACCACCCCCCCCAACTAAAACCCTACCTATCACATATCCGTTCTGCTCCCCCTGCATGGTGAGGCCTTCCATAGGGTGTCATCAGAGTCTATCTTCCTCAGCACTCTAGATCCTGCTATTTTAACCCATAAAATTCCTTTCAACTACAGCCTTGGCCCTCACCACAACATCTGTGAGCAGCTTTCAGTTTTTACCTTCAACCCTATTCCCTTAATACCTATAGACAGCTACTGCCTGCCTCAATAGGACAGCTATACTACTTCTGGGTATCTGGCCTAAGGCCTCCTGGCCTTATTTGGGATAGGGCCTAAAGCTGAATGGCCAATGTTTTGTTTTGATTGACATCAGATGGAGATGGTCTGGGGGGAAGTACTGGTTCTGTGAAAATATCCCCCTTTCTCCATTAGTGGCATGCTCATTCAGCTCTTATCTTTATTTTCCAGTAAGTTATTTTGCTCTCAATATTTTAACAAAAGAACCCAACAATAAAATCCTTGCATACCTTGTTTGATTGGAGAATTTTAATGTTTATCATTTATCATTGTAAAACCAAGGA
The DNA here is from genome assembly GCF_003668045.3 of Cricetulus griseus. Lineage (NCBI taxonomy): Eukaryota > Metazoa > Chordata > Mammalia > Rodentia > Cricetidae > Cricetulus > Cricetulus griseus. Next base: position 135,440,303 of record NC_048599.1, read on the forward strand.
CAATTTTATAACTTTTTTGTACGTAGCTGTTACGTGTAGAGCAATCTGTATTTAAGTAAGGGTAAATTACTCTTGAAGAAAATGATCCTAGATAGTTTTCCCTTCAAGTCAAGTGTCTTGTTGTTTAAATAAACTTCTTGTTTAAAAAAAAAAAGAACTTCAATCAAGAACTTCAATCAAGCATCTCCTGCCAAACTCAGACTGGGTACAAATGTAGGTAATCCACTTAAGACCTTCACTACTCTAAAATTTACTTCCTACAGAATCATCGTCCCATTTCAGCAGGAAGTTACACTAAGAACACTATGCCCCGTTTCCCTACTGTTGATACTAAATGATAATGTATACCTGTTTAGGGTTAGTTTTCTATTGTTTAGGAATGGGTTTGGAAGGAAGTGTTCAGACTTGAACATCTCTTTCAGATGAACTTAGAGTTTAGATGGGATAGATATGGTTAGGATGAGATACAGATAGACTATTATATCTTCTTGTGATTCACCTTAGTGATTACTAGCTATAGACAACTTACACTGTTATAGATCCTGGTATAATGTTAACTTACATGTATAATTTGTATATCACAATTCGTCTTACTATGTAAAGTTTCTACTTACGATGTTTGGTACAAAATTATCCTTCATCTTCTATGTATATATGCTCTTACATATGTTAAGACATTTTTACACAATTTAGTTTTGTTTCAAGTCTAAATCTTTTTTTTTAGACTAAAGGGGGAATTGTATGGAGTAATCTCACGTACCTGTAGTGCTGACCATACCTGTCTGGGCATGGTCATAGGTAGGCAGAAGGGATGGGATAAAAGATCTGGGAAGGAGGCTCTCACCCTCTTTTGGGGTTCAGGTCAGGTCTCAGAGTATGTCTGAGACTGGACTTCTCAGAGTGCCAATCTGGTTGCCTCTTGTATGAGTATTTCTTCTTAATAAATATACCATTAATAACCATATCCCATGTTTGATTCTGTTCTCTTTCAGGTGTACAAGTGTCTCTCTGATATGCTGGCCAGGAGGCCTTAGGGAAGATACCCAGGAGTAGTATAGCTGTCCTACTGAGGCAGGCAGTAGCTGTCTATAGGTATTAAGGGAATAGGGTTGAAGGTAAAAACTGAAAGCTGCTCACAGATGTTGTGGTGAGGGCCAAGGCTGTAGTTAAAAGGAATATTATGGGTTAAAACAGCAGGATCTAGAGTGCTGAGGAAGAGGCAGGTAAGAGGGCTTATAGCTGGGTGTGAGATGACCAAGTTAGACAGACAAGGGCAGAGACTAGTCTCAGGGCCAGTCGAAACTGTCCAGCTGGCCACTTGAAGCACTTTAGAAACATATGTAAGGCATCATTGTCCTTTCATATACCTTCCTTCTAATTCAGCTAACCGTAACTAGTTAAATGATAAGACAGCTTCCAACAAGCCTGCACACACTTCCAAAGAGACCCCAGTGATGGGAAATGTACTGTGTATGTTTATCTTATTGATTGTTAAATAAAATACTGTTTGGACAATGAGACAGAAAGTTAGACAGGACTAGGAGTCAAAGAGGATTCTGGGAAATGTAGTAGAGAAGTGGTGACCCAGGCCGGAAGTGACATAGCAAGGAGACTCATATTTGAGTGAAGAGAAACAGGAAGTGTCCCTCTTTTTCCCGTTCCTGCTCCAGCGGCAGGATGTGATCCACTGGTAAGGAGGGACACCAATAAGGCGTCCGATAAGTCTTATAACATATATAGATTTATGATAATTAAGACTGAGCTAACAGATGAGGAATCCTAGTCACTGGCCAAGCAGCTTTGAACCTAATACAAGTTTCTGTGTATTCATTTGGGCCTAACTTGGGCAGGCAGCTGGCATAAAGCACACATGTGGCAGTGGGGCTCGGAGGCTTTTGGCAGAAAGATTTATCGTAACACCCCAGACTACACTGTAGACAGGGAGATAAATATGAGGTAACTCCAAAATATTATTAGCCTATACCTACATTTTGAAGTATTTTCTTTCTTTTCCTAATAGTTCTAGAGTTTCCCATCATACATTAAGGCCTTCAATTATTTTGAGTTGCTTTGTGTGAATTGAGAGATAAGGATCTGGTTTCATTTTTCTTTTTTTATTATTTTTTTATTTTATTAGTTCAAATTAGGAACAAGCTTGCTTCAGATGTCAATCCCTAATCCCTCTCCCTCCCCTCCCCCCAACATCCCACCTGCCCCTAGCCATCCCCCCTCCACTTCCCAGGCACGGTAAGGCCCTCAAAAGAGGCTGCCCAAAGTCAACCACATCATCCTGGGCCAGGCCTAGGCCCTTCCCCATGTGTCCAGGTCAAGAGCGCATCCCTTCATATGGGATGGGCTCTCAAAATCCCTTCTTTTTTTTAAGACCTTACATATTTAATACAGTGCATTACCCCTGTACAAATGGAAAAAAAATTAAGTTCAACATTTCTAGAACAATATGGCTGTTAATTTTTGTACAATACTAACTGAACGCAGTAAACTGGGATACTTTTTTCCAAAGTTGACAGCACAGCTAAAGTTTCCAAAAATTCAAATTATATATATATATATATATATATATATTATATTTATATAAAAAGACCAATAATGGCAGTATGTTATGCATCAATAGCAGCAACAGCTTTTCCAGGTTCTGAAGTCATTTAAACAAAATTGTAGAGATATCCAGCACTCTCCATTAAAAAAAAAAAGTAAAAAACAAAATCCCAGAAAAATAGCACAGTTCTGTTACCCTTGTGGTACCTGGTACCATATTTTTTTAATTAGCTTCTCAATCATCATCTGGAAGGAAACCATTCTGAGCAACATCATTAAAAACAGCTCTGGTAAAACACGGTCACTACTATGTATCATAAAGCAGGTCCACATATGAGTAAGTACATATCATGTTTGTCTTTTTGTAATTGAGTTACCTCGATCAGAATGGTTTCTTCAAGTTCCATCCATTTTCTTTCCTGCAAATTTCAAGATTCCATTGTTTTTTTCTGCTGAGTAGTACTCCATTGTGTAAATGTACCACATTTTCTCTATCCATTCTTAGGTAGAGGGGCATCCAGGCTGCTTCCAGTTTCTGGCTATTACAAATAATATTGCTATGAACATGGTTGAACAGATGTACTTGTTATATGAATGTGCTTTTTTTGGTATATGCCTAGGAGTGGAATTGCTGGATCTTGTGGTAGACTCATTCCCATTTTCTTGAGGAGTCACCATACTGATGTCCAAAGTAGCTGTACAAGTTGTCACTCCCACCAGCAGTGGAGGAGTGTTCCTCTTTCTCTGCATGCTCTCCAGCATAAACTGTCATTGGTATTTTTGATTTTAGCCATTCTGACAGGAGTAAGATGGTATCTCAGAGTTGTTTTGATTTGCATTTCCCTGATGGCTAAGGATGTTGAACACTTTCTTATGTATCTTTCAGCCATTTTAGATTCCTCTATTAAGAATTGTCTATTTAGTTCTGTACCCCATTTTTTTAACTGGATTGTTTGGTGTTTTTGAGAATAGCTTCCTGAGTTCTTTGTATATTTTGGAGATCAGCCCTCTGTCAGATGTGGGGTTGGTGAATATCTTTTCCCAGTCTGTGGGCTGTCGTTTTGTCTTGCTGACTATGTCCTTTGCCTTACAGAAGCTTCTCAGTTTCAGGAGGTCCCATTTATCAATTGTTGATCTCAGTGTCTGTGCTACTGGTGTTATGTTCAGGAATCGGTCTCCTGTACCAATTAATTCAAGGGTATTTCCCACTTTATCTTCTAGTAGGTTCAGTGTGGCTGGGTTTATGTTGAGGTCTTTGATCCATTTTGATTTAAGTTTTGTGTAGGGCAAAAGGCTTGGGTCTATCTGTAGTCTTCTACATGTTTGCATCCAGTTATGCCAGCACCATTTGTTGAAGATGTTCTCTTTGTTCCAGCGTATATATTTGGATTGTTTGTCAAAAATCAGGTGTTCGTAGGTGTGTGGGTTAATTTCAGGGTTTTCAACTCTATTCCATTGGTCTACCTGTCTATTTTTGTGCCAATACCAAGCTGTTTTCAGGACTATAGCTCTGTAATAGAGCTTAAAGTTAGGGATAGTGATGCCTCCAGAAGTTCCTCTATTATACAGGGTTGTTTTTGCTATCCTGGGTCTTTTGTTTCTCCATATGAAGTTGAGAATGGTTCTTTCAAGGTCAGTGAAGAAATGTGTTGGGATTTTGATGGGGATTGCATTGAATCTGTAGATTGCTTTTGGCAAGATTGCCATTTTTACTATGTTGATCCTACCTATCCAAGAGTATGGGAGATCTTTCCATTTTCTGGTATCTTCTTTAGTTTCTTTCTTTAGAGACTCAAAATTCTTATGGTGCAGGTCTTTCACTTTTTTGGTTAGTGTTACTCCAAGGTATTTTATGTTGTTTGTGGCAATTGTAAAGGGTGATGCTTCTCTGATTTCTTTCTCCACCAATGTGTCATCCGTTTATAGTAGGGCTACAGACTTTTTTGAGTTAATCTTGTATCCTGCCACTTTGATGAAGGTGTTTATCAGCTGTAGGAGTTCCCTGGCTGAGTTTTTCGGGTCACTTATGTAGACTATCATATCATCTGCAAGTAGTGAGAGTTTGACTTCTTCCTTTCAGATTTGTATTCCCTTGATCTCCTTTTGTTGTCTTATTGCTCTAGCTAGAACTTCAAGGACAATATTGAAGAGGTATGAGAGAGTGGACAGCCTTGTTTCATACCTGATTTTAGGGGAATTGCATTGAGTTTCTCTCCATTTAATTTGATGTTGGCTGTTGGATTGCTGTATATTGCTTTTATTATATTGAGGTATGTTCCTGTTATACCTGATTTCTCCAGGACCTTTGTCATGAAGGGATGTTGGATTTTGTCAAAGGCTTTTTCGACATCTAGTGAGATGATCATGTGATTTTTTTTTCTCAGTCTGTTTATATGGTGGATTACATTGATGGATTTTCATATGTTGAACCATCCTTGCATCCCTGGGATGAAGCCTACTTGATCGGGATGGATGATTTCTCTGATGTATTCTTGGATTCGATTTGCCAATATTTTTTTTTACTTTTATTATTATTATTATTATTATTATTATTATTATTATTATTATTATTAATTCAAGTTAGGGAACAGGCTTGTTTCACATGTAAGTCCCCTCTCCCTCTCCCTCCCCTCACCCCCATTCCTTCTCCCCCACCTCCAACCTACCCCCCACCCCATCCACCCACCACTCCCCAGGCAGGGTAGGGCCCCCAACAGGGGCTCCACAAAGTCCACCAAATCTTCCTGTGCTGGGCCTAGGCCCCTCCCCATGTGTCCAGAGACAGAGCGCATCCCTTCAAGTGGGATGGGCTCTCAAAGTCCCCACACACACACCAGGGCAAAACGCCAGTCCACCTCCGGAGGCTCCCTGGAGTGCAGGGGCCTCCCCATTGGCATCCATGATCAGGGGGCTGGATCAGTCTCGTACTGGCCTCCCAAAGAAGCCCTTCCCCTAGAATGAGATTGATGACTACTCTCTATGATGTCCTAGAGTCCTCATCCAGTGGCTGATGGAAGCAGAGACAGACATCCACAGAAATACACTGAGCTGAAATCTGGAACCTAGTTGAAGAGAGGGAGGAATGAAGAACGAAGGGGTCTGTACCAGGTTGGAGAAACCCACAGAAACAGTTGGCCTGAAAAAGGGAAAGCATATCGACCCCAGATTTGCCAATATTTTATTGAGAATTTTTGCGTCAATGTTCATGAGGGATATTGTTCTGTAGTTCTCTTTCTTAGTTGTGTCTTTGTGTGGCTTGGGTATCAAGGTTATTGTGGCCTCATAAAAAGAGTTTGGTAATGACCCTTCTGCTTCTATTGTGTGGAATACTTTGAGGAGAATTGGTATTAGCTGTACTTTGAATTTCTGGTAGAATTCTGCACTGAAGCCATCTGGCCCTGGGCTTTTTTTGGTTGGGAGACTTCTAATGACTGCTTCAATTTCATTAGAGGTTATAGGTCTATTTAAGTTGCTTATCTGTTCTTGATTTAATTTTGGAAAGTGAAATCTGACCAGAAAATTGTCCATTTCCTTTCTGGTTTCATTTTTCTACATGTAGCATTTGTTGAAGATGCTTTTTGCTTCACTGTGTGTGTGTGTGTGTGTGTGTGTGTGTGTGTGTGTGTGTGTGTGTGTGTGTGGTCTTTTTCAAAAATCAGGTATTGGTAGCTGTCTGGGTATTGTATTTCTTTCCCTTCAATTATGTTGATCTTTAAGTTCAAACAGTGAAATTAATCTGAGCATTTCTCATGAAAAATTTCATGTCCATTTTTCCAATCTGAAGCCATCAGATTTCTTGTGAAGTCCATTCTACCTTCAGTGTTTGGAGGGATTTGTGTCACTTTGGTATAATTAATCTTCTCACCTTTGATCACTTTAAAAAAGACTATTCAGTGATTTTTCATCTACCTGGAAGGACTCTCGTTTATTTCCACACATGTGCCTGCTCCAAGTGGTCTGGCAGGCATGAAACCAAGGTCTGTTACTGGCCAGCTGGAAACACACACCAGGATGCAGGACAGGGTATTGCTGGCTGCTATTGTCTAAAGGAAAAATCTTTCATGTCCAGTGTCAGCAGGCTAAGATGCATGCTATACCTGGAAGGGGTCCTTTCTCTGAAAAAAGTAATGCTCTCCTCCCTCTGCTGGCAAATATCCACATTACAGGCATTGTCAAAGCAAAGGCAGCAAGGACGACTGTTCTGAGTCTTGTCAGTGACAAAGCAAGGAGCAGAGCAGTGTCCATAGGCTGCTGCCATTTGTGGAGAAAGGCTGGCATGGATGCAGCTGCGGCTCTGCTTGGGTACGTTAAATAATGGCAGGAGGTGCTAGAAATAACCGGAGTGATCCATGCAGTAGGGAAAGACGTGGGGAACAAAGGGAGATTCCCGGCATACACATTTCCTGTGCTTAGAATCTAGAATTAGGCAACATAAAATTTTAATTGGAATTTAGAATTAGACTCAAATATAAAAAACTAAACCCTGTGTTACATGTAACACTGTCAATCTGAAGCAACTTCTCTAGGTGGAATGCCTCAGTGTACACTCCATGCCAGAGTCACTGGGGCACTGACTGAGAAGGACAGAGTTCTGTGCCACACACACACACACACACACACACACACACACACACACACACACACACACACATATATATATATATATATATATATATATATATATATATATATATATATGGCACTAGGGAGATTTCCAGAGACCTACAAGGATGACAGGAACTGACAATCTAGGCAATGGTGGAGAGGATAACCTAAACGCCTTTCCCCTATAATGAGACTGATGACTACTTTTTATGCCATCCTAGAGCCCTCATCCAGTGGCTGATGGAAGCAGAGGCAGACACCCACAGATATACACTGAACTGAACTCTGGAACCCAATTGTAGAGAGGGAGGAATGAAAATCAAAGGGGTCAGTACCAGGTTGGCGAAACCCACAGAAACAGTCGGCCTGAACAATGGGGTGGACATGGACCCCAGACTGCTGTCTGGGAGGCCAACAGAGGACTGATCCAGACCCCTGAACATGGATGTCAATGAGGAGGCCTCTGCACTCTAGGGGCCCCTAGTAGTGGATCAGTATTTTTCCCTGGTGTAAGAAGGGACTTTGAGAGCCCATCCCACGTGAAGGGATGCACTCTAGGCCTGGACACATGGGGGAGGGCCTAGGCCCGGCCCAGGATGATGTGGGGAGCCCCCATCGAGGGCCCTACCTTGCCTGGGGAGTGGAGGGTGGATGGGGTAGGGGACTAGGTCGGGGGATAGGGAGAGGAGGGAGAAGGGATTGACATGTGAAACAAGCTTGATCCTAATTTGAACTAATAAAAAAAAATTAAAAATACATGCAGTCTTGTTCAGTATTTATTAGCATATGCTTTTGCTTTGAATTTTTCCTATACTTCACATATAATAATTAATAATCAATCAGCTTGAAACTTTTACCTAGTGTTGATAGTAGCTCTTTCTCATTATTGTTTTGTTTTTGTTTTTATTTATATTATTTAATTTCATAACCTTCCCCCCACCACATCCTTCCAGATCCTGTCCCCCCTCACCTCCTACCCAACTTTAAGTTCCTTAGAAAAAAAACCCTAATACAACAATAAAACCTCCCAAACCAATAAAACAAAACCACACACATCCCCAATAAAACTGTAACAAAATAAAAACACACAAAAACTTGTGGAGGTCATTATATGCTAGTCAACTACTCCTGAACATGAGCCCTGTCCTGGAGCAATTGATATTCACAGTGTGACTCTATTAGAGAAAACTGGTTTTTCCCTCTCCCAACAAGTATAAGTGACAAATCAGTTGTTAACCTTTAACCTAGTGGCTAGATTCTCATTCATTCGTTTCTTTAAATTATAACAAAATAAAGCAGAATACAATGAAACAAAAACTATCACATGGAGTTGAACAAGACAAACAGAAGGAAAAGAGCCCAAGAGAAGGTACAAAATCAAGAACCCCACTTGTTGGCTTGCTAGGGAATCCCATGAAAGCACTAAACCAGAAGCCAGAATAAAAGTGCAGAGGACCTGCTGCAGACACATGAAGGCCCTGTGGTTGCTGCTTCAGTCTCTGTTAGCTCAAACGAGTTGCTCATGTTCATTTAGAGGGTCCTGTTTTCTTAGTATCCACCACTTCTGAGTGAGGCGAGGGATTTGATGGATACATCCCACTTGGGCTCAGTGTTCCTGAGTCCCTCACATTCTGCATAATGTCTGGATGTAGGTCTTTGTGTTTATTTCCATTTGCTGCAGGAAGAAGCGTCTCTGACGATGGCTGAGCAAGGTACTGATCTATGAGTATAGCAGAATATCATTAGGAGTCATTTTATCACTATGTGGTTCTTGTTGCTGCTGTTGTTGTTTTTTTTAGACCACTACTATTTGTTTTTCCCCTAGGTCCCTGGGACATACAGTTTCAGGTTCTTGTTTGCCTAAGCAGTGTCAGGTATGGATGTGGGTATGTGGAGTGGGCCTTAAGTCAAATTAGATATTAGTTGCTTATTCCCTCAAGCTTTGTGCCACCACTGCCCTAGCATATTTTGCAGGCTGGGCATCATTGCAGATTAAAGGGTTTGTGGCTTGGTGACTTGTAGTAAGTTTGTTCAAACACAGTTGAACTTTCCTTTGTGGGATTGTCACCTCCCCAATAATGGCACAGAGACTTAATATTAATTATTAAATCTTGGCCTTTAACTTAGGCTTTTCCCCAACTAGCTCTTATTCATTAACCTGATTCCATTAATCTACATTTTGCCATGTGGCTTGGTTACCTCTCCTCTGTACCATATGTCTGGCTTGCTCTGTGTTGCTGGCATAATCTGCACACCTAGAATCATTCTCCTCTTTCTCTCTCTCCCCAGAAATCCCACCTGTCCTTTCCTGCCTAGCTATTGGCCATCAACTCTTTATTAAACCCATCAGAAGGTGCCTTGGCAAAGACACATCTTCACAGTGTACAAGAAGATTATCCTATATCAATGATTATGTTTCTCTTTTGATAGTGTGCAGAGTACCTTCCTGTACCAAAGACATTAGAATGTAGGGGTGAAGGCTCTATGTAGACACCAGTTGGATTCACCATATTCAATATTTTGTACAGGTGTTGTCTTCAGCAACAGGGCCTTGTTGTCAATTCATGGAGGGAAGCCTATAGTATTGGTACCAGCCTGAATTCTTTGGGGATTCCCATGGAATCCCTTTGGCCAACATCCCAGTTAGTTAGATGTAACCCAATCCCACTACTGAAGGTTTCATTTAGTAATAAGAAATGTCAGTTGGGATTCCCCCTTTATTTGGTGATGTATATATTTTAAGAAGTTTCTACTGTATAGGTTTCCATACTACCTATCAAATGGCACTTAATTTTAGCTGTCTCTCTCCATATTCTCTCCCTTTTACCCCTTCCCCCAAACTTATCCTTCTTTTTCATCCCTACCATCCATTACTATCTATTCTATTTTTCTTTTCTAGTGATCTCTATCTGTTCCCTCTAATACTAGTACCTTATTCTACGCATACCCTCTCCTCTGTGGTTCTATGGATTGTAGCTTGGTTATCATTGACTTAACAGCTAATATCCACATATAAGTGAATGCAACCATATTTTTCTTTCTAGGTCTAGGATAGTGCACTCAAGATGATTCTATTCTAGTTCCATTCATTTGCCTGCAAATTTCATGACATCAGTTTTAGTGGCTGAGTAATACTCCACTGTGTAAATATAACACATTTTCTGCATTCATCTGTTGAGGGACATCTAAGTTTCCAATTTCTGGCTATTATGAATATAGAAGAAATGAACATGGTTGGGAGAGTATCTCTGTGGTAGAGTAAAGCATCTTTTGGGTAAATGCCCAAGAATAACAAAAATAGGTCTTGAGGTAGACCCATTCCCATCTTTCTGTGGAACCACTACACTGATTTCCACAGTGGCTGTATAAGTTTGCACTCCCATCAGCAATGTATGAGTGTTCCTCTTACTCCATATCCTCACCATCATAAGCTGTCACTTTTTCTGTTGATGTTAGCCATTCTAACAGGTGTAAGATGGACTCTCAAAGTAGTTTTGATTTGCATTTCCCTGATGGATATGAACATTGAACATTTCTTCAAATGTTTCTCAGCCACTTGAATTTCCGCTATTGACAATTTTGTTTGGATCTGTATGATGGGGGAAGTACTTCTGTGTATGTTTATCTTATTGATTGTTTAATAAAGTACTGTTTGGCCAATGAAACATCAAGTTAGACAGGACTAGGACTCAAAGAGGATTCTGGGAAATGTAGTAGAGAAGTGGTGATCCAGGCCGGAAGCGACATAGCAAGGAGACTCATATTTGAGCAAAGAGAAATAGGAAGGGTCCCTTTTTCCCCTTCCTCCTCCAGCGGCGGGATGTGAGCCACTGGCAAGGAGGGGTGTCCGATAAGGTAAGTCTTATAAAATATATAGGTTTATGATAGTTAAGACTGAGCTAACAGATGAGAATCCTAGTCATTGGCCAAGCAGCATTTGAACCTAATACAAGTTTCTGTGTATTCATTTGGGCCCTAACTCAGGTGGATGGCTGGCATAGAGCACTCACATGGCGATGGGGCTCGGTGACTTTTGGCAGAAAGATTTATCGTAACATCTGTATCCATTTTTCTCATTAAGTTTTTTATTTAAATTCTTTAATACTCATATTTACATATCCATCCCCCCAATTCCCTCGCCTTCCAATCCTCCCATGTTTCCCACCAGCCCCCCCAACCCATCCCCCAACTCCTCCCCAGGGATGGTGAGGCCTTCCATGAGGGACCTTCAAAGTTTGTCATATCATTTGGGGGAGGGCTTGGGCCCTCCTTGCTGTATCTGGGCTGCAATAGTATCCCTCCATAGGGAGTGGGCTACCAAAGTTCATTTGTGCTCTAGGGATAAAGACTGGCTCCACTGTTAGAAGTCCCATAGACTGTCCTGGTCTCCTAGCTGGCACCCACATTCAGAGGGCTTGGTTCAGTCTAATGCTAGTTCCCCAGCTTTATGACTAGGGTCTCCATGCTCTTACTAGGTCAGGCAATGTTCCTTCTGTTTCTATTTTGTGGAATAATTTAAGGATTACTGGCATTAACTCTCTGAAAGTCTAGCAGGATTCTGTACTTAAACCATCTAGCCCTGGGTTTTGTTTTTGTTTTTGCTTTCTGTTTGGTTTGGTTTTGGTTGGAAGAATTTTAATTACTGCTTCTATTTCACTGTGGATTTTAGGTCTGTTTAAATTGTTTAGCTTATCTTGATTTACCTTTGGTAAATTGGTACCTATTGAGTAAATTATTTCTTTTATTTTCTCCAACTTGGAGTACAGGTCTCTAAAGTGTATCCTTATGATTTTATTTTTCTGGTGTCTGCTGTTATGTCCCCCTTTTCATTTATAATTTTATTGATTTGGGTCTTCTTTCTCTGCTTTTTAATTAATTTATATAAGGATTTGTCAACCTTTTTTACTCAAAGAACTCTTTCATTGATCATTTGCATAATTTTGTTGTTTCTTTTTATGTATTTCAGCCCTAATTGTCATTATGTTTTACCATCTACTACTCTTGGGTGTCCTTCTTTTTGGTCTAGAGCTTTCTGGTGTGCTATAAATTTCTAGTTTGAGATCTCTCCAATTGTAGGCAGTTGGTGCTAGGAACTTGCCTGTTAAAACAGCCTTCATTGTGCCCCATAAATTTGTAAATATTGTATATTTGTTTTCACTCAATTCTATAAAATCTTTAATTTCTTTATTTCTGTCTTGACCAATTTTTTTATTTAGTAGAGAGTTGTTCAGTTCCATGAATTTGTAAGTTTTCTGTTGTTTCTATTTTTGTTGATATCTAGCTTTAAACCATGTTGGTCAGATATTTAAATGCCCTTGTTTCTGTGGAGACTTGCTTTGTGTATAAGTATGTAGTCAATTTTGGAGGAAGTTCCAGCAGGTGCTGAGAAGAAGATATATTCTTTCAGTGTTTTGGTAAAATGTTCTGTAGATATCTGTTAGGTCCATTAGAAATAACTTTAATTGGTTCCAATATTTCTCTGTTTAGCTTTTGTCTGGGTAACCTGTCTGCTGATAAGAGTTGGGTACTGAAGTCTCCCTTATTGGTGTATGAGGGCCAATATGTCATTTAAGCTGTTGAAGTACTTTTTGTTGTTTTTTTTTTCTTTTTGAAAACTTGGGGGCCTTGTGTTTGGGACATAGATGCTAAGAATTGTAATGCCACCTTGTTGAATTTTCCTTTGATGAGTATGTAGTGTCCTTCCCTATCTCTCCTGATTTGCTTTTGTTTGAAGTCTCTTTTGTTAGAGATTTAAACGGCTATAACGGCTTGCTTCTTAAGTCCATTTGCTGGGAATATCTTTTCTCAACCCTTTACCATGGTGGAGACTTATGTCTAGCGATGATGGCCACTGATGATGTTTTTTATGCTGGTGTCTAGGCATCTAGGATTGGACAGATGTCTGTGCTGATGTCTGTCTTGTCTTTGTTGGGTGGGTTTGCTCCTTAGTTTCTGTTTCCTCCCTGGTCCTTAGGAGAATGTGGTGATTGTGTATTGCCTGCTGAAAAATCTTCTGGAGTCCTAATAGGTGTGAGTACTTGTGGGGGGGTGGTGTCCAAGTAAAATACGTTTCTGGGTATTAGACCTGAAACTTAAGAATAGGGATGGGCTGGAGGTGACAGAGAAGCTCCACAATAAGGAAGAAATCAGGGTGTTCCACCAAGATCTGCTTAATTTGCTCCTTGGAAATGGGGGGGGGGGGCAGAGAGTGAGAAAAGGCCACAACATCTGTTACAGAGATGGGGGTGAGACGGGGGGATTGGATTTGGAGGAATAGAGGTAGAGGTGAATCTGCAGTTAGTCTTCTGTTTCCATGGTCAGAACGCTGTGTGGGTTCTCAAGGAGTGCCAGCTAGAGGCTGGGACAAAGCAATGCATTGGGGGAAGGAAGTTTGGAGGGGAAGATCAATGTGATCCACTTTATGGGTGCAGGATGGGGATGGGAGACTGCCGCAGGGATTCTACTACAGAGCTGGAGAGTTAGTTTCAAGGAGAAGAGGGAGAAGTGAAGATCTGCCATTAGCCTACCTGCTTCCCTGGCTGCAGTGGCCTGTGTCTCCAGAGAGTGCCTGCTAGAGTTGATGGGAGAGATAATGCAAATTATGGAGGAAGGGAGGTTAGGAAAACAGGGGAAATCTGTGGAATCCATCAGAGATGAGGTTGGGAAAAATTGCCATAGGTATTATGCTGCACAGCTGGGTATGAGACTAGGGGACTGGACTTGGAGGAATGAAGAGAGAGGTGAAGATGTGCCATTAGCCTACCTGTTTCCCTGGAAGCAAGTGACTCCTGGAATTGGAGCTGGGATAAATCAGCAAGCGGGGAAGGGAGTTTGGATGGGAAGAGCTGTGTGATCCACTGGAGATACAAGCAGGAAGGGAAGGGAGGCTGCAATAGATACTCTGCTGCAGAGCTGGGATGGGACTGGGGGATTAATTTGGAGGAGCTAGTGATTAATTTGGGAGACTGCAACTAGCCTACCTGTTTCCTGGCTGGTATATGATGGTGGCTGTTGCATTGATAGTCTGGAGGTTTTCAGAAATGTTTTCATACTATCTGAAGACAAAATGATTTAACACTTCCTTCTTTTTACTTTTATGTCTCTATATTATCAAGTATTAAAGACTTCAATACATCATTGCATGATAGAATAGAGCCCCATGCCAACTTCTAATTCATGCTGGTGACAGGCTTAAAATAGCTCCTTCCTCTATTCTGGCCACTGCTCTATGATGTGTATAAATATGGTCTCAATTTAACCAGTCATGGCAGCTTCGTTTACCAGGTTGGGAAACAATAGGTGGTGCTTCTGCGACCTCTTCTGGCAAAGGTATTCATATGCTTGTCCTGAGGAAATGAAGATGGGCACACAAGGCATGGGGTGCCACCTTGTGGAAGGAAGAATTTAGTGCATCTGAGCAGTGTCTTCTGCCTTGGTCCATTCCAAAGCCAAAAGTGTGGGTAGAGCTGAGTCCAGTCAAGGAAAGGTATTCTAGCTCTCCAGTGAGAGCCACGCTCATGCCTCCACCCTAAACCTATGGCATTAAATGTCACTGAACAACTCAGGCCACTGTCTTCTGCCTAGTCCAATGGAACAATGAACTCCTAATACCGAGCCGAAAGTTCTCATTCTACATGCCATAGTAGAATTTAGTCATTATCTTGAGTCCCACAAAAAAATGATATATTTTATAATGAGCTAATATGAACTTAATTGTTTATGGTTGTAGGACACCAAGAAGAAACTGCCTGATATGTTGGTGCAAGCTTTTAGTTCAAGTATTCATGGAGATGGGAAGGGGCAGGCAGATCTCTGGGACTAGGAGACCAACCTTATCTACATACATAGCTCCACACTAAACATAAACAGAGAGAAATTCTTTTTGTTCCAGAATATATTTTCTTAGTAAAGTGGCATCCTAAAAGAACTTGTCATTGCAGATATTATAAAAAGTGCTGTGTTCCTTCCAGGTGCAGAGTATAAGATCAAACTTCATCATTCCAAGAAACATTCCAGAAACATAGCAACCAGTGTAGTATAGATAAGAACAGAAGTGAATAAAACAGTACAAAAATGTAAAGCCCATAAAAACTAAGCCATAGTAACTGAACAAAGCAATAATACCAGGAGAATGAGCAGGTTAGGGAATTCTCCTGTATTTGGCTTAGAAAAAATAATTGTTTATATACACTCTAATATTATTTTATACTATTTTACAAAGATACTACCTTTTTAAAATTATGTCATGTTAGGTATAATTATAACCTGATTAAATACATATTTTCATTTGTACATGTGATAACTATATACTGTGTAGGCATAATCATGACCTAGTCATTGTTTGTATTTGGAAATTAATCATGGCACAAGGAGATTATGATTGTGTGTCAAGATGACAAAAGATAGACTTGTAATGGCTATTCTTGGTTATCAACTTGACTTCATCTAGAATTAACTTAAACCCGAGAGTGGAGAAATGCACCTGTGTGAGACTTCTGTTTAGTTTAAAGTGGAAAGATCTGCTTCTAATCTAGATCTTTGAAGTAGGAAGACCTACCTTTAAACCCGATGTTTTGAGTTGGGAAGACCCACCTTTAATCTGGGGCCCACCTTCTGCTGGAAGCCTATGTAAGACTTCTTTGCTTGATTGCCTTTGCCTCACTTTCACTGGCAGTAGAACCTACTTCTTTGGGATTCCAGCATCTACTGATGACCAGCTAAGACATCCAGCCTCATGAACCGAATAGCTACTGGCTTCATGGAACTTCCACTCATAGGCATTCATTGTTGGATTATCTGGACCACAGCCTATAAGGCATTCTAATAAACTCCCTTTCTATAGAGATACTTTCTATGAATTCTGTTACTCTAGAGAACCCTGATTAATACAACCACTTTTGGGTATATACCCAATGGATGCTTCATTCTACCACAAAGACAATTGTTCAACCGTGTTTATTGCTTCTCTGTTCATAAGGACCAAAAATTGGGAACAATCTAAATGTCCCTCAACAGAAGAAAGGATAAAGAAAATGTGATACATTTATACAATGGAGTATTACTCAGCCATTAAAAAAATGACAGAGGGCTGATTTCCAAAATATACAAAGAACTCAAGAAGCTAGTCACCAAAACACAAAATAATCCAATTAAAAAGTGGAGTGGCATTGGTGGCGCACGCCTTTAGTCCCAGCACTCGAGAGGCAGAGGCAGGGGGATCTCTGTGATTTCAAGACCAACCTGGTCTACAGAGTGAGTTCCAGGACAGCCTCTAAAGCCACAGAGAAACCCTGTCTCGAAAAATCAAAAAAAAAAAGTGGAGTACAGAACTAAATAGGCAATTCTCAATAGAGGAATCTAAAATGATTCTTAGAAATCTAAAATCTAAAAATTCTTAGAAAGTGTTCAACATCCTTAGCCATCAGGGAAAATCAAATCAAAACAACTCTGAGATACCATCTCACCTGTCAGAATGGTTAAAATCAAAAACACCAATGACAGTTTATCCTGGAGAGGATATGAAGAAAGGGGAACATTCCTACACTGCTGGTGGAAGTGCAAACTTGTTCAGTCACTTTGGAAATCAGTATGGTGGTTCCTCAGGAAAATAGAAATAAGTCTACCTCAAGATTCAGCAATTCCACTCCTAGGCATATACCCAAAGGATGCCCATTCATACAAGGACATATGTTCAACTATGTTCATGGCAGCATTATTATCCAGAACCTGGAAGCAACCTAGATGCCCCTCAACTTAAGAATGGATAAAGAAAATGTGGTACATTTACATAATGGAGTATTACTCAGAGGAAAAAAAATCAATGGAATCTTGAAATTTGGAGGCAAATGGATGGAACTAGAGAGACCATCCTGAGTGAGGTGACCTTTATGTACTCACTCATAAATGGATATTAAACATAGAGCAAAGGATTACCAGCCTACAATCCAACCTCCAGAGATGCTAGGAAACAAAGAGGACCCTAAGAGAGACATACAGGGTCCCCTGGAGATGGGGAAAGGGACAAGATCTCCTGATCAAACTGGGAGCATGAGAGCAGGGGAGAGGAAGTTAGGAGATAGAGAATGGGGGAAGAAGAGGGAGAAGAGGACATGGGGGAGCAGGAAGATTGAGTCAGGGGAAGAATAGAGAACAGAGGAGAGCAAGAAAAGAGATACCTTAATAGAGGAAGCCATTATAGGTTTAAAGAGAAATCTAGCACTAGGGAGATGTCCAGAAATCTACAAGGATGACCCCAACTACAAATCTAAGCAAAGTTGAGAGACTACCTTAAAAGCCTTTCCCCTATAATGAGATTGGTGACTACCTTATATTCCATCCTAGAGCCGTCATCCAGTAGCTGATGGAAGCAGAAGCAGAGATTCACAGCTAAGCACTGAGCTGAATTCCTGGAATCCAGTTGTAGAGAGGGAGGAGTGATGAGCAAAGGGGTCAATACCAGGCTGAGGAAACTCATAGAAACAGCTGACCTGAACAAGGGGGAGCTCATGGTCCCCAGACTGGACAGCTGGGAAACCAGCAAACGATTGAACCAGACCGCCTGAATGTGTGTGTCAGTTAGGAGGCCTGGGAAGTCTATGAGGCCTCTGGTAGTGAAACAGTATTTATAACTAGTTTATGAATGGACTTTGGGAGCTCATTCCCCATAGAGCCTAGACACATGGAGGAGGGGCTTGGCCCTGCCCCAAATGATGTGACAGACTCTAATGATCCCTCATGGAAGACCTCACCCTCCCTGGGGAGCAGAAGGGAAATGGGATAGGGGTTGGTGGGGGTGCTGGGTGGATGGGAAAGAGAGGTAACTGGGATTGATATATAAAATAAGATTGTTTCTAATTTAAAGAAAAATATAAAGAAAAAACAAAAACAATGACAAATTTTACAAAATTTACAGACAAATGAATGGAACTAAAGAAAAAACCACCCTGAGTAAGAAATCCCAGACCCAAAAGACAAATATGGCATGTATTCATTTATTTGTTCATATTCACTGTTAAGTCAGTGATAACCAAACCATATTCTATAGAATTCTAGAGGGTAGGTATAGAATAAGAGACTAGAAAGAACAGATAGACCTCATTAGGAAAGAGAAATAAAACAGATAGTTATGGAAGGATGAGGGGCTGGAACAGGAGGATCAAGTGCAGAGGGGAAGGGAATGAGGAAGGGAATACAGAGAAACAGCTGAAATTAATACATACACTAATAATAAATATATACACTACCCCTCAAATGGCCATATGTATGTATATGCATATATGTTAAGGCACATATAGATCATAATAATTATTATATAATATATAAGCATATATTATAATATATAAATATCATATACATTATAAAGGCAATTAAATGAAATTGTCAAATAATTAGGGAGATGAGTTTCAACTGGTCATCTCTTGTCACTAAATGAAGCCTCCAGTATTGGAATTGGGTTACATCAAATTGAGTTGCTGGCCAAAGGGGTCTCATGGGACTCCCCAAACAACCCAGGCTGGTGCCAATACTATAGGCTGTGCTCCATTAGCTGAACAGCAAGGCCCCATTCCTGAAGACACCACCTGTACAAATCAGTGAACATGGAGAAACCCAACTAGTGCTTACATAGAGCCTTCACCCCGACATTCTAGTGTCTTTGGTACAGGATGGTATTCTGCACTCTCTCAAAAGAGAATCACCAAGCCAGCCACAAACCCTTTAATCTGCAATGGTGTCCAGCCTGCAAGTTATGCTAGGGCAATGGTGGTGCAAAGCTTGTGGGAATAAAAAGTGTCTTATTTGACTTCTACAAGATGGAACCCTTACCTGGTGCTGCTTGGGTAATCAAGAACCTGAAAGTATATAGTCCAGGAACCAAGCAGAAGACCAAATACTAAAGAACAAAAAGGAAAAAAAATGTAGTGATAAAGTGACTCCTAATAATATTCTGCTACACTCACAGATCAAGCGTCTTGAAGAGGTTTCCTCCTTCAGTAGATTATAGATACTCCCAGCCAGACATTATACAGAGAGTCAGAAACCTTGGAACATTGGGTAGGATGAATCTATCAAACCTTTCCCCCCAGAACTCAGGGAACCCTTCAGAAGAGGATGGAGGACACCAAGAAAACAAAGCCCTCTAAATTAACATAAGCTCACATGAACTCATAGAATAAAACAGCATGCATAAGAGCTGCACAGGTCTGCACTAGACCCTCTGTATATACACATACATAATACACATATATGCACATACGTGTGTGTGTGTGTGTGTGTGTGTGTGTGTGTGTGTGTGTGTGTGTGTGTGTGTTATGGCTTCTAGTTTAGTGTTTTTATGTGATTCCCCAGTGAGCAAGTAAGTGGGTCTCTTGATTCTTGTGCCTCCTCTTGGGCTCCTTTTGTTTGTCTTGTCCAACTCTACGTGATAGTTTTTGTCTTATATTTTATTATCTACTAGAAACCTGTTCTTTATCTAGAGAGCAAAGGGGAATAGCTCTGTATGGAGTGGGAGATGGAGAGTAACTGGGAGGAGTGTAAGGAGGGAAACCATAATCAGAATACATTATTTGAGAAAAGAATATTTTCAATAATAATGGAGAAGAAAGAGAAGAGGAAGGAAGGGAAAGAGGAAAATGAGGAGGAGGGGGAGTCCTCTTTAGGTTAGAGTGAACAACTTTATGGTGCCTTTTCCCAGGAAGCAATTCTTGTTAGGTAACAAGGGTATTTCTGTGGTATCAGGTTGCAGGTTATTCTAATTGGCTACAGATGCCCTGTGGCTCTACCAGGGCAGAAGTACATCTGGAGTTTTCTGACTAGGTAATGCTTTGGGGCCATGGTTGAAATTAGGACCTGTACCAGATCTGTGTGACCCACCTTAATTTCATTTTATGTCTCTGGATGTTTTGCCTGCTTGTATTAGAGGGAGAGGGTACACCTCCTAAGTGCCAGGTGCTGGTGGAGACCAGAAGAGGGAGCTGCATATCCTGGAAGTGGAATTACGGGTGGCTGTCAGCCTCTCTGCTAGCCTCTGTGGGTACTGTGAGGCAAACCAGGACCCTGTGCTCTTACCTGCTGAGATCTTTCCAGCCTCCACCCCACCCCCTACCCTGCTCTCATAACCATCCCTTCTTGTACACTTAAGTCTTGCCATTACCTCTTCACCATTTACTGCTGGTGTTTCCTGCACAGAATAATATATATATATATATATATATATATATATATATATATATATATTACATGGAAGCTAGCTAGGAAACCTAACAATGATTCCCAGGGTTGCACCATCCCAGGGCTACCTCAGACATAGCTATGCTTGTGAATATAATTTTGTTTTATCACAGTCTTTGCATTCAAATGGAAGGAGAGAAACAAGTGGAAGAAGTGGGGTTGTGGAGTTTGAAAGAAAATGGTCCCCACAGGGTATGTAGCACTATTGAAAACTGTGGCTTTGTTGGAGTAGGTGTGGCCTTGTTGCAGGCAGGCATGGAGGTCTCATATATGTTCAAGCCACACCCAGTGAAACACAGAGATGTTTCTGCTGCCTGTGGATCAAAGATATAAACTACTCAGCTCCTTCTCCAGCACCAAGTCTGCCAGCATGCCATCATGTCCTGCCATGATGATAATGGACTAAATCTCTGAACTGTAAGCCATCCCCAATTAAATGTTTTCCTTTATAACAGTTGCCATGGTCATGGTGTCTGTTCACAGCAATAGAAACCCTAACTAAGACAGGGGCCTATCTTGTGGGTTAGCAGATACCTAGGAACCATTCTAACTTTGACCAATGACATTTGATGCAAATGACAAAGTGGGTAGCCTGCTCAGCCTGTTATGCTCTTCATTTCCTCAAGAAAAATGCATTAAGATCCATTTGCCAGAAGAGGTCACTCAAACACCACCTTTAGTTTTTCATCTGTTGACTTGGGGCCTTTACACATAGCACATAGGAGCCCTTTGATAAATTCATCGACTATGTGAGGGGTGGGGAGGGTATTCCACAGTATGCATGTGAAGGTCAGAGAACTAATGAAGCTGTCCTTTCTCTCTAATATGTAGGGCCCATGTAACTTAGTCAGGCTCACCAGCAAGTTGGATGGGGGTGAGGTATGGGGAGAAGTGGTCCCAAGGTCATTGTGAAGTTAAAGAGGCCTGGAGAGGGGCCTGGGTCCAGGTTTATTATAAAGGCCTGGGCAAGGATTCTGGATGCCCAGGGTCCTACTCAGTGCCTTCCAGAGGCAGGGCTGCAACACCTGCTGAGCCACACCAATGCCTCTGTGGTTTTTCAAAGCATAGTAATAGGGTGTTTCAAGGATTCTATTGTCTGTATATGGTATGGAATGGAACAATTAATTTTATTTACCAAAGATACTTTGAGGTTTGGTTAAAACTGCAGGAAGCAACGTTGGGAGTTCCATCTCAGGACTACTTTGAAGTTTGACTCATCTTCCTCCTTAATTGCTGTGGTATTTGGAGAAAACCCCTTAACCTCTGCCTGATTTTCATGCAGTTGTGGATATGATCACAGTATCCCCATAATGTCCAAAGGGTTAATACAAAAACCTATAGCAGCCTCACACTTTGCAAGCACATCAGTGGAAAACATACCAAAGGTGCAAATCAAAGTTGTAGATTTTTGAAATCTGGTTTTAATGGATAGTGCCCTTCTATGTAGCCTGTCCCAAACCTGCTGTGGCAGCCTCCTGAGCAAAGGGATTACAGGCATGCACCACCCGAAAAGCCAGAAATGTGAGTTCTAGTGCCCTTTGTCCTTCCCTACCCCCTGTGCCGTGCTTTTAGAGAATATGGACTTGACTCCTCTAAGTTTCTTTAGAGAGAGAGGGTTTGTATCAGGTTGTTGAATGTGCCTCTAAACCATTGTAAAGACCAGAGAAATGGAGCTGCAGGTCCACTTGGACCAGTGATTCTAAGGGTGGCTTCAGCAGGTTGTCTGCTGATGAATGCTCTGAATTTCTGCCCCAAATCACACACCCCATTGCTCAGAGCTGCCTCCTAGAAACCAAGAGACATTTTCCATGAATTCTACCTGAAGGCTTCTCTACCTTAGAAAGGACAATATCAGTAGCCCCATGTGAGGCCTAGAGCCTGGATCAGAAGAGAGCAGGCTGCCTGTCAATCTTCCTGTGCCCATCATCAAATGCTGGTGGCCCAGACCTTTGTTCTGAACTCTTTGCTCCTTCTCCAGGGTCTGTTTAAATACAATCAGATAGTATTAGAAAACTAATCAAAAAAGCCCAAATTCTCTCTATTATTTTTCAAATAGCTTTCCCTAAACCATAATAATTTCTGAAAAACCAAACAAGCAAACAAACACAATGCTATTAGCACAATAACAAAATAACCGAGACTGGTGGCAACTGGAGAACAATTTCATATGGTCATTTCAAACAAAGGGTTTTAAGGTTTTGGATATTTCATTGTCTGCCCAAAGGCAATTTTCATAGTATCTGTCACCAAAGGGTCTGGATTTCATCTCTTCTATACTTCAAATAGAAAAAGAATAACAAAACCTAAACATGACTTTCTATTGATAGCTACAATATCACAGATAGTACCCAGATGTATCACTGTCTTCAGAGAACACATTTTAATGCATTACATATTTAAAAATAAAGCATGGACTTATTGCCTCGGTCTAGCAAGGCATGAAATGTTTTAATAATTAAATAACATACAAGAGTCATTTTTGAGTAAGAAATTTTCATTTCTTAACCATGGTTATTCACACAGAATCACCTTGTAATAAATCAAACTGCATTTTGGGCTACCCAACAGACCCTGTTTCCAAATCAAGACAAAAAAATCAAACAAGAAACAATTCTATTGGCATAATAACAGAGATTGCTAGACAGCATGAGAGACTTCTACAGTCATGTGTAGAAGAAACCCACTCTTTCTCTGCTGTGCTTAGGCACATATCCAAAGCATTACAATATGAAAAACCCAATGACACACTCAGGTTTTCTTAAAACTTTCTAGAATAGGATACATGTTTTCAAATGCTTCATAGATCTCTGAACGCTCTTTGGCACCTATAAAGAAATCCAAGTGTATATAAATTTTAACATAAGAACAACAACAAAAACAGTTTCAATGCTAAAATTTCATTTCACCATATTCAATTGCTGTTTTTTTTTGGGGGGGGGGAACATGGTCTCTAGATAAACAGCCCAGGGTGACCTCAGTATAAATCCATCTGTATCTGCCTCCCCAGTGCTGGGATTACAAGGATGTGGAGTTTTGTGATGGTCTCTAGATAATACCTCTTCTGTTCATGGTAGATGGCATTTCTTTCTAATAAAGACAAGAAATGGAGGAGGAGCACTATAACCATAGTATTCCCAAAACACATTCATAGGGCAAAGATTCCTTTAGAATTTCCTCTCTGTGGATGTTGTCTTTGGTAATACAAGGCTCAGTAAAAACATAGATGGAATGCTCTGCTAGCGTGCTACAACATGACAGAGTTACATTCCCAGCACCTGTGAACTACTAGCAAAAATGACTTCCTGGGATCCACTCATTCTGGTTAGTGTCTTGTCTTCATAGTATCAGACAAGCTAGAGTCATTCTAAGAGTTTCCAACTTTTGACACATAGGATATAATTAGA
Source organism: Cricetulus griseus (assembly GCF_003668045.3). Lineage (NCBI taxonomy): Eukaryota > Metazoa > Chordata > Mammalia > Rodentia > Cricetidae > Cricetulus > Cricetulus griseus. The sequence goes on from NC_048599.1 coordinate 135,464,095, forward strand.
GGGAAAACTTATTTCACTTTTAGACTTTTAGGTGTCAGCAACTGTTAACTATTAGGATATGACTACATGCACTTGGAGCACTAAAAACAGATTAGACACTCTCCCTTGAGAAATATGAGTCAGTTCCCACTTGTCTCTCACCAACAACCATCCGTCACCACCCTCTCCACCTTCAAAAGTTGATAGGGAACAACCCAATGCATGTCATGGACTGGTTCTTCCTATGTGTGACTGGGGCTTCAGCTAAACAGGAATTTGCATCTGACATATTTGTGGGCAGAAACAATAAAAATGGTAAGCACCAGGTGTGGTGACTCATGCCTATAGCCTGTCACTTGTCATAAGTTCAAGGCCCTCCTGAGCTACACAGCTGACCCTGTTTCAAAAACAACAACCTGTTATTATGTGAATAACTTGGAATTTCTGAAGTCATAGACCCCTTCCTTCAGAGATGCAGGGCTTACAAGGAAAAAAGAAAGAAACCTAAGAGTGATTATTTGGCTTAGCTCCAGGCCCAATGAGGAAGAAGATGCAAAAAGAGGATTGATCAGAATTCAGATCAGGGTTGAGCTGTAATGTTTTTACTAAAGAAAAAAACAACTGAAAGATGTGGAAGTTCAGTAACCTCTGAACTGCTAGAGGGACTGTAACCTGGGGTTCAGCCCCCAAGTTGGGTGTTCCTCAAAAGCTAAGGGATCAGCATACAACCCAGCAATTCCACTCAAGTAAACCCCTCAACAAAACCAAAAGCAGAAATACAGTGAAGACTGGAATTGCAACAGCAGTTATAACAAAAAGAGAAGCAACCTCTGTGGCCATCAATGAAGAAAAATCTCAATGCATGTTCACAAGAGAGTATATTCAGCCATAAACAGTGTAAAATTTGGACATGCCTCAACAGTTGAAACAAATCCAGGCACACACACACCCCAAAAAGGTAGGAATGGTTACAGTTAGATGAAATATCCAAAATAGGCAAATCCATGAAGACAACAGACACTGGTGGCTGATGGAGAACATGGAAAATTGCTCAGTGATATAGAGACTTATTTGGAGCCATGGAATGTTTTAGTACTGGAGGTAGTGGTATCATCACATTGCATTGCAGACACTAAATGTATTAAAAAACCCACTTTCAAGTGGTTAAGTTTGTTAAATAAATTACATTTTAAAAAATCTTAAAGAAGTAAGAAGGAAGTTCTTGTAAGTCTAGTTTACTTTTTGGCTGTTAACGGCAAATTATTGATTGATTGATTGATTGATTGATTTATTCCTTGCTAAGGAGTTTGAATTTTGTAGGTCTGCATCCTGAAAGATGGAAGAGGGAGGAAGAAGGTGAATTACTCAGAGATAAGAGAAACTCTGTACCTTGGGGGTGGAAAATCCATCCAAGTCTTATCAGAGTTAGAATATTAAAGTTTCCCTTTCCAAAGAGATCAGTTTTATGTAAACCAAACAGTGAGATGGGGACACCAAAAAGTACAAGGTTACTGACAAAGAACTTGCCTCTGGCTTGTGAACACTTGTATCTGGAATAGGCTTTTTTTGCCATCAGAGAATGGCATGCACTAGGTGAGGCAGGCATGCACACCACAGAAAACTCCAGGGTAGACATTCTTTTCACAGTTCCTTGAGGAACAGGGCATCCAGGTTCGGCATTTGGGATAAACACTGATTTGCTTTTTCCATAAGGCTTTACATAAAATACTGTACCTATGAACACTGTGCTCAAACATGAACACACCACCTGGAGACCCCGGGGAAGCAGAAATACAGCCAGTATTTTACTTTAGCAACAATGGTTGCTGACACAATAGAGTGTACAGTCCCCTTGTTTCATAAATGAAGGAAAAGAGGCCCAAGAAATTACCTAAATCATAAAACAGCAATGAAGGAGACATGCAGCCAGCATTTCTTCCTTTACACCAGAAACCACCAACCAAATATCACCTGTGCTCACTCCTATGTATTAAAACTAGAGTTTGTCCAATTAATACTAGATGTGGTGCTGGCAATCAGACCCAGTGCCTTTTACATTCTAAGCAAACCCTTTTCCCTCTGACTGAGTCCCAGACTTCATCTGACATTTCCTCACTAAAGTATGAGCATCAAAGGAAAACTTAGTCTCATAGTCTAATTAACAATTAATAATGAAAGCCTCTACCTTATAGCAGCATCGGCACCAACTGGGTGACCCCAGCATTTTGAGGAAAGCTTACCATGCCTTTTTGTGTGCTGCAATGACTGCCCCTTTGGGATACACACCATTACCAACCCTGGTGGCAAGATGTGGCTTCATACACTGAGAAAGGACCAGCTTGAAACTGAGTAAGAGCCCAAACAGCAGCTGTACCACTATCTAATAAGCATCTCTCCAGACCGCCAAGTTTCAGGTTCCTTGCCAGAAAGACAGAAACCCCTATCACAGAGTAAGAAGGGAGTTATGTACACTAACATTTGTGTGAAGTCCTTTGAAAACAACATCATTTCACAAAAACCTAGGCCACTTTATTGTCTTTGAAGATTATATGGCAGGATCAGGGACACTGGATAGTTGGTCTAAGTACATATGGCTTATCTTCTGGTTCAATGAGATCCAGTAAAATATATAATTCTACCATCTGTCTCCACAGGGCAAGATTGCTTCCAGATAGGTACTATCATCCTAACAACAGTACACACACCTGGTAGGTACCAAAAATTAAGGATCCATCTTTTGGACATCAGATTTATGAATGCATCTCCACATTTTAGCCAGGTGACACACCAACCAGCAATACAATGACTTGAACTAGCTAATTTTTGGTGGGGGGGCAATGGGATGTGTATTACTGTGTAACTCTGGTTGGTGGTCTGAAACTATGCAGACCAGGCTGACCTCTTTTCTCAGAGATTTGCCTGACTCTGCTACCCAAGAGGTAGCAACACCGATGAGTGCAATCATACCCAGCCTTCTGCTGCTGGAAGTTTGTTCAAAAGATGTTTAGATACACTGTTGGAAGGAAGGTTTGATATAAAAGAATTTGGAAATTTATGCTAATAACTTTTAAAAACAGTAATATATTTAAACAAAAGTTTGTTTCTGAGCACTTGCACTAATAATTGTCCACAAATTAGATAGTCAAATGTTTGTCCTATTTATAAGTAACAAACATGAAGGAACATAGAAATGTGTGATAATGGAGGACAAGTTTTATTGAGTAACCTGTTAGAACAGGACTCGGGAAGTATAGGGTAGCTGGCAAAGCCAGTGTACTGACTATATGCATCAGTTGTGACACAAGAATGACTTCTATATTTAAGTCATTTGGAGAAAATAAAAGAGTAGTATTATCTGGGATCGTCATGTAATTCAATCTTGTTTGTAATTCAAATATATAAAAAAGAAAAAAGAAAAAGAGTACTATTATGTGACACACTTAAATCATAGTCACATACTCATAGTCACATAGTCACATAACTCACAGTCCAAAGCCTGTATATGATGCCAGTTCAACCAGAGACTCTTGGGGCCACAAATTCTAAATATTTAGTGTTTGGCCTTTACAGAGAATCTGCACCAATCCCTGCCTCAGGAACTCTGTGCAACTTTATTAAGAAGCCTCCTTGAAGAGTTTGAAGCAGCAAGTTAAGCTTCGTGCACAATAATGGTCAATATAACACAGGATGGCAAGATGAAAATGAACATCAAGTAATATGACACCTGAAAATGTATCATTTTAAGGATTGAGATCATTGAATGAGATCATTTCCCCTTTACTTTTTTCCACAGTACAGCAAAAATTACCTTGTTATGGAGGAAAAGCCATTCAGAAGGACAAGCAAAGCATACACAACGCTTTTTATCTTGAATGTAAGATAATAACGTTGAACTTACCTGTCAACACAACTTTTCCAGATGCAAAGATGAGTAACACCACCTGTGGTCTCACCATCTTATAAATAAGGCCAGGAAACAGTTCAGGTTCATAACTGCTGAGACATGAAAAGTGATAAATTGCACTATTGTCCACTACTTTCCTAGAACATTCAAGATCCCACACATTAAATTTGATGTCACAGTCGTAAAAAGTGCCATTTTACTAAAAACCTTTCAGCTATCTCAGCAAGAGTAATGTCTTGAGTGTAGACATCTGTTTTTTCTACTAGGATTGAACTCAAAACCTCACACATTTTTAGCAGGTGCTGTGACACTAGGCTACAACCCTTACCCTGAGCATGGACACTTAAGATATTCAAAAACAGAATTTTTGGGTGACCCTGACCTGGTGGCATATGCCTATAATCCCAGCATGTGGGAGGCCAAGGGAGGATTGAGAGTTTAAGTCTGGATACACAGTGAGACTGTCTCAAGAATTATTACATTTTATTTATTTCTTAAACAGGGTATCCTCATATGTTTCCAAGACTGGTCCAGCACTTGCTATGTTGCCTTAAATTTGTGGTCTTCCTGCCTCATCTTCCTGAGTGCTAGAAGTTCAATTACAAGCAAATACCACCATACCTATGTAACAATAACTCTTTATGTCATTTTGTAAGGATAAATCTTTCCGCCAAGCCGCCCAAGCCCCACACCACATGGGTGCCCAAAATAACACACAGAGATTAATATTAGATACAATGCTGCTGGCCAATGACTAGGATTTCTTATCTGCTATCTCTGTCTTAAGTATCAACCATAATTATTAATCTATATATTTTATAAAGACTTATCTGATCGAGGACACAGGTGCCATGCATCCTCTCTTGTCGGGCTCACATGGTGGCTCTCAGAGAAAAGGAGGTCCCTGCTTGTCCCTGCTTATGTTCTGAGTCTGTCTGCTATGTCACCCCCTGCCTGGATCACAAGACTTCTCTTTACACATTTCCCAGAATTCTTCTCAACTCCTAGCCCCACCTATCTTGCTCCTCTATTGGCCAACAGTGCTTTGTTCAACAATCAATAAGATAAACATACACAGAAGGACCTCCCCCATCATACCCAGCTTCTTTTGTTTGGTTGGTTGGTTGGTTTGGGGTTTAGATTTTTGTTTGCTTGTTTGTTGTTATTAAAAAAAAAAAAAACAGGGTTTCTCTGAGTAGCCCTGGCTGTCCTAGAACTCACTTTGTAGACCAAGCTGGCCTCAAACTCAGAGACCCATCTGCCTCTGCCTCCTGAATTCTGGGATTCAAGGCATGCAACACTGCCACCCAATGACCAAGCCAAGCTGAAGTGCTAACTTTTGATTATATTGTCTCTCTAATTTGTAAACCATGCTAGATTATTAGAAATTGAGTTTAAGTTTCAGCATCATATTTGATATTTGAAGATCTTGTTAGTTAAATGTTCTCTGCCTTTCACCACTCAGCTAAAGCTTGTCAGTAATATCATAAAGACATTTTTCTGGATTTTCCAAGTTCCCAATATTAAGAACATCTTTTGAATTTATAAATTGCTAAACATTTTTTAGCAAATAGAACCTAAAAGTAGTTCAAGACCACAGCTACTTGTCTTTGGACAGCTGCTATACATAGGAACCAGACTGCATTGTACCAAGCATGTAATATTCACAATTTGTTCCTACACGCAGTAGTTCGCTCAGACTTGCTAGAAAATATATGCTGGATCTTCATGAAGTAAAAGACAGAACCTAAGAATTCTGTCTCCACATTCCATCCCAGAGAAGGGTGCAGAGCCATGGAAATGACTGAGATGTCTCCCCCAGAGAAGTTGGGAAGGTAAGAAGAGGGTAAGAAAATACAACTGTTCATAGTAATGACTCGTGGGGAACAGATAGAAGGAAAACGAGACATCTGAAAAGTAGTACACTAGGATCTACTCAAACCTTCGTGTGTAGAGGATGAACCACACCACAAGCACCTGCACTTCTTCAGTCAATAAAACTGTAGCAGCTGGAAATAGAAAGGTGATCACATTGAGGAGGTGACACTCCTGAAGAGTATGGAAGTCACTTCCCAAATCATGTTTTTAAATGATGAACTCCTGATTAGAGATGTGTTACTTATCCTGTTCATCAGTATAAATAAAAGAGGGCTGCAGCCCAGAGAAAGGGAGGACAGACACCATTCCAGAGAGTGAACAGCAAGCACCTGATGAGTCCTTTGCCAGTTCAACCTCCAGTGTCACCTCTCCAAAAGCACTGCTCTGATTCCGAATCTACATGCACAGAGCACCCTGCTAGGGTCCCTTTGCACAAAGAACAGTCTTAGCTCCATAGTGACAACTTAGCTCCACAGTTCAACACATTGACAGTTTATTTTAGTCAGCAAACTCCATGTAGACAAGGGACTAAGGCTGCATAGGTGGCCAGTAGAACCTTTTCATCTACTACCAACAATACTCATCTGGATTTTAGACCCTTAACAAGTAATTATTATCTTCATATTTCTGAGTTTAAAACAGAAGGGGAAATGCTCATAGAAAGCTATAAAGACGATTGTTACATAGATTGACAGAGAAGGTAGCAAAAGAGAGACTGTAGTGGTGATGTAGCTTGGTGGTAGAGTGCTTGCCTAAGAGACACGAGGCCCCAGGTTCAACACCCTGGACATGGTGGTGCATGCTTGTAATCCTAGCAGTCAGGAGACTAATACAAGAGGGTTGCTATAGTGTGAGACCAGACTGATGACTCAGCCAGACCAGATTCAAATCTAAATACAAAGCCAGGACACACCTGTATTAGATATTGACATGCACATTTTCTGACCCTAAATAAAGATGAATTTGAGGTTTAAACATAAGACACACTTGACCTGACCGTGACTACTCAGTATGAGGTTTCCAGAAAGCTACAGGCATTGAAAAAAGTTAAAAACAAATCCCTTTCTCTACATAGGAAAGTATCCTTAAGGTGTCCAATGTGAAGAACACTCACACACACACACACACACACACACACACACACACACACACACACTGCAGTTGAGATCTGTGTCCTGTGGATGGAGGCCACCACCAGACCAGAAAGAGACGGTCTCTGGAATATAAAGTACACTTTCCAGTCAGATACAACAAAAATGACTGAGCTCATAAACCTGGCCGACTAGGAACTAGAGACTTGTGGGGGCCTCTTCTAGAAGATAAAAACTGGACAGCTGACTCTGATCTTGCTCTTCTGGGTGCTTTGCTTTTGGGGAAGTGAAAATGGTGACAAGTGACTTTTACTGTCAACTGCAATCTCTCTGTTGTTGAGAAAGGAAGGGGGGGAAAGGAAGAGGACTTACACACAACGTGTTGAGCCCCAGTTGGCCTGAAACAAGAGCAAGGAGTCTACCTCAGCCATGCTCTGAGTTGAGATGGACCTCATTTATGTGTTCTGAGAAGGGAGACTGGAGTCCTGTGGCTGGAGAAACTGGATGGAAAAATATGTTCACATATTTAAAATAGAGCATGTACAATGTTTGTAAATTACCCCAGGTTGGAAAACAAAACACAGGGAGATGATGTGTGTTGCATGAGGAAGGGAAGAAGAGGTCCACAGAACTAACTTTTGGAAAAAAAAAAAAAGAAACATGACAGCTATGATAGTCAATAAGTAAATTGTGCAGAAGAGGGGAAATAAACAGTTAGGAGGAGGAAGAAAGTATTGCCCAAGCTAAATCTCAGAATAAAGTATAGTTTGGCAGTTAAGGAAAGTCCAGACATTTTAAACATCTGTTAGGTTTGGATCTGAAGGGAAAGCCAACAAAACCCCTTCCACTGCTCCTTAGCCACTTGATGGAACAGACTCACTGTTTGCTCACACAGAGGAGGTAAACTGTTGGAGTGAGACTGAACTGACCAAGAGAGTATAAAAGTACCTGCCATTGTACATTAGGTCAGTTACTTTGACCCAGATGTGTATCCGGGGTGGAGGGTGTGGTATTGATCTCTGAGGTCTGAGCTGTCTCTGAAGGCTGAGATGAGGCCAAGGAGCCAGTCTGGCTGTGGAGATTAGGATTAAAGAAGCCAGGAAGACTAGAGCGCTCCCTTAGGCTAGGAATACTGTAAGCAGGGCGCTGCTGTGGCAGTTACAGCTACACAAAGACGGCAACATGACCAGATGGGATCACAGAGCCTGTGTCACAGCCATCTTTCCTCCTCTCCAATTCTTTCTCCACCCTCCAGATGTCAGCCTCACCCCTTCACATCTACTGCCATCTCCAAAGCCACTTGGACCAATTTTATAACCCTAATAGATTAGTAGTCCTGAATACAGACTTTCTGCACCAACTAGTCCTGAATACAGACTTTCTGCACCAACGCTGAGTATGAACTTTGCAGAGTTGCAAGAAGTCAAGTCTCTTCTGGTGGAGCTGCCCAATCAGAGATGTGGGCTAAAGTTGCCCAAGTGATAACTACACAATTTCACTGTGAGAACCACTATTTCAAGACCCTGGCCCATAAGGTAACTTTTGAGGACTGAGGCACAGCATCTTAATCCATTCATCTACCCTGCCCCTCCTCTAATCTTTTGGTAAGTATAGTCACTTTCTCTGACAGCTATCTTGTATAAACAGCCTGATTTTTTGTTTGTTTGTTTTGTTTTTGTTTTTGTTTTCCGAGACAGGGTTTCTCTGTGTAGCTTAGGAGCCTATCCTGGCACTCGCTCTGGAGACCAGGCTGGCCTCGAACTCACAGAGATCGTCTGCCTCTGCCTCCTGAGTGCTGGGATTAAAGGCGTGCGCCACCAACGCCCAGCCTGATTCTTTAAAACTTTATTGTTTTTTAATTTCATTTTGCATTCCAACCACAGTTTTCCCTCCCACCTCCCTCACTTTCCCCCTCTACCTACCCCGTCACCCACGCCTCCCACAGGGTAAGGACTCCAGAGGGGTCAACAAAGCATGGCCCACTAAGTTGAGGCAGAACCAAGGCCCTCCTCCCTGCATTAAGGCTGAGCATGGCATCCCACCCTAGGGAATGGGGTCCAACAAGCTAGCTCATGCACCAGGGATACTGATCCTGTGGTCAGGGGCCCTCAAGCAGACCCAGCTACACAATTGTCTCCCACATGCAGAGAGCCTAGTTCGGTCCCACGGAAGCTCTACGGCTAACAGCCTGAATCTTATAACTGCTACCGCTTAGCAAGTGTGAGGTTAAGCTTGAAAGCCATCGTACCTACTGAACTGCCGGTGGGTTAGTGCCAAAATCTCCAGCCTGATGGGAAACTTCACATCGCAGCTTCCCACCATGTTCTGAATTTTAAAGTTGAAGAATTTGACAGGGAACCCCAGCTTCTGCACCACTCGGGCGTACTTTCTCGCTGCCAGTCGAGACTCCTCTTCACTGGGGATATGCAAACGTAATTAAGGACACTTTTCTATTGTTTTGTGGCATAAGGTCTGGCTCTATAGGCCAGGCTAGTAGGTAACTTGTGCAATCTTACTGCTTCAGTCTCCCAAGTGCTGGGATTACATGCATGCATCACCACTCCTTGTTAATTAACCGCATCTACTATTAATAAACCTGGCTGATTAGGCATCTTATTCACCCTGTCTCTTTTACTATATGTGTTGTATTTGTAGCCCATGCTTCAGAACATCTCTCTACTACATGTCCTATGTCCATCTTTCAATGTACCTATATGACTGGGCTGGGGTGTGGCTCAGTGACAGAGCACTTCCCTAACATGGTAAGACTCTGGATTTGGTTCCCAGAGTCACAAGAATAAAATAAAAGTAAGTGAAGCTCCATGAGAAGGATCTCCCTCCCGTACCTTTGTCCATAGTGTCTTGTTAAATGTCTGGTACAATTAGTTGTTGAACTGATCCAAACTCATTACTTTGATTGGCCATCTCATCTATAACATACTTTCACTTGTTTTAAATGTTTGAAAACTAAACTCTGCACTATTTCTCAAAGTGTGTCCTCAGACCTAGAATCTTGTTAGAGGGGCCATGGCTCAGGTGTGACCTCTGACACATAGACTCTCTTGTCTGGGGACCAGCAAATTGCTGTCTATCGTCATCTAAGTGCTTCTGGTACTCACTACAGCCTGCAGACTTCCCTGGTCTTAAAGTGTGTGAGCCATTTGTATAGGAGCAAAAGTTTAGTACAAAGACATGCGGGGGGAAAAATAGATAAATAACCAACACAAGGAAGACAGATATATGCCAAGTGAGTAGCATAGACTTAGGTCTTTATGAGATGAATTGTCAAAAACAAATTTAAATTCCTTAAAACTTGCCCAATTTTTCACGGCTTTCTCACCCAGATGCTATGAGGCTCACACTCAGCATGAGGGGAAATGTATCCAAATTTGCAGCTACATTCTTCAAACGGTCAACCCCAAATCTGTGTCAGAGAATGTGATGTCCTGAGAGTTGGGCCTGTAGTTTTCATCTGACATTGTTCACCTCCCCAAACAACAGTGAGCAGCAAGGGTTGCTGGAATGGGGGCACTGTGAGCCGATTCTGTGAGCATAGGTCTCACAGATGTACCCATATTTAAGTTGTAAACCAGCAGTTCCTAAAAGGAAAGCCACTTTTACTCAGCTTGCCTGAATAAGCGAAGTATGAGTTCTTTTCTCTAGGTCTCCCACTGTCCTCTTATGTGAATTGGGCCATGCCCTTTACTTCAATCATCCTTGGTTTCCCCCACCCACTTCCAACTCCTGACATGGCTTAGCAAGACTATTCCCCAAGTTAGCAATTGAATTAAGGCATTTAATAAAGGAAGGCTGTTTCACTGTAAATTTCACATATGGGTTCCTATTTTAACCACAGCTCAAGGTATACACATATTCATAGTGCAAACATTAGAGAATAGATTTAAAACCCTAAAGTTTTATCACAGGTGGTAAAAATTATTTGAATTTTGCCTTCTGTACATATCCCTAATCAAACATGTATCCTTCATCCTTATTACAGAAAATAGGTTTTCATAGAGTTTGGACAGTTTGCTCTCTCTTGTATAAACAAAAGGCTTAAAACTCATTATGCAAAAGTAGGAACCAAAGAGGTTCAGATAACCTGTATCTCCATCTGAACTCACTATCACCATGTAAATTTGGCTTCCAAATTCCAGAAAGATACAACGTATGTGATATGAACACAAAGTCAGATAAACTTAACGGTTTTGTCTGCTCCCCAACCAATCACACGCCATGACACTACTCAATCAATGTGTGTATACAGATAGTACAATTTCACTTTGTGACTTAACTCAAAACCCTCTCCTGAGATATTTAATATGGATTCCCAGTTTTAAACTGTGCTAAAAGAACATTCCTGCATATATCTTACACGGTTGTCCTAGGATTACATAGGAATGGAGGTTTCTGGGATCAGAGAGATCCATAGACCAGTGGAATAGAAGGCCCAGAGTCTCATTTAGGTACATGTGAAGAACTCATTGTGAAAAAGAGCATGGATCAAGAATGTATTCTTCAATAAGTGTTACTTGAATACCGATTGGTAGTTTGAAAAAATTCTTAAACTGAAACAAAATTCTAAATCTGCTTATCCAATTAATTTAAATACTTCCTATTCTTAACAGCCACAGTAACTAGTGGCTACCCCAGTGGACAGCAGAGGTACAAGGCACTCCCAAGCGGTTCTCAACCTGTGAGTCATGATCCTTTTGGCAAACTTCTATCTCCAACAATGTTTACAGTATGATTCATAACAGTAGCAAAATTAGTTAAGAAGTAGCAATGAAAATAATTTTATGGTTGGGGTCACCACAAAATAAGGAACTACATTAAAGGGTCCCTAGGTTTACAATATCTTATCGTGATTGCACAGGAAAAAATGTGTGTGTGTGTGTGTGTGTGTGAAAAACAAGTTCCTATAGCCCAGTTAAGTTCCCTGAACCTTAACCAAACATTGGGGACTACAAAGTGTAGAATATACTTAGTATTAAATTAAGACTAGGAACTTTGTTTTTCAAAACAGAGTTTCTCTGTAGCTTTGGAGCCTATCCTGGAACTCACTCTGTAGACCAGGCTGGCCTCAAACTCACAAACATCTACCTGACTCTGCCTCCCTAGTGCTGGGATCAAAGGCATGTGCCACCACTGCCTGGCCAAGACTACGAACTTTTAACCCCACATTAACTGTCACAGAAAAACATGCTCCTCCTACTGTGAGTTTTCACACAAATGCTAAGCTCCTTTTCTTACATCATGAGTTGCCCATGGGGTAGGAATGGGAACTTCATCCTCATACCTTTTGGCTCCTGTGCAGACCACCTTCCCAGAGCTAAATAAGAGGGCTGTTGTCCGTGGCTCTCGGATCCTCATTATGACCGCAGCAAACCTCTGAATACCAAAGCCAATGGGAGAATTAGTCTCTACTGGGAGTTAACAGTGGCCCAGTTAGAAAGTTGGGCTGTATGTGAAAATCTTGAGACTGAAATGGACAAGAAAAACAATGTCTGCGTCTATTCTCCCATGTTAACAAAAATTATAGTTATAAAATGTTACTTTACAGCTATTTTTAAACTAATACCTAAAATTAGAGTATCTGTTATATTTAAGGTCTGATGCTAGTGACTTTTATATTTTTCTCTCATTTATACACATAACAAGACTAACAAGCCCATTGTTGCCTCATTTAACAAACAAGAAATTAAGAATTTTACCTCCAACACTGTCAGAACTTGGTAAAGATATGATATAAAGCCATAGCTAGTAGATTTACATAAACATACTCCCCTTTTCTCTTACAGAACCCTTTTGAAAATATGAGTAAGAGTCCAGACGATGAGCTGAGGCTATGGCTTTGTTGACAGTGTTTGTCCAGCACACATGAAGCCCTGGGTCTGACTCCCAGCACAGAATGATCCAGGTTTGGTGATGCACCTGGAATCCCAGCTCTCTGGAGGTAGAGCCGGGGATGGGAGGGGGGAGTTCAAGGTTATCCTTGGCTGCATTTAAAGTTTGAGGTCAGTTTGGAATACATGAGATCTCATCTCCTCTCAAAACAAAAAGTATATGAGCCCAATGCAATACATTCCTATAATCCCAGTACTTGGGAGACTGAGGCAGGAGGATTCCAAGTTTAAGAATAGCCTAAGCTACACAGCTAAATCCCATTTCAAGACAAAAACCCACCACAGAAAAGTATGCTATTATGTATGTTACTGCCAATAGTCTAGAATATGCTAAGGCAACTAAAATACAGAACACAATATACATGACAGACAAGCTAAAGACAAAGGGAAAATCTGTTTCAACAAGTTCCAGCCTTCATAATCCTTTTTAATGTTATGTTCCCAGGCCTGCTCATTGATAAACCCCCTAAAGGACACAAAGGCCCTGAGTAACCCTATTACACTGGCATGGCACTAAATGAATGACCTGGTCCCTTTATTGGTCCTACACATACTCTTCTCCAACTTTCCTTCACCCATCAAGCCATTAATGAAATTGGAGTGGGTCCTGTGCAAAGACAACCTCTTGAGAGGGGGCAGCTACTCCAAAAGATTATGGATCACTTTTCACTTCAAGCTCGGACAACCAATTGCAATTTGAACCGGAAACACCAAAAACCCGAGTTACCACCAGGAGTGGATAAGTCCTCATGAATGCTTTCCATGTCCATACTAAACTGTATTATTTCCCCTGGTATTCATAAAGTAAGAGAGAATGACACACGCCCTCACTTGATTCACGCAAACAGACTCGTAATCCTACCCCAGTCTCTCAAGTGCCAGGACTGCACGAGTGCACTGCCTGGTTTGTTTGCTTTTGTTTGTGTTTTGGAGATAGGATTTCACTCACTATGTCACCCCACCGATGTAGACTCTGGCTATGGCTTTCTATGTAGACCAGACTAACCGTGAACTCAGAGAGATTTGCCTGCCTCTGCTTCCCAAGAACTGGGATTAAAAACATGCACCACCAGGCCCAGCAATTGTTATCTTCTCATCCTGATTTTGTTAAAATTTGAAGATAACTCAAGCACCAGCCTAGAATTTGCCTGTCAAGTACAATTCCAGACAGATCCTATAATTCTCTCCCACAGAAGCAGGGGGAGCTGAAGATGCTGGGTACAATATGCGTGAAATGATTTTTTCCGATTTTTTCCAATATTACAATCTGTCATTGCTGCCACCATAAGAATTCTACCTCACAACTGCATTTCTTTCCTTTCCTTTCTTTTGTGTGTGGCTTACCTACTCAGTTTCTAAAAGAGGCTTGCCTCAAACTCACAGAGATACACCTGCCTCGACCTCCCAAATGCTAGTATTATAAGGTGTGTACCGCCATGCCCAGCCCCACCAGTTATTTCTGTCCATACTCTAGCCAGCGGATGTGAGACATAAAAGGGAAAGCTATTTTGTATCCGGATAAAACACTGAATTCAGACATTAGCAAACACAAATACTTGATCTATAAAGACTTGATTCACACTGTCTCTCCTACTATTGTGATTACCAACTGATGCACAAATCTTCCACCACTGAATCCAAGGTACTGTTTTCCAGCTCGAGTGAGGTATTATTCCTCATTGTACTCCAAGTACAGGACTTAGCTTTAAACCCTGCCTTCCTCTACAAAGTACAGGCCTTATAAAGACAGGATGTCTGCCCTGGGTGAGGCACAAGGAACACATTTTATTAAACAGCTGTCAGCAGGCATGGGTACGCAGATCTCTGTGAGAATGAGGCCAGCTTGTTTACATAGTGAGAAAAACTTAAGGTGAGGAATCTGAACCACCCATAAGTAAGTAAAAGCTTGAGCCTTATAAACAATTTAGCCAGTGCCCCCACCCCCCACCACCTTGCACACCACCAACACAGGATTTTTCTGTGTATCCCTGGCTTTCCTGGAACTCACTCTGTAGACCACTGGCCTTGAAATCACAGAGATGCCTCCCAAATGCTGGAATTAAAGGCTTGTGCCACCAAAATCACCTGGCTCAATTTAGCTTTTTTGTCTAAAAGAAACTGAAAATGGGAAAACATAGAAGTGTCAGCTATGTGAGGCAGCATTTAGAAAAACAGAATTTCCAACCAGACATGGTTACACAGTCCTATAATACCAGCAATCCAGGCTCTTGAGAGGGGAGGCAGGAAGATTCCAAGTTTAAACCTAGCCTGGGCTATATATGGTGACATTTCAAAAAGAAAAAAATCCACCCCACATATGTGATGATAATTCAAGCTAGTGTTCCATTAGACTGAAAATAGACACAGTGAAAAATCTTTTTGAATGACAAGAAAGTTCTAGTTTTATTATTGCTCAATTACTGCTTTATTCAGCACTGAGAATGAATATTTGTATAACTTCAAAATGAAAAATGAGATAGTTAACCTTCCGAGTTAACAAAACTCCTCACTAAGAATGTATTTTTAGAAAAAAAAGAAATGAGCCAATGTCATAATCATACAATTAACAATAGCTAAGAAAATTATAATGGTTCAAAGGGACACTGAGGAATCTTACCTTAGGGTTATATTCTGTGTTTTTGGCATTCAGAGCTATTTTCCTCAGATCCAACTTACAAGCCAGGTTTGCAGTGGAAACTACATTCCTGAACAAACAAGCCAACCCAAAAGATCATAATGGTATAGTTTCAACACCAAGTTAACTTACTTCATTAACTCATTTCATGACTCTGCCTTAGCAACTTGCTAGGGGGAGAATTCTCAACATGGAATGCAAAGTATTGTGGACCTTAGTAAAGTGTAAACCCCAACACCGTGCTAAAAAATCACATTGTCTTACATTTCATAACTCAAGTTTTAAAACTTAATTTTATAATAAAAAACCTTAACTTCATAATAAAAATCACTATCCTAAAACCGATACCATAAATACAAAGAAGTTTGCAAATCAAGCTCAATTTTATATCCTTTGTGTTTTCCCAGCAGTAACTGCCATTGTGAACAACTTCAGTGCTTTGGAATACACAATACAATCTTTCAAGAATGTGTCTGTTAATCTTGACCCTCCTCTTAGGAGACCATGAACTGTTGTTTCCTTTTATAAGTAACCAGATGGTCATTAGTGAGGACCCATTAAGAACTGAAAAAGAATAAGGCAATCTGAAATCCTCCTCCTTACACCTTGATCCTGAAATTAGTTCTCATGTTCTGAAATATAAACTATGCACCTATTAACATCCCTCACTTTAAAAACAAGGACACTTACTGTAATTGAGGCACAATTCCAGAGCATTCTGGAACAGGGTTCATTGGTGTCATGGACACTATGGATGCCACAGGTAAGGCATCAGAGTTTGGTTTTTCTGGAGAGGGCTGGTTGGAGGCCACACCATCAGGGCACAGATGGGCATGGGAGTCTGGTGACAGACAGACAGACAGCCCATTGTCCTCCCCACCAGGCAACTGTAACTGACATTGCCGATCCTGAGTTTTACGACTTTGCTCTGTTTCGTGCCTGTTTTCAGTGACAACCTGGTCTTTACTGTCTTGAGTAAGCTCATCTGGAAGGAAGCTTAGATCCACAGATGAAAAGTCACTGGATGTTTCTTTGACTCCAACAAGATGGGAATTAAACACAGCCTCTGGATTGGACAGATTGAGTGGGTGCACATCTAAAGGCATTCGTGGGCTGAACAGATGAGACATGGCTGGAGGAAAGTCATCCTAGGCAGTTTGCAAAGCAAAAAAACGACAACAAAAATCAAAACACCAGTGTTACACCAATGGGACTCCACTATGGCAGGAAGCCAATGGCTTCAGTCTGAAAGGCAGTTCAAGACTGCTTAAATCCACACCCTGCCTCCTACAAAGTACCACCAAGATTCTACTACAGAGTTCCAGCATGCTGAAGAGTCTATGTTAGAGCTGGAAAGATGGTCCATAAGAGTATTGACTGCTCTTCTAAAGGACCCAGGGTCCTGGCACCCACATGGCTGCTCTCAACTGTCTGTAACTCCAATTCAAGGTGATCTGATATCCTCTTATGGACTCGTTCACTGGTCACCGTCATGAACAAGGTGTGCATACATACATGCAGGCAAACACTCATACACAGAAAATAATTCAGATATTTTGTAACTATATCTTAAAATATAGAAAAGGCATTTATCATACGATGTGTTTCCTACTTCAGTTAAGCCTGCTAAATTGCCTCTAACTCCAGCTGTGTGATAGGTATAGTTGAACTCAAGATACTTATAAAATTGAAGAGCAGCTGTATTCTATTAGTTAATTGTAAGCGTCAGTTGACTTAAATGTTCTTTTAGTCTGAAATCCACATTTTAAGGATTTCTTTACTATTTTTTTCAGTGTGTATATTGTGAAGAGGATATGCGCCCTTGAGTGCGGGTGCCTAAGGAATCTAGAAGGCATCAGATCTCCCTGGAGATGAAGTTACAGAAAGTCATGAGCCACACACTTGGGTGCTGGGAACTAAACTCAGGCTGTCTGCAAGATTGGTATTTACTTCTAACTCCTGAGCCATATCTCTGTGGCTCCATAAAATCACATTTTAGACTAAGCATGTGAATATTGAGTATAGTCTTAATTGATGATCAGCACTCATTAAAGACTCAGAATTGCTTTTTTTCTAATCAAATGAGAGATTTAAAAATTTATGTGAATTTAGAGCAGATAAATAGGTTACTGAGATTGAGATATTAAGGATATTTTAAATTGATATTTGTTTTGTTTTGGAGATAGGGTCTCATTGTGGCCTAGGCTGGCCTCAGCCTCTATAGTGCTGGTTCTTACCTTTAATCCCAACACTCAGGAAGCAGAGGCAGATGGATCTTTGTGAATCTGGAGTTCTACATATTGAGTTCCAGGACAGCCTAGGCTACAGAAAGAGTCCCATTTCAAAAAGGAGGGAGGAGGGGGAGAAAGAGAGAGGGACAGAGAGGGGGGAAAAAGAAGAGAGAGGAGAGAGAGATGGTAAGGGGGGACAGAGAGGGAGAGAGAGAATGAAAGAGGGGGAAGAGAGGGGGGGAGAGAGATTGAAAAAATCTTAATGAACCATAGGTGGTGGACCGCACCTGTTAGTTCCAGCTACCATGGAAGCTGAGGCAGGGGCGTAGCTCAAGCCTAGTTGTTCACTCTCAGTTCCAGAAGTCAGATGTCCCAAGCCTGTCCTGAACCTAGCAAACCAGAAGCTCTGGAACCCAAGGTGACTTCAGGCAGCATGTCCCTTTACCACCAGGACCAAGCCATCTAACTTCATGGCTAGGGTATCTAATTGACAACCATAGTTACCTCACTGAACTTGCAAGTTCAGCTGAAGAGCCTGGATCGAGCCTGCTTCTTAGGGAAGATCTGGCTTTTCAAAAAACCTCCCCAAGGCCAACAATGGCAAACCCGGCACTGGCTCTCAGCGATGTGGCTGCCAGGCTCACCTGAACGGCATAGGGGTCCAGGAAGAGGTCCAGGTACATGTCCTCCTCCTCCATGAGGGGAGAGCCCATCATGTAGAGCTGGGGACAAGCAAAGGGTCAGCGTCCAAGCAAGTCAGAGGAGCTTTGGTGGAACCAGCCCCTCTTCAGGCCTAATGCCCTTTATCAACCTCATAGAGGACGCAGTGAGGTGGGGCCAACTCCTACCTCTTGCACAGATGGCGTGAATGAGCTGAGAAACCAGGTGAGAGGCAGAGAAGGAGCTGATGGGCCAGGCAAGATACAGCTGGTGGCACCCAGAGGAAGAGGTGGGCTCCTGAGTTGGCTGGAGCAGGCCAGGCTAGGACCTCGACTGGTGCTCCCACCGCCACCACTGGGCCTACACATGTTGCCTTGCTTCAGAGAGAGCAGCATAAGGTTAGCGAAGTGCACAGTGAGAAAAGATAGCTTTTTCTCTTCCCCTTGTTTCTTTTTTCTTTCTCTTTTCCTTCTTTCCCCTCCCCCTTCTTTTCACATGCAGCTCAGGCTAGCCACAAACCCTCCTCTAGATCTTGAGTGCTGGGCTTACAGGGCACACTACCATATCCAGATTTCTCAGGTGTGGTATTTTTATTGTATTTATGGATCTCCATTGGTGTGTGGATGTACATGCGCACACTGCCGAGTTCATGTGATGGCCAGATGACAGTTTTG
The DNA here is from genome assembly GCF_003668045.3 of Cricetulus griseus. Lineage (NCBI taxonomy): Eukaryota > Metazoa > Chordata > Mammalia > Rodentia > Cricetidae > Cricetulus > Cricetulus griseus. Next base: position 135,483,053 of record NC_048599.1, read on the forward strand.
AGGAGTAGCTTCTCTCCTTCCAGCCTGTGGAAGGAACTGGAAGATCGAACTCAGAGTGGCAAGCTTGGTAGCAAGCGCCTTTACCCACTGAGCCTTTTCCCGCCCAGATGTGATATCTCTGTTATTGTTTTTCACCTTCATACCCCAGGTAGATTTTCACCAATGACAGAGAATTTACATGCAGCTGTATTATTGCTCCACAGTTAGGGCCCAGACAACACAAGAAGATAATACAAAACTCAATACCCGGAGATTTCCTTCCTTGAAGTCTTTAATTGGAATGTCTTGACTTCACTGTGCTGAATGGTTCTAGAAGCAGACACTTTGGTGTGAGTTCTGCTGTGAATACTTCATAGATATGCAGGTATCTCTCTCCTGTGGTGCCTCTGTTCCTTCAGGGAGGAACACAGAGTGCAAAACTGGATGATAAGTAAATTCTAATTTTAGTTTTCTGAGGACTCTCCATGTTGCTTTCCCTAGAAGATGGATGCATTTACATTCCCACCAATGGTATATAACCCCCACACACATTGAATAGTTTTGTTATCTGTTTTTCTAACTATAGCCATTCTGAGTAGGGTAAGGTGAAATCTCAAGATGGTTGGGGCTTCATTTGTTTGTCTGTCTGTCTCTCTATTTGCTTGAGACAGAGCCAGACCAACCACTGTCTGGCTTGGAACTTGGTACATAGACCAATCTGGCTTGGAATTCATAGCAATTCACCTGCCTCACTGGACTTATGGTATGTGACACCATACCCAACTCAGTGTAATTTAGGTTTGTGTTTGCCTGATGCTAAGGATGTTGAGAATTTCCTCTTGTAATTAGAAAGGCTATCTTTGATTTTACCTTTAGTGGCTTTCCTGGTTACATTATCATCAAATTTTGGGTCTACACAAATGTGACCTTACTAGATGATGGTGTTGTAAATAGATAGATGCATGGTGATTTGTTGCTCAGCAATGGAAAATGAGTAATCATGAGTTATGAATAAGCTAGGCATTGTGTCTGATGCCTAAAACTCAACACATGCTAAGAAGTAAGAGGGTCAATTCAAGATCAGCCTCAGCTACCTCATAAGTTTAAGACCAGCCTGGACTATAGTATACCCTTTCTCAAAACCCCAAGACAAAAAAATAAGTTATCAGTCAGTAGTAACCAGAGACAGAGATCTGTAGTGATCTGCAGCTCAAGTGACAAAGCAAAGGAATACGATGTTATTGATAAGCAAATTTTTGTAAAAACTTGGTAGGCAAATGTTACTTCTACTTTGATCTTTGTAAATTTTTGTACATTTGAAATTATTTTGAATGAAAGTTTCAAAAGAAAAGGTTTGTGGCTGTCTTTTGGGGTGATTTCAGTTGTTTTGATGAACATTATCTAAAACCTTAAGTTGTTCTTTGCTGGGGATAAAAGATTGCCATGGTTCCATTGAATAAGAGCTAATTGCTAGCATCCTAAGTAGGTCCCCACACTAGGCTAAGTGTTTCACATATCTGGACTCACTTAAGTGTCACAACAAAGCTGGGAGTAAGCACTCTCCCCATCCTCTGCATTGCTGTGGGTTGAACCCAGGGCCTCATGCACATCAGGCAAGCATTCTGCCACTGAGCTGCACCCCAAGTCAGTAAGCACCCCTATTCCGTAGCTGAGTACACTGAGCCTGTCCCAGTTTATAAATTCCCATTCAGAGCAACTGACTCTGGACCATATTCTCTGGGTGGTCCTTTGTCAACAGTCTGCCATTTTAGATTAATACTATGCCTCTTATCTCTTTTGAGTTTGACTTATTTTCATTTAGGAATTTATAATATTTTGTACTTTGGCAAAAAATGATGAAAAATAGAAAAGTTACAAATAATAGGGAAACAAACTTTATCCAAAGATATAAAGTCACTTCCTTTGGTTCTGTTTTAACTTTTGCTAATGGCAAGCTCTCCATGTGAATTCCAGAGGAAGCAGAGTAGTACCAGGCTAGGAGAATGGGCTTTGGATATAGTGTCCCTGCAGATATGTGACTGATCAAGTTCAGGCCTTCTGAGCCTCAGTCTTCCCATCTGTGAATAAAGAATACTTAAAGCAACTGCCAAATGTGGCACACACCTGTCATCCCAGCACTTGGAAGATTGAGATAGAAGGATCATGAAGTGAAAGCCAGCCTGGGCTACATAGTAACACAAATCAAACACGCAGACAAACAAAACAACTGCCCCAAAAATTAATGTGTGAAACTTGTGGTTCCTTGCCTAGCTAGCCATTCTCAGGGAGGGGCACAGGGACTTACACATCATTTTACTAAAGCATATCATTTTCTTCATTATAAACTTTAAAAACTTTATTTTCCCTTACCATGTTTGTAATAAAATATAAATTCCTAATCACGGAATCAGAAACAAAAAGCCCCTCAGCTCTGAGGTCTCCAAGCACCACTTCCAGTGTCTAATGCTCTCTAGTGGCCCAGTGGACTTGCTGGGATGTCACCTCCCAGACCCTCTTCTTTGGAATTTCCTCCCAGTCTACTTCCACATGGACTACCTTCCCTTGATCTCCCAGGGCACAATCATGGAGCCTTTTCTTCTGGATGCCCATCATGTCACTTGAGCTCAGTTCGGACTGAACTTTGTTTCACCCTGTCCTGTATGTGAGCACTTCTTCTTCCTTCTGCATGGAGCATTCCTTGAGGAGTGGTAAGCCAAGCAGCCTTCCTAGACACCCACCTTGCCAATATAATTCCTATTCCAGACAAGCTCCAATGTTTTATAGCGGCAGTTTGCGTACAGAGGGACCAACAGGAAAGAGATGGGAAGAACTATGCAAATTTCTTCCTTCTGTCTATCACCCAAGCAGCAGCAGAGATGGGGCTCCTGGGGTCCCAGATGCTTGGCTATCCTCCCTTAGCCAGCTCTTAGCTGCAGAAGAAATAGAAATCCACCTCCATCAGAGGCCATCCAGGACCCCCTTCCTCCTCTTGAGTCAGCAGGCATTAAATCAAGCTGCCACCTGCTCACCCCAAAGACCCGCAAAGCAGCCAGCTCATTACCCCAGCATAGAGAATCATGAGAGTGAGACCAAGAATGGGTGGCTGAGGGGCTGCGGTCTTTGGGAGGAGGTGGTGGGCCATGTTGCCTCCCATTGCTCATTATTTATACTACTCCCTGATGGTGAAATTGGGAGCCAGATGCCAGCTTCCAGGTGTTTCTAACTTCTACAGCTGGCTGCACTCAGCTTACCTTTCATGGTTTAGTAAAGATAGTCTCAAATGCCATCCCATATGCTGCAGGTAGTTTAGCTACTTTCCCAAGGACCTTGAGAACTCTTGCACAAGGGCACATGAGCAAGTCCATGCCCTTCTCCCTCTCCCTGTTGCCTGAGAAAGACTATGCTATTTTGCATTTCCTCCAACAGGATCGAAAACACCTATTTCTGCACAGACTTGCTAAGAACATCAGTTGATGAACTTAATTTTATAAGTGTGCCCTTTCTTCATATTTTTTGCAGTTTCATTGGAATGTAATGACACACAGTGATATACTGTCACAATTTCATGAGCTTTGTCATGTGTATATAGCCTTGAAATTATTATTTACAATCAAACAAATATATCCATCTGGCCCCAAAGTGCTCAATCCTCTTTTTAATCTTCATACCCCATGCCCCGGGCTCAGGAGTTCTCCAAACTTTTGCTTCTTCTACACTCTTTTCCTGAGGTTTCAGGGGATACTTCCTGCCATTACAGAGTAAACTGAAAGAGAAGAAAACAGGTTGTGAGACCAGGAGGTAAAAGGAAGATTGCCCTCAGTGTGACAATGAAGAGATATCCCAAGTTTGGCATGCTGCAAGTTAGACTGATGGACCTCGCATGGTGAGCAAGGCAGAAGTCAGCACAAAGATTCTCAGATGTTTTGATTGGAGGGCTGGACCGATGGCTCACTGGTGGAGAACTGTAGGAAGCCGGTTCCTGCATTATAATGCTGCCTGAAGACACCAAGGTGTGAATTACTTCACAGGCGCTGGGTAATCTCCATTCCTTTGATCTCTGCCTATCCCGTGGCTCATTTTGGCCTGAGGAGCTGGAGCCATTCATAGGGTAATACGTCCCAGGCGGCTGGTCAGCCTTTTATATAGGGATGGTTTTCTTAGTTCAATGTCTCTGCTTAGTCTCTGCTCAGTCTCTGCTCACTCTCTGCTCAGTCTCTGTTCAGTCTAATGCATTAAAGCTTGTCTGCAGAAGGATCCGAGTGTCCTGCGTGTGTTTCTTGCTGGCGAGGAATACAGAGCGGGCGCGGGACATATGGTGCCGAAACCCGGGAAGCTTAACATCTCCAGCACCTCAGAGACCCCTCTAACGAGGCGGATTCAGAACTGCAGGGTGGTAAATTCGGAGAGGTATGATTTTTCTGGACTTTGGCTTGGGAATGTTGCTATTTTGGGAGGTTAATCTATTTTGACTTTTCTCACTGTTGTAACAATCTTAAAGAAGTCCAAAATTACATATCAGAAACCGAATGTAATGAGAAAAATTCGGAGAGGTATGATTTTTCTAGACTTTGGCTTGGGAATGTTGCTATTGTGGGAGGTTAATATAGAGGCTTCTATGCTTTTACTAGGAGCTATTTTGATTTTTCTCACTGTTGTAACAATCTTAAAGAAGTACAGAATTACATATCAGAAACCGAATATGGTGAGAGATGGGGCGCGCCTAACAATAAAATATAAGAAAAAAGGACCTCCCGGGGTGTCTAGTGACAAGGGAGTATATACAGCAACAAATAAGAAAAAAAGACCTCCTGGAATGTCTACTGACAAGGGAGTGTATAAAGCTTTAAATCTTAATAGCTCTGATAACTCTAAAAGCTCAAGAGATAAAGTTTTAAAAGGAACAGCTCAACTGGATGAGGGAGAGACAAAGAAGGAGGGAGAAAGAATGGGGAATGGCCGGTCACATCCCGGTAAATTTAGGAGAGATGAGGAACCTAGCCTCTGCCCTGCAACGAAACTGGAAGCCTTGGAGCTGAGCAGCTCAGACTCTGAGATTTTAGACTCTAACAAGGAAGCAGAGCTAGAGGAGGAGCTGCCAAAAGTAAAAACAAATATGAGGCCATCGCCTGTTAATTCAGCGGGTGTACTTCTATCAGCACACCCACTATTTGGTACCGACTCCTTTTTACCATCAGAGGAGAGGAAAAAATTACAGATGGCTTTCCCAGTCTTTGATAGGGGAAAAGGCCATGCCTGCTATTCAACACTTCTTAAAGGCCTGGAATGCCTGGGGCTTTAAAGCCTCATTTACATTAACGCTGGGGGCCATACCGAGGCCAAGCGTCTCACCTCAAAAACTAAAAGGCCAAAAGGAAATGGTAAAATGAAAAGATATCTTAACTGATCTTTGGAAAGGCCCGGATCCTATTCTCATAAGATCCAGGGGAGCGATATTGTGTTTTCTCACAGGATGAAGAAAATCCCCTGTGGATCCCAGAAAGATTCAACCCGAAGAGCCTCTACAGACCTTCAAAAGTCGAAACTCCACCCTCTACCCCCGGGAGTTGAGAGCCGCTATTGTTATCCAGATTAACTCCTGTCCTTGGCGGAGAGATGGCGAGGGGTGGGGGTAATTGTTCGATGCAGCCGTTTACAGATTGCTGTTATTTTTGGCTGGTCTGTGAGAAAAGGGGTGGGTATAATTGTTCGATACAGCCGTTTACAGATTGCTGTTATTTTTGGCGGGTCTATGAGAAAAGGGGTGGATATGCAGCCGCCTGCGAAATGCTGTTACTTCTTTGGCTGGCATGTAAGCTCCAGGGCTCAAACCAAGAGATCATCCAAGCGCTTATATTTTTGGCTACTAAGCGATAGGCCGCCGGCCAGACAGCTCTTGCACACCCGGAGCCTAGGCTCACTGCACAGGGTAGAGTGTCTGGTTTGTGCAGCCCCAAAAAGAGGGATGCTGAGCATAGGCATCGCACAGAGTTGCCTATTATACAGGCTTCTCTGGGAGGTACGTTGACCTGCATAAGGGTTACCTGCCTTGAGAATCCCCTTTCCCAGAAAAACGGCAGAGGACAGGTCGGGAGTACTTCGGGTCAAACTGACAGCCTGATGGTGACTCTCGTACACAGTCTTAATGTTTGATTTTGGGAAGGTCAACCCCTGCCTCTATCCCTCAACATATGGGTGACCTATTTGCTTGTAATAATATAAAGCCTTTTCATTAATTAATAAAAAAAGGGTGATATGTAGGAAGCCGGTTCCTGCATTATAATGCTGCCTGAAGACACCAAGGTGTGAATTACTTCACAGGCGCTGGGTAATCTCCATTCCTTTGATCTCTGCCTATCCCGTGGCTCATTTTGGCCTGAGGAGCTGGAGCCATTCATAGGGTAATACGTCCCAGGCGGCTGGTCAGCCTTTTATATAGGGATGGTTTTCTTAGTTCAATGTCTCTGCTTAGTCTCTGCTCAGTCTCTGCTCACTCTCTGCTCAGTCTCTGTTCAGTCTAATGCATTAAAGCTTGTCTGCAGAAGGATCCGAGTGTCCTGCGTGTGTTTCTTGCTGGCGAGGAATACAGAGCGGGCGCGGGACAGAGAACATGTACCACTTTTCCAGAGGTCATGAGTTCAGTTCCCAGCACCTACATCAGGTGCCTCACAACTGTCTGCTACTCAAGCTCCAAGAGATCCAACACTCATTTCTGGCCTCTGTCATGGGCCAAATACATATACCCACATACAGACACCCAGCTACCTACATAATTATTAAACATAAAACAAATCTTTTAACAACAAAAACAATTAAGTTTTGGCTGGAAACTTAGAAACTTCAGCAAAAAGCTGATGAGTGAAAACCAAGTAAGTTAATAATCACACAAAGATATTGGAAGAAGAGAGAAGGGATGATAGTAGGCCAGATGTTTCAACTGTAAATTACCTTTATTGACACTGGTCTAGCCAACATTATAAGATGACTTTCTCAGAAGAATGGCAGAATGGGAGGGTAGTGCTCATGGTTGAAGTAAAGGAGGTTATTTTTGTTGTTGTTGTATTATCAGGGATGGAACCTAGAACTCCCTGCATGCTTGGTGAGCACTCAACTAGCTGTAGTACATCACCAGCCCTCTTTTAACTTTTTGTTAGATGACGTCCAAGTTGCCTAGGCCGGCCTTGACCACACACCCTAGCCTCCAGAGCAGCTGGGATTACAGGCTTGTAGCACAAGATTCTTATCCTCCACAGGTGAAGCTGAAGCACAGCCAAAAGACCAAGAAAGAGCCAAGGAAGCAGGTTCTCTGCTGTTTCCACATGGCTTGACTCGGTTCGCCTTCTCACCAGCTCCTCTAGGGGGCGAGAAGCTGCCACCCTGCACCTCCTCTCCTCTACCAACAGTCGCAGCCATCCACGGAGACATGTCTGAGTGCATGAGGAAAAATTAACTCAAAATCAAAGTGTCATGTTTTTTTCATTTTTATTTTTCTCTGCTATATTTTCTTGTAATGTTTTGTATTCCAACCCATGATTTTAAAATATATATATAAAATAGGAATACATGTAAAATAATTGTTTTCACATGTGTATGTGAGTGCAGGAGTGTGGGTGCCACGGGGCATGTGTAGAGGTTCAGATAACTATGTGGAGATTTTGCACATGGGTTTTCCTGACCCAGGCCTAGGGCTCTGTATTTTGAAACTATTTCATTTTTATAAAATACAATTTTATGAATAAATCCACAAAAATGTGGTCATGGTCCATATGTTGACACTGTAAACCATCATTTGGAATACACTACTTTGTAGAGCAGTAGGCAGGAGAGTCTGGTTCACCCCAAAAGCCTTCCTGGATGCAGTGAGCATGTCCAAACAGAGGTCAAGGCTGGCCGCCTCCTCAGTACTAGTGACATCCTGGAACATATCCTGAGGTGAGAACTGCTGTAACAGATCCTTTTCTGTCAATACAGGGCCTGCACTTCATCTTACCTCCTATTTTATCAACATTGAGAATGTCTGTTTTGGAGAACTCAGAAACAAAAATGGACTTCAGTGACTGGGAAAAAGATGAGCCCCAGTGCTGCTCAGGTCAGATATTTGGAAAAATCGACATCAGGAACTAAGCACAATTCTGAAAGTAGGCACTTGCTAGTTCTGTGCCTATTCACAGTTTTCACACTGACTCTGCGTGGTTAGTAAGCTTTGCAGCTTTCCCAGATGATGAATCAGACAACAGAAGTCCAAGAAGGGAAAAAAAATTGCTACATGTACCCAACTGCTCAGGTGATAGACATGAATTATTTCCACCCAGAGGTTTGAGGCCTTGGGCTCATCCACAAAAGAAACAGATGGCTCTATAATCTTCTAATAAATCTTTCACCATCCATTCTGCCCAGGCAGATGATGGAGCCCAATGGTGGAAGGACTTTCTGAGGCCAGGTTGGAACTTCCATGGAGGAAGTCACTTGGATGTCAGCTAAAAGATGAGAGGAGGCTTTTGGTCACATGACTGTCCAATGTGTGGAATGTGAAGGGTAAGACCTGCAATTTGTCACAGGCTAACCCTGTGACTAGTGTATCTCTGTTTTACAACATTTACATTGTATTTTATTGCTATCTTTTTGCTCATCTTTTTTCATTCTTCTAAATCCCTGGAAAAATCCCACTTGATTGTCTTTATTATCTCTTCCCATAGACCCAACCGGAAGTCCTCTAGAGACAGGCCCTCTGTGACCTTTACTTACTCAAGTGAGGTTCCTAGATGGAGCAAGGGGATGGGATAGCTTTGGGTTAAGAGGATGGGGATAGGGCAGGCTAGGAACATCTAAGGGTGCTGGGGTGAGCAGGGGTTTCTCTTTTGCAAAGATTAATCCTCTAGGGAGAAAATAAGAAAGATGAGCTTAAAGTGGGCCTTTGCAGAGAGAGGAAGAAGATGCATACCCGGTCAGTGCAATCCAGTGGAGGGAAGGTAGGCTTGGAGCTCAGTAACCCTCTGCACACTAATCTTTAGGGGGAGGCAAAAACCTGACCTCTCAGCTGTGCTGAAAGGGACGAGCATGTCCAGCAGAGGGTGCCCCTGAGTGTTCACTGCCATCGTGTTAGGGCCAGATCCTTGATAAGCTGCCTTGTGTACCCCACAACAACCCCAGGAAGAAATGATTAATATCCCATTGTTCCAGCTGTAAGATTTGCCAGAGGGAGGGTGTAGTGTAACACAAATAAATAAATTATCCAGAGACTGATATTGGGGTTTAAACTTCAAGCTCAATATCAGAAAAGCAAAACAAATGGCCACTAGCTCTCACCTCTACCTCAGGCTGAAAGGGCTGATCCATGCACGAGCTCTTCACCAAATCTCAGGCTGCTGCCTCTCCTCAGTGTGGCTGGAGAATAAATGCCTCTCTCAGACCTTGCTTCTGTCTTATATACTTCCCTAGTATTGGGATTTAAAGTGTCAGCTATAATTCTCTTTTTAGACTAGTTAATTCACTCTTGTGTAGATCTGGGTGGTCTTGGACTCACAGAGATCCTTCTATCTCTTAATCCTGAGTCCTAGTACTAAAGGTGTATGCCACCACCTCCTAGCTTCTGGCTGCTGGGATTAAAGGTGTGTGCCTGGTTTCCATAGCTTGTGGCTGACTTTGCTTTTCTGAATCCTTGGGCAATCTTTAACAAATCAGAATTATATCACTACAGTGTAGTGGTCTGAAAGAAAATGGCCCCCATAAGCTCATAGGGAATGACACTATTAGAGGCGTGGCCTTGTTAGAGGAAGTACTTCCTAGGTAGTGGGTTTTTAGGTCTCAGAAGTTCAAGCCAGTTCATTTTCTGCTGCTTGTGGATCAAAACATAGAATTCTTAGCTCCCCTCCAGCACCATGCCTGCCTGCACGCCAGCATACCTCCCACTATGATGATAATGGACTGAACCTCTGAACGGGAAGCCACCCCAAGTAAATATTTTCCTTTCTAAGAGTTGTTGTGATCTTGGTGTCTCTTTGCAGCAATAAAACCCTAATTAAGACAGAAGATGGTACCAGTGAGGACTTCAGTATTGCTGTGAAAGGGCTGACCATGCTTTTGTTTGGAGGAATGTGGGCTTTGGGAATTTGGATTATAAAAGCAGTTGAACAACATAAGCACGGCTCAGTGGGCCATCCTAGTAGGAACAAGGGAGCCAGTGGTGCTGAGGATAATTTGAACTGTGGGAAACGAAAGAGGTTTCAGAGGAGAAGAATGTTAGTATGTTGCCTAGAGAGCACTCTTGTGATATTTTGATGAAGAATGAGACTGCCCTTTGCCCTTATCCAAAAAGTCTACCTGAGGCTAAATTGAAGAGTTTATGTTAATTGTATTAGCAGAGGAGATCTCAGAACAGTCTAATACCAATTTTGCCAAGTTGTTATTAATGCTCATGCTTATGCAGATTTATAATGAAAAGGAGAAAGTTCAGCAAAGAAAAATTACAAAATGTACAATTTGAGAAGAAAAGGGGTACCAGGAAGTGGAATGGAGCTAAATCCTGTGTTCAAGGAGATAAACATATTAAAGAAAACCTGATGTTAGATGGAATACATGGATGTCCCGCGCCCGCTCTGTATTCCTCGCCAGCAAGAAATACACGCAGGACACTCGGATCCTTCTGCAGACAAGCTTTAATGCATTTTACCAGAGTGGAGACTGAACAGAGACTGAGCAGAGACATTGAACCAAGAAAACCATCCCTATATAAAGGCTGGCCAGCCGCCTGGGACGTGTTACCCTAAAGAATGGCTTCAGCTCCTCAGGCAAAAATGAGCCATGGGATAGGCAGAGATCAAAAGAATGGAGATTACCCAGCGCCTGTGAAGTAATTTACATCTTGGTGTCTTTAGGCACCATTATAATGCAGGAACCGGCTTCCTACACATGGAGTGGTGCCCTCAAGGCAAGATGCCCACCCAGCTAAGCTTCAAGCTTGTGAAAAGGAATTAAAGAAAAATTTGATTCAGTTTTAATTAATTAAAGGTGTGGTGGTGCACACCTTTGATCCTAGCATTCAGAAGTCAGAGGCAGGTGGATTTAAGAGTTCATGGCCAGCCTGATCTACAAAACACGTTCCAGGACAGCCAAACTTAGGTAGTGAAGGAAACCATTGTAAACAGTAAGCTAGTGAAAATGTAATTGAAAGAAAGAGACATGTTCCAGCCCCAGCAAGCAACAGAACTTGGCTGCTTTAGCCACATGGTTCTGGCTTTAGAGTCAAGGATAGAAGAAAGGGGTTATGGAATCTCCATTCCATGACTAAGGAAAGACACTGAGGCCAGGTGTGTGACAGGAGTGTCCCTGCATGGAAATCCAGAGAGTCTATTGCATGAAGATGTAAAGGTGAAGCCTGGGCGGCCTTGAAGACCCTAATATGTTGAAGATGCCAGAGTCATGGGGTACCTGCCCGGGAAAGCTGCTAACAGGAGTGGAACCAGTCCAAGAGAGAAGTGTATTGCAGTCAATGAAACTGAAAGGAGTTGGAGATCTGAAGAGCATTTTGACAACAGACACTGAAATGCAGAGTTTGGAGTTTACCCAGCTGATTTTTGGTCTTTCTTTGATCCCATATTTCCTCATTATGTTCCCTTTTGGAATGGTGATGTATATTCTGTGCCATTGTATATTGGAAGTATGTGATCTGCTTTTTCATTTTGATTTAACAGGGGTTACAGTTAAGAGATTGCATGAATCTCAGAAGAGACTTTGAACTTGAAAATTTTGAGACTGTTATTAACCATGGGGACTTTTACACTTGGACTTAATACATTTCTGCATTATGATATGGCTACAGCCCTCTGGAGGACAGGGAATGGAATGTGATGGTTTCAAAAAAATGGCCCCATAGGCACATAGGGAGTGGCACTATTAGAAGCTGTGTCTTTGTTGGAGTAAATATGGCTTTGTTGGAGGAGATGTGTCACTAGGGGCAGGCTTTAAGGTCTCAGAAGCTCAAGCCTGTTCACTTCAGGATGGATGTCTGTAGATCAAGATATAGAACTCTCGGCTCCTTCTCCAGCACTGTGTCTGCCTGCATGCCACCATGATAATGGATTAAACCCCTGAACTGTAAGCCAGCTCCAATTAAATGTTTTCCTTTATTGCCATAGTCTCTTTGGGAGGCCAGTACGGGACTAATCCAGCCCCCGATCATGGATGCCAATGGGGAGGCCCCTGCACTCCTGGGAGCCTCCGGAGGTGGACTGGCGTTTTGCCCTGGTGTGTGGGGGGGACTTCGAGAGCCCATCCTACTTGAAGGGATGCACTCTGTCTCTGAACACATGGGGAGGGACCTAGGCCCAGCACAGGAAGATTTGGTGGACTTGGTGGAGCCCCGGTTGGGGGCCCTACCCTGCCTGGGGAGTGGTGGGTGGATGGGGTGGGGGGTAGGTTGGAGGTGGGGGAGAAGGAATGGGGGTGAGGGGAGGGAGAGGGAGAGGGGAAGTACATGTGAAACAAGCCTGTTCCCTAACTTGAATTAATAATAATAATAATAATAATAATAATAATAATAATAATAATAATAATGTAAAAAAAAAAGAATTGCCATAGTCAAGGTATCTCTTCATAGCAGTAAAGCCCTTACTAAGACAGGGCTGACCCGGATAACTTGTTAAGAATATATGTTTTGGAAGATAACTGTAATTATGTGGGGACACCAAGTCTCATTTCTTCCCAGGTCAAATGAGGCAGTGAGGACCAAAGGAGATAGGAGCATAAGGGTGACTGACTTCTTCTCATTTCTGTATGGGGAGGCTGCTCTCATTGTTCCACAGTTGTGTGGTTTTGGTAGCTGTTACTGTTGCTGCTGAAGCTTGCTTTTGTTGTAAGGTTATTGGCTCCTGAGTAGTGTTGCGCCCCAACTGGGTAGAATCCACTTCACCTTCCTGTTGGGTCTGTTCTGATGCTTCCTTGTAAGTGTTATGATCTCTATGATGTGGTAGTACCACATCCTTTACGTGGGCTCAGCTTTTGTTGTATCACATCCTTTACATGGGCATGGCCTTGGCTGTACCACATTATCCTTATCAGCACAGTGGGGAGGAGGCCCCAGGGGCATTTAGGAATTACGATACCATGACCAGATTTTAGGGGAGCCTTTCTGGAAAGGGTAAGAAGAGTCTTGGACCAGAATGGTAGAGGGGCACGTTCATGCTGGAGCCAAGGGAATGGGGCTGTGTGTTGGTCCCCAGCAGACAAGAGGGGCTTCATCCTGCTCTGAGAAATTACCCTTTTTCCATCTTCTCTCAGAGACCATTTTAGTTTTACCCTCACCTTTCAGCCCAGCCCCCAAGGATAAAGGATGCCTGATACTCTTGGGTATTTCTAAAGTATGTCTCTGCTGCATGAAGAACAGAAAATATCCACCATCCCTCCAGCTGAAGATGAGTGTTCCAGTTCAATTTCTTTCACCCTTTGTCACCCCCATAAGGGAAGCCAAGGCTGCAATATCTTGTTCTCTCTCTGGGTTCTGACTTTGGATGATAACAAGAGCATCATCATTCTGGAAGCACTAGACAGGAAGATCTCTAGCCTTTCTGGCTTTGTGGGACATCTAGGGAAGGAAAGGGGGTTCTACACAGGGGTGGGGGGAGGGGAGCCAAGAGGAGTATCCAGTGCTTGCCTCAGCCTTTGCTCCTCCTCTGACCCACCTTTCCCAGTCACCCTGAGCCCTTCTGCTCCAGCAACACACTTGGGATAGGACCTCCATTGTGTCCTTCAGAGATAAAGGATTTGAGACAGCCATCTGAAGCAATATGTTTGCCACATAAACTTAGTCCTAGGATGGGTATCCTTTATTTGGTGAGAAATTTTAGTGAGCCTAATTCTGTCTTTTGCTCTAGTCCACTTTTTAAAACCGCACACATCTTTTGGCATGTATCTGACCCCTCCTTCTGCCTTTTAATTTAGTCTGAATTGTGGGAGGGAAATTAGTTACTTCTGCGGCAAAATACCTGACAAGAAGCAATGAAAGGGAGGAAGGGTTTGTTTTGGCTTTAAGGGGGTACAGTCCATGGCAGAGGGAAAGGCAGGGTGGTGGGAACTTGAGACTGATGGTCACCTTGCCTTCTCAGTTGGCAAGGCCTGCCCCCAGTGACTCATATTCTCCAGCAAGGCTTCACCTCCTAGAGTTTCTAAAAAGAGTATCACCAGCTGGGGACTAAGTGTTCAAACACATGAATGTGTGGAGTGGGGAGGGGATTTCATGTCCCAACCACACAGGGAAAGTATCGGAAATGATAAGATTCCCACGGCCTCTTTAAATACTAGTAGTAAGGCTGACTCTGGGGTACCTCTGGAGCTAGAGTACATGTTAGGTTTTCAACACCCAAAGCTTCTGCAGCCTAAATGATCTCTTTTACCTTCCAGAAGATAACTGTGAAACTGGCCTTACAGCAGGCTATAGTAAGGCAGACCTTCATCTTTTATAAGGCCGCTGTGGGCCCCAGCACACCTTGGGGTCAGCTGCCTGCCCTGGCTCATTCATCTGCACTTCTTGAAATTCTGGTGACCTTATCAGAGTGATTGATAAAGTTGGCAGAAATAAACACACTTAGTTCTTGTTCTAGGCTAGCAAAACTGAAATGAGCCCTTAATGACAGCAATTAGGAAAATGCTCCATCAAATGCCTTTCTTGGCATCGTATCATATCATTGGCAGATCATGAAATCTAACATTGTCGAAATCTAGCAATGTCTATGGCTATGGGTCTTATTCTCATTTATATACTAAGATTTTCAACCATTTTTTTTCTTGCTACCTTGAACCAACCATCAGTGATCTGTGAGGCATGTGATATTGTGTGATTTAATTTACCCCTAACCTGTCACTTCTAATAAGAAGAAGTAAAAGCTAGGTGCATGTTGTACTTTGGTGTTTGGTGGACACTGTGTGAACTGGCTCTAAGTTGAAAGTTACCAAAATGGCTGAGCCCGTGTCTGGGTACAGGCTGTAAGGAAGCACAGTAAGCCAAGAGTTAATGGAAAGGGGTGGGTAGACCTGAGGCCTGACAAGAGTGGAGCAGCACGTAGCCTCTGAGTGTGGGTGCTGCCAATCAAAGCAGAGCCTTACATCCAAGCAGGGTTTTTTATTCTGTTCTGTTCTGGAAGAACAGAAACTCAGGATCTAGAAGGAGAATAATTGGAAGAAGACTTAGAAATAAGTTGCCTTACTACAGGCTTTTCAATTGCAAGCAGTGATAGTTGCTTCAGGCTAAGTTAAGCAAAAATTATACTAAAACAAAAAGAAGCTTGCTAGAAGGATAGTAGACATATTCATATCAACAGAGATTACATAATCACAAACCACAGAGGAACTCCATAGCATGGGACAGTGGTGGCCATGCACTGTCCCAACTAGGAGATGACCAGCAGAGGGCAGTATGGAGAGAGGCATTTTAACATAAAACTCCAAGGCTAGAGAAGGCTGAGCACCCTTCTGCCAGTGACTCTGTTAGGGGTGAGGATGGAAGGCTGAATGGGCCTAGATGCAGATTCTGATCTCAAGGAAAGCAATCCCAATCAGGTCAGTCACAAATGAATATGGAGAATTGGTACCCAGAAACCAGAGGGGAAGAGATTAGCTTGACAAGCAAGAAGTTTTTTTGCCACTATTGAGGGGTCTTCATGGCTGTTCCTTACTAATACAAAAAGATGGAGGAGGAGGAAATGGAGGAGGGAAGAGGAAAAGACAAGAGCATCATGAAGCCAGCCATAACTCCCCATCTGGTGGGGGTGTTTTATCCCAAGTTGTGGTATCCCCATCCACCCATTTACATGCCTCTGGATGCATCCATCCCTGTGAGGTGGAACTGGAAAGGACAGTGGTTTAAAGGTACAAGGAGTGCCTTGCTTAAATACATCTGGTCTCACAGATGAAACGAGTTTTTCAGAAAGAGCAACGAATGAAAATTGTCTTTGTGTACCCAGTGACATGGGACAGCCCACACTGCTTCTTTGGGCATTTGGGAATAGCGTGTCCCTTTTTGTGCTTCAGGCTCCAAAGCCTGGGTTTATTTGAGAGCACCTATTAGCCAATGCAAGCTGAAGATGTATTAAGCAATTTTTGTGAGATAATTAAGTCAAAACCAAATGCAGCTTTCACACAGACCGCATACTACCACCCAAGGCTGCTGAGGAGCTGAAGAAACAGGGTAATTTCAAAATATCAGTGAGTGCTAGTAAAGTGCTATATCAAGGGACAGATTCAGACCTGTGATGGCACCAGGGATGATACAATTGAGGTACAGATTCAGACCTGTGATGGGGAGATGACAACAGGGATGGTACTATCGAGGGACAGATTCAGACCCATGATGGTGAGGTGACATCAGGGATGGAAGTACCACTAATTTGTTGAAAGAAGCTCTGGGCTGCATCTGGCCTGCAGTTTGTATTCTAAGCTCAAATGCAAATCCCAAGATTCTGCTTGGAAAGCCTCTGTCTTCTCTATGGAAAACAGGAACTACAAAGCAATGCCTTCCACAGTGAATGAGATTAATAAATACCATATCACAAGATCAAGATCTGCCTAGGCTACAAAGTAAGAACAAGGAAAACCTGGGAAAGTCACCAAGACAGAATAGTTAATGCACAGCGATAAAGCATTCCCAGTATGCACTAGTTTCAAGGTTCAAGCCAAGCACTGCAAAATGAATAAAAATATAAAAAATACCCAAATGTTTCCCAACATGTACTATAAAATATAGATAGCTATTGTTTTTATAATTCCTACCACACACTGAAGGTCTTTCATATATCAGCTTGTTTATTTGAAAAGTAAACACCTAACCTCACTATTTTGTCAGTTTAAACATCTGTGTGTTATCTCTTCAGTTTGTAATGAGAGGATTAGCATAGTTGTTTTTTTTAAATAATAACCAATGACATGGTTTAGCCAACTGAGAAATTAAATAAGTGCTATCTGAATGAAGCATGGATTAAAATGCAATGATATTATTTTTCATCATAGGAACTAATTTAGAATGTGATTAAATCAATATGGTTTAAAAGTGCAAAGTGGCTATTAATAAAATGTTTGTTGAGTGAATTAACTCAATTTTGTAAAAAAAAATTCAAAAAAGTTAAAATCCCCTTCCCTGTGAGGACATGGTCTAAGGCCCACAGTGGATGCATAAATCTGTGGAGAATATCAACAGTTAAATGTTGAATCTCTATGAGGACATCATCTAAGCATATCATTGATTCCTAAAGCTGTGTATAATATCAACTGTTAAATTCTCATTCTCTGTAAGGACAAGGTCTAAGGCCTAGTGTGGATGCCTGAAACTGTGGATAGTGTCAACCGTTAAACCCTCTTTCTCTGTGAGGATGTTGTCTAAGGTGTATTGTGGATTCCTCAAGCTGTGGATACTACCAACAATTAAACCCTCCTTCTCTGTGATTACATGGTCTAAGGGTTATGATAGATGCAGGAAACTGTAAATCATATCAACAGTTAAACTCAACT
This sequence comes from Cricetulus griseus, assembly GCF_003668045.3. NCBI lineage: Eukaryota > Metazoa > Chordata > Mammalia > Rodentia > Cricetidae > Cricetulus > Cricetulus griseus. The sequence continues at coordinate 135,500,522 of NC_048599.1, forward strand.
TCTCTTTGATAACATGGTCTAAGTCTTATGGTGGGTGCATCAAGATTTGCATAGTATCAACAGTTCAACTCTCCTATATGACAACATGGTCTAAGGAAACCCTATGATGGATGCCTGAAGCTGTGCAGTGTCAGCAGTTCAACTCTCCTTTGTGAGGACATGGTCTAAGGCCTATGATGGATGTTTGAATCTGTGGGTGGTATCAAGAGTTAAACTCTTCTTCTCTATTGAGCATAGATGAAAGTCTATGGTAGTTGCTTGAAGCTGTGGGTACTTTCCTTCTTTATGGAGACATGGCCCTAGTCCTATGATAGAGGCATGAAGCTACAGATTATCTGCAATTAAACTCTCCTTCTCTGTGAGAAATTGTCTAAGGCATATAATGGAAGCTTTACTCTGTAGGCACTATAACCAGTTAAATTCTCCTTCATTTTGAGGACATGCTCTAAACTGTATGGTGGACTTCCAAACTATAGCTAGTACTGGCAGGTTAAAACTCCTTGTCACTGAAGACATGGTATAAAGCCTACTGGGGATGAGTAAAGCTGTGTTTGTATCAACAGCAAAACTCCCCTTGTCTGTGAGGGTATAGCATAAGGCCTACAGTGGAAACGTAAATTAATGGATAGTTGATAGTATCAACAGTTAAACTGTCCTCTGTGATAATATAGTCTAAGAACTACAATGGATGTCTGCAGCTGTGGATAGTATTAATAGTTAAATACTCCTTTTCTAATAGGAATATGTTCTAAGGCCAAGGCTGATGACTGATTTTATGTATACTAGATAGTACAATAGTTAAATTTACCTTCTCTGTTTAGGACATAGTGGAAGCCAATGGTGGATGCCTGAAGCTGTGGATGCTATCAACAATTAAGCCCTACTTTGCTTTGACAACAGGGCCTGAGGCCCATGATGGATGCCTGAGGCTGTGGATAGTATCGTCAGTTATATTCTCCTTCTCTATGTAGACATGTTCTAAGGAAGGCCTAAGGTGAATACATGAAGCTGTGGATAATGTCAGCAGTTAAACTCAACTTCTCTTTGACAACATGGTTTAAGTCCTACTATGAATGCCTGAAGGTATAATAGTATCAACAGTTAAAGTCTCCTAATCTGTGAAGACATGGTGTCAGGCCTACAGTAGATACCTGTAGCTGTGAATAGCATCAAATCCTGTACATGCTACTAGACTTTTTCTATGCATGCATGCCTGTTACAAAGTTTAATTTTCAGTAGACACATTATAACTTGTCATATATTTCAGCAACTTCAGCATCTAATTTCCCCTCCTTCCCTATTATATTGAAAACAGTCACCTTTTCACTCAACGGAAAGACTTTATAGCTTCTCTTTGTGTGATCTGGTCCCTAAGATGGACAGCATCACTGAGAACTCTAGGACTGTGGGGCTGTTATGAAGTACAGTAAGGGCTAGTTGAACACAAGCGCTGGGATGCCATGAGACTAGATCCAACAATTGAGACAGCTAGTAAGCAACAGAGATGGTACATACAACACTAATACACAAGGCAAATGAGTGATTCCCAAGTTAGAGGGATGTGAGATTTTATCACTCTATTCGGAATGGTACCCAGTATAAGAAACTCATGAGTTATCTATTTCTGGGATTTTCCATTTAAATATTTTACAGTATTTATAATAATACAAAAATGGAATGTTTAAAGACACTGCAGAGGCTTACTTATTTTGACTATCTATTTTCACTAAATGTTAAATCTTGGTTTTCCTCAAATGCTGTTTGTTTTAATTTTGGTGTTAATCATGGGGTTTTTAAACTCTAAGCCAGTAGATAAGACAAAAGAGTAACTAAGCTAATATAAGCATCAATATTTGCCGCGAGATAGTGATTGCTGTGGTTCACTAGTTGATAAGGGAAAGGCACAGCTGGAGGCTGGGTAAATAGTTGGCTTTTAGTCTTAAGGTAACATAGGTAAGGTCTGTCTTTCTAACAGACACAGAACAGCAGATAACAGAGGGACATGCTGTCCCCATCAGGTTGTCCTCATTTCAGACAACAGCTCTTGGATAGGCAGGGATCTTCTGCATCTAAGCATTAAATATTTTGAATGCACCCTTCAGAGTTAAACGCACACAGCCTTCTCCTCTCCGGCTTCAATCCCAAGCTCCAAGTTCCCAATCTGATTGTTTCCCTGCATAAGATCCTGCTGAGGATCGGAGCTAGATCTCGTCTGACTGATATGCCCCCACCGGTGACAAGGGCCCTGCTACCTGCCTTCGGTCTCCCTGCCACCTCCAGACCCTTTTGTCATGTCCTCGTCCCATCTTCTGCCTGGGAAGACTCCTTGCCATGCTCCAGAAGCCCTGAAGCTCCACAGAAACTTTTGTGTTTGCACCTGTAGCTTGGTGAGTTTCCCTAGAATCCATCTAACTTCCACATGTTGTATGACTGATCTGAGAGCCTAGAATCACTCCAGTTACCTTCTGGAAGAAGTAACTCACCAACAGGCTAGCTGTATCATGGAATATAGAATCATCCAGAGGAGGTCAGAAATGTTTTAGAAAATAGGAAACCCCTTGGAGGTTTGAGATTGTTTTCCCCCATAAAGTTATTTCAGCCTACAAATTTTAAATTAACTATAAACACTTTAAAGAAATAAATCACACACACACAAAAAAAAAATCAAATCCCCAGACTTGCTGGTTGAAAGTAGCATTTATAAAGTTATTCCTATTTGTTGATGGATATCAGGCTAATACCAAATTCTGCTGTCATAGCTTGTCTGGCAACTGTTCTATTGTGTTTTCAGTTTTCAATCTCACTGAGATCCACATTTGCATTTATGAATTCAAAGTGGGTATTTTTCTTCCCCAGCTCCTTTGTCACTCCCACAGGTTGCCTGGGTCTGTTGCAGGTGTAGATAAAGTACCCTCGATTAGCAGCTGACTCCAGTGTGAAATAGGAACCAACCTTTTCCTTCAGGAAAGTGAAGGGCAGGAGCTTATAGGAGCTCAGTGACTTCAGTTCTTTCATTTTCTTTTGGAAAGACAAAGGAGAATTTATTAGTGGCTGCTACAGTTTAGGCCTAGAACATCCCCCAAAGGTCTACATGTCAAAGCCTTGGTCTTCACTTTGGGGCTATTGGGAGGCGATGGGAACATTAAGAGGGGCTTAGTCATTGATCAGTGTGCCCTCAAAGGGAATTGTGGGACCTCAAGCCTTTCTCCCTCTTCTGCATCCTAGCCATTAAGTGAGCAGGCTGGACTCCCTTACCCCAATGTGCTTCCACTGTGGTGTGCTACCACAGGCCCCAGAGCATGAGTCAATTAGCTGAGACTGTGAACCAAAGTCTTTTTCTCTTTAGAAGCTGACTGTCTTAGGCACTTGTTACTGTGACTGAGAAATGGCTAACACTTGACCAGGCTACTTTTGTGGAGAAAGAAGCAAAGATTAGGGTGGTCTTGGCTAAAGTTTAGGTTGTGGGTCCTCGCACTAGGAATTTCTACTTTCCTGAGCTGGAGGACAGAGGAGATTTCCTTAGCTCTTACCTTTAATTCTAGTGAGGGGCGCTTTGGTTTTTTTACTCTATCACAGCAGAGATAGCGTTCTCCCTTAGACACAGCCAAAATTATCTTATTTGCCTTTGAGCTTCTGGCTCTTGGTAGAGTTGACACATAAAAGGTCTCTGGGAAAAGAAAACTGGGTCAGCTCTAGAATAAAAACCTTATCCTATTCCCTCTTCCTTCCTTTTCTCTTTTTCCTGTTGAAGTTTTGGGCATAGCAAGCTAAGTAAATCCACACACTCACTTTGATTTCAGAGCCTAGAACATTCTAGTTCTCAGAATCTCCCCTATCTCCGTCTCTGGCTTTGATCACCCCCCTGTCTGCAGAGACTTCTTTTTATTGGAGGGACACCTTTGGTTGCCTCTATCATCTCACTGGTTCATTCTCATCGTGGGTTCCAAACTCACCCCCAGTTGGTCACCAGACAGTAAATAGCACTCTCTTCTTTTAAGAGGAGAAGGAACTAAGCAGCCCCCTTTGAGAGGGGCAGGACCAGACGTAGGGCCTGTGGGGGTGCGCTTATCATCACCATTGGGTTAAGAAAATTTGAGGGGCACCTCCACGTTTGCCTTTCTTGTCTGGAACCGCCACAAGGGTGTTGCCTTCCAGAACTAGAATCTGCTGGTTTGTGTCACGAATGAAATGTTTGTTTGGGGAGGAGGGCTTCATACTTGCACCTGGAAAACAGTAACAGAAGTTACAAAGAGTGAACCACTCTGAGTCCAGCTATAAAGCTTTGCTTTATGCTTCAGGCTCAGACACTATATAGTCCTCTTGGTATATATGTATGTATGTATGTATGTACTTACCTATCTGTTTTTTACCCCAACTCACTGATACAGGAACTTTGGACCCTTTGGGTCACTGAGACCATGCTGACTCAGTAACAATCACCTCTTTTCAATCCTTCACAAGTTAAGTTACTAAATTTCCTCAAGTATTGCATTTCAGACCAATAAAATGGGACAAGGTAGCCACTTTCATGGAGTTGTTATGAAGATGGAGGCACTGTAAAGGTTTGTCTTTATCCCGAGTAGTCATGGTATTGAGAATTTGCTTGTCTGAACCCTCCCCTTGCTGGGCCTGTGCCCTCAGCTGAGCCATAATGCCATAGATCTCTGTCATGTCAGGTGCCCTCTGTACTCATGATGAGGACAATAGAAGGGTAGGGGTAAGAGGGTGGGGCAGGAGGCAGCCAGAAGGGAGTAGGAATGGGAGATAGCCCACGGGAGATACCTGCAGTTATGAAGACTTCCTATGTGGGCAGGGCCAGCTGCAGCTGTGGCTAGGGATTTGTCTGAATATGGCTTTATTGTGGGCAGAGGACTTGTTCCTGTTGCCAACTCTATTAGAGTAGATGACTTGCCCATGAGTGACAGGTCAAATTTTACTCGAGGGAGGAGAATGAGCCAAATACAGGGCTGATGGTTGAATCTACTTAAAATAGCAGATGATAGTACATAGGTCATCGGTTGCATACAATCACACACACAGGCTATTCCTTGCCTCATAAACATGATGCCTTCAACTGGAATCCCCTATTTGGAATCTCCTCCCTATTGTCCTCTGTCCTTTGCTTGCCTATCCTGTGATTTGTGTTCAGCCTGCCATGTGATTTGTACTTCTTTGTTGAAACCTGTCCTTTCACTAGGGCACCAAGTCTTGTATTGATTTTCAGGGTTTACTCTATTTGAAAAGTTAAGATTTTGAAGTTTCGAAGGAAAGGTGCCACAACACATATTGCTCAGATGTCATCAGAAAGAGCTGCTGACTTTGTTGAGGAGGCCGAACAACCAACCACCCATACTTGTCACCCCAGAATCCCTTGGAAGATCACCTGAATGGTTGGAAAGCATAGCAACAAGGCTGGTATCTGACAGCAGAGGGCATTTTGCTGTTGAATCAAAGACAACAGATTAGCAAGTCAATTTCATTAGCTTGGAATGTATAGTTAATCGCACTATGGAATGATTCCATTCCTAATGTCTACAGTTTCTAAATCCTGATTATGAGCATATATGCAGAAGACATGCAAATGTGTTTTAAAGAGATTCTACATCTGTCAATGTTGGGAGGTTCCGGTTTCAACCATGTGAGGTAAGATTATTTTATAGAATGAATTCTCAGATACATTTTCTCAAAATATTTGGATAAGAATCACAAAAATTGGGAACTGGAGAGAGTGTTGGTTTCTCTTCCAGAGGACTTGAGTTTAATCCCCAGCACCCACAAAAAGGCTCATTACTGTTGGTAACTCTACTCCTTCTTCTGACCTGCACATACATTGCATACACACGGCACACTGATGCAAAACACCCTTACACATAAAAATTTAAAAAAATAAATGTTTTAAAATAATATTATAAATCACAAGAAAATTTATAATTTATTGACATAGCCAGATCCCTCTTGTCTAAAGAGTAATATGCTTTCGTGATATTTTGCTTGTGGTTTGTGTTTGTTCATTTGTTTGTTTGCTTTTAAAGAAGAGAGTTTGGGGGGATGCCAAACAGTCCACGGGAAAAGCAATGCTTTAAAATTTTTCATCTGAACATGTGTATCTAAACTTGGTCTACAGGTCCAGCAAGGTATCTAAGTGCATAAAGGAGCTTGCTATCAGACCTGGTGACCTGAATTTGATCCCTGGGTTTGGTGGTAGGAGAGAACTGATTCCCAAAAGTTGTCCTCTGACCTCCATCAATGCACCATGGCACCTGTCCTCCTGTTCAATAATTTAATACCATGTAAAAAAATAATTAAAAACCTGTGTTTGCTGATGATACATCTGAGGTCCTGAACTGTAACATGTCTATCTCCATCACTGCCCTTGTCTACCTAATGTCCTGGAGGAATTCCTGCAGCTCAGATGTCTTGCAAGTTGGTCAAAGAACACATGGCTTCTATGGGTAGTTTTAAGCACAGTTCCCTGTGATTGAAGAACACTTTTTGAGGCCTGGAATAGGTTTGAACAGGTTTCTTACCTTTTGGCTCTGTGTAGGATTCAGTCTGGTCTCTATAGCGCTTACGGTAATTTTTCGCATCTGAACAGCTTTCTGAAGACATTGTTGCCTGAGCTGAGAGTGAACACAGTGGAGAGGTAAGGGAAGGCAGGACCAACATACACAGGAGAATATTGATTATGGAAACTTTCAACCCTTGGAAGCTTCCCCTCACATCTGTAATACCTGCAGGTTCTTACCCTCTGGCTCTGTAGGGGATTCAGGCTGGTCTCTGGAGGGCTTAAGGTCAATTTTCACATCTGAGTAGCTATCTGAAGATGCCATTGCCTGAGCTGAGAATGAACACAGTGGGAGAGGTAAGGGAAGGCAGGACCAACATACACAGGAGAACACTGATTATGGAAACTTTCAACCCTAGGAAGCTTCCCCTCACGTCTCTGATACCTGCAGGACATAGCCCTGTCTCCACTTGGAAATGTTTAATGTCACCAGATCAGCTTCATTCCCATTCATAGTGTAATTCTAGTTTCATTTTACTTACAAAGGTGATTCTGAGTTTTCTTTTTTTTTTTTAAAGATTTTATTTATTTATTATGTATACAACATTCTGCTTCCATGTATATTTGCACACCAGAAGAGGGCACCAGTTCTCATAACGGATGGTTGTGAGCCACCATGTGGTTGCTGGGAATTGAACTCAGGACCTCTGGAAGAGCAGTCAGTGCTCTTAACCTCTGAGCCATCTCTCCAGCCCCCTGAGTTTTCTTTTAAGTAAACATTTACTTTTGGACATTTGTTGTATTGTATTTCTCATGTGAGTTTATTTTTGCAGGAACCACATTAAGTTCTTCCTGAATGCAGGTTCTAAGTTAGATGGCCTTAAGGGTCCTGAAATCCTGTATTTTCAATATCTTCACAGTGCTTCTACTGCTGCTGGTAGATCAGGGGTCACATCGGGTACGTAGCAAGGCTCAAAAAAACTTAACTACCAGTGTCCTGGAATACATCGGGCTCACAATCATACTTGTGTTGTAAGGTCCAGGATCTCACTTCTTTGGAGCTAATTAGTATGTTGTAGAAAAACAAAAAGCAAACTTTGGCAATCCTGAAAAATAAAAGAACTGCTGGAGGTGTTGCTATCTCCAATTTCAAGTTGTACTATAGAGCTATAGTGATTAAACAAAAACATGGTATTGGCACAAAAACAGATGTGTTGATCAATAGAATTGAACTAAAAACACAGATATAAATCTACATACCTATAGAAACATGTTTTTTTTTTTAATGAAGAAGCCAGAAACACACACTGGAAAAGGAGCATTATAACCTATTTTCTACCCAAAGGCTGGCAATGGAGGTGGTTAACAGTCTAGTTGACTTCCATGCTATCTGTAGGGCCAGGCCACACCTCACCCCCCAAACCCTAATAAACAGGACTGGAGGTGATTCCTAGCCTAGTGACCTTTGTGCTATCTGCATGACCAAGACCATGCTAGATCCCCCCCCCCCGGCCTTAAGTTGTCACATGTAGTCTATCTTCATGGAAGAGGTGACATGTACTTCAAAAAGAGTTTCAGTGAAATTATGCCTTAAGCTTTACTGTACATAAGGGATTGGGTTACAACAGGAAACTTTTTTACAAATTGTGCTATGCTTAAATATGCCCAAAATAACCCACCTGGTGTCAGACTTCAGAAGTTTTAACAAACACTGTCTACTAAGTTGTGAACTGGGCTTCCTTCTTGCCTTGTTACTCTGCTGGCTGTGGGGGCTCAGAGCGCGCGTGCACACACACACACACACACACACACAGGTAACATGTTGGGAAGCGAGACATTCTGTCAATCTAGGTCAGAGGATCTCCACAAACTTTAAGGTATTAAGTTCCCAGTGAATTGAGGTATAGTAGACCCATGGGCCATACACTCAACTCTGGCTGTATCTTGGTATTAATAAGGAGCTTTCCAAATTCTAGATGTCTGGTTCCATCTCAGAATCTGAACACAATTGCTCTGACACTGATAAGTTTTTAAAGCTCTCCAAGAGGCAGTGTTGAGACTCAGTGTGATGCAGGGCTGGGCTCCTAATCTGAAACCAGTTGGGCTTTGGAATGACCTAGCTTTCAGACAATTACTCAGCTCTCCGCCTAGATTTTCTGATAATAGATGAGTCATTGTTATCTCTTGCTTTATTTCTTATACCATTTTAACCTCTGAACTCTTTGGAAATGCCACTGAGAAGAGAGTCTAGAGAGCTAGACTTTTTGGCTGGAGCAGCGTCCTGGCCCATTTGCACCAGACTGCATCTGCCATGGGTAGTAGGACACCCAACCCTGAAATTTCCTCTCCTATCACATTCAGTCTCACTTTGGGTCAGATGCAAGCACCAGCTTAGTCACAGCCTGCAGCCAGTGTGTACATGTGTGTGAGGATAACTATGCAGTACAACACAAAACTGTAAACTTACAAACTGTGATTTAAAAAAAAAATGTAATCAATTTCATGTTTCTCAAGCATGACCTTCGTAGACAACAATGTTGTGTTATACTGTCAAAAGTTGGACATTCTTGATAATGTTTTCTTACCTTGCTGTGGGGGTTGAACATCACATTTCTATCCATCACTAGAAACATAGAAACCTAGTCTCTTAAGTATAGAACTGTAGGGACACCCAGAACACTCATATGAAGACCCTAAGATAAAGTTCTTGGGTGAAATATAGAAAAACAGACCCAGGAAAGACATACTACTAAGTTGTTTCAATTCAACTCTTAATAAAGAGAATCATCAATATCTCTTTTGGCTTAAAGGCACCTCAGAAAAAATCCCCAAATATCCATTAAAATTGGAAGGTTTAGGAAGCTATGGTTTAGAAGTGCTGCCTTAGAACTGATTTAAAAAAAAAAAAAAACCTTTTGATAGTACGTTTAGGGGTTGGAAGAATGCTCTTCCAGTGTGATGGGGTGCACTTGGGGATAGGACAAGATTGATTTGCCAAATGAAGAAGTAACAGGTGTTTCAAGCCTAGAGAAACTGAGGGAAATGCAAAGATAAAGAGTGCAGAGAGCTAGACATGGAGTAAAGGATTACCAGCCTACAATCCACAGTACCAGAGAAGCTAGGAAACAAGGAAGACCCTAAGAGAGACATACATGGTCCCCTGGAGAAGGGGAAAGGGTCAAGATCCCTTGAGCAAATTGAGAGCACGGGAAGAGGGGGGAGGGAGCTACGAGAATGAGAAGGGAAGAAGAGAAAGGATGCAGAGGTCATGAGGGAGCAGAAAGCCTGAGTCAGGGGAAGAATAGAAGAAAGGATATGTGATAGGTAGGGTTTTAGTTGGGGGGGTGGTAGGGGAGGATGGGAGGGAGAAGGGAACTGGTATTGTCATGTAAAACAATCTTGTTTCTAATTCAAATAAAAAAATGATTTAAAAAAAAAAGAGTGCAGAGAGCTAAGATTAGATGTGCATGAAGGCTCTGAGGGGCACCTGACACTGACTTGTGCTTGCTACGAGTGTGTCTGATGTTCAGTGTGAGCCACTGTGCCTGCTGGCTCCTGGTGTACTATATGGAGCTGCAGTACTAGCATGGCCTACAGATCATCAGAAATGTAGAACCTGTGGCTCAATCAAAATCAGAACTTGGATTTTTAACAAGATTCCTAGCTGATTCCTACTCATACTTGTATCTCAAGGGACATTGTGCTATGTGGCATTTCATCCAGTGTGGCTGACCTAGTCATACCCAAAGAAATTTAGGAGGCCACTAAAGATGAGGTGCCACCTTCTAGAGATTCTTATTGATTGGTCTAGAAGGCAGAGCCAACAAAGGTTGGAGAAATGTTGGACTAATACATGTACTTTCTGAGAGTGCTTATTTTATTTGAGGTGAAGATCAAAATTTTGAACCAATTTAGTACCAAAGGGAAAGTAACTTAAATTTGTGCATCTTGGGAACAAAATCAGCAAATATAAGAAATCAGTCACACACACACACACACACACACAGAGAGAGAGAGAGAGAGAGAGAGAGAGAGAGAGAGAGAGAGAGAGGAGAGGAAAGCCATCTGTGAAATGTTAGGAAATTAGGTAAGGAAACAGGGATAGGAGTTTGAGTCAATTTTTACTTCAACTTTGCCAAAGGGCTAATTCCAATATCTCTGAAGACTTGAGGATATCAGGGGACTGATGGCCATGTTACAGACTGCTATAGATTGGATGAGGCTTAACTCTTTGTAGTTCAAGTGTTGGGAAATTGGTTCCCAGTGTAGTGATGTTAAAAAGTAGAGCCTTCATCAGGTGGAGCCCAGCTGCAGGTCATCACTGGTCCCTCTCTTTCCTGTCAAGACTGATTCCCTCTCACATGCACCAAGAGCTAAGATGATGCAACTAGAAGAGTTCTTACAATGAGTGGCATGCATCATACTGGTTAGTCTTTCGGCCTCTAGAACCATGAACTAAATAAAAATTATTTCCTTATAAGCTATACAGTCTTAGATGGCTCGTTATAATAACGGTAAACTGTTAAATATACAGGCATCATTGACCATAAGAAGGACAAAATTCATCCATCCTTTAGTTGGTAGCTACTCGGGCGACAACCCATATCCATTCATTTAAAGAAATGCTATACTTAGTTATCAGGGATCAATACCCACCTAGAAAAGAAAGCCCGGAAAGGTGGACTCCAGAAGCACTTTCCTAAGACAAATCTGCTACTTATCTTTCGAAGCCATCCCCATCTCTAGGAAAGGACCAAGTGATGTCAGCAACATTTTGCCACAGTGCACCAAGGAATTATATCCTCAAACTCTGTTCTCTACCTCTGCCCAGACCTCAAAGAGACTGTTAATTTCTGGTACAAGTTCTTCTGGGTAAAATATCCGCTCTTTGCACCTTATGCAAGTTGCTTAGTATACACCTAATATGAAAAATTTGGAAGAATAGAAGAGCCACAAGTGAAAAAAGCCAGGCCAATTTAATAAGTGCCATTCCATTTCCCCCAGTGACACAAGCCTACATCTAAGGAACAATAAGATTTAGGTTTGAGTCAGAGCAGGTAAAAACTAAAGTCACAGGTCCCACAGCCCAGAGGGTATGCCAGGACTACATACCTGGGCCGCAGATGTGTGTTTCTGTAGCTCTGAGCAGATGCTGGAAGCTCTGGAGTGTCTTTGGACACTTATCTCAGAGACTATTGCTTCACTTGGAATAGTAGAATGGGAGTGGATAGATATGACATTATAATAATAATTATCATCCAGTTGTTTTGTTGACTTGTAACACTGAAGATGACTGTAAAGTCCTTGTTGTTTTTCTGCTCGTTGGGTGAGGTCCCCTCTCTGGCTCTGTGATTGCTGATCATCAATAATAAGCAATGGGAATGATGGACCCATTTCCATTCTCTTCCTGGCAATAAAAATAATGTTTTTGTTTGTAGTCCCTTAGAATATATCTTACAACGCAGTTGTGTGGGTGTAAGAAATCTGAAGCTGCCCCCACGGTATGACAAGACCCATGCCATTGACAGTCCCCTGATATCTGATTCTTACCAGATAACCAGAACCAACTAGTCAGCACAATAAGTGAATCACCTAGCATCACTCCCGCAATCCTGTTGACAGCATGAAACACAACAAACCGCCTCAGCTGAACATTATTGTCTGCCTAAATTGCAGATTTATGAGTGGAATAGGGTGCTAATTTTTAGGCTACTTTGTCCCAGATGACCAGAAAAGAATTTGGTACCAAAATAGAATGCTATAGTAGCTGATGATTAAATATTGACTTTGATTCTGCATGACAGGTAAAAGATAGAAGACCGGAGGAAAGCAGGTAGGAATGACTGAAGAGTGAGGAAAAAAATCTACAGAAAGCTAAAGAAAAAAATAATGTATGTTACAAAGTGATACCATGTGTAGCAAAACTTTAAGAACCCAGACAGATGTAAGAACATGTCTCCAAGAAATGTCAGTACCTGTACACAGAGGGTTCACAGGTGACTCAAAAGCTATCTTGAAAAGAAATATAAATGCATATGGTTTTCCCCATTCATGTTGGTCATAGAGTAATAATGTAAACTGCTTCTAATAACTGTACTTGCTTAGGCTGGAAGGGACAAAGATACAAAAGAGGACTTTACACACTATTTTTACACAAACTATTATATATGCATTTTGCAATAATTTTCATTACTGAATGGGATTTGGGGAAGGCAATGTGAAGGAAATAGGGCATTTTTATAGGAGAGGAATATAATTTGTACCCAAAGCACTATAATAGAATAGGAATAAATGCAAATTCCTTGACACTTCTCCTGAGAGATGTTGCCTGTGTCCTCCTATTGTATCAGTACAGGCCCTGTAATTGATCAACAGACTATGACAAAAATGGGCCCCAATCTCTACATATGGATAACTTCTGCTCTTATACCACATTTCCGTAGTCTGGGATGCTTGCTCTTGACATACAGCTGTATCCCATAGAGAAAGCCAAGAAGTGCCATGGACGGGAGTTGCACTCTTGTTCAGCAGCCTTAGACAAACTCCAAGTAACATTACACAGACTGATGAGGTTGTATTTAGGAATATATACATATACATAAATGTATGTAACAATGATTAATCAAAACACAGGATGTGAATTTGAAAGAGAGCAAGGAGGGATATAGAAGGCTTGGGAGGGAGGAAACGCAAGTTAGAAATAATTATACTATAATTCTCAAAAAGAAAACAAAAACAAATTAAGTATATAGTAATAAAATATCCAAATACTACTTTCCATGAATTCAATAACCAAAAATATAAGGGTTTCACATGAGCACTTAGCAACAAAACCATTTTAAAGTCTGATTTTAGGGCCTGGAAAGATAGCTCAGCAGTTAGGAGCATTGGATGCTCTTACAAAGGACCTGGGTTCAGTTCCAAAGCACCCGTCTTCCAACAACCATGGACACCAGGCATGCATTTGGTGTGCATACACACATGCAGACAAACACTCATACATATAAAATGTAAATTAATAACTCTTTTAAAAATTTGTATTTCAGAAGATACACAATTCAATGTAGTGAATTGATTTAATTTACTTCAACCGCTCTTTGTTTTTGTACTTCTTATTGTGAAATTTACAATTAGACTCTATCAGGTTAATATTGAAGACTGGCAATATTTTTGAGGGATAAACTGAACCTCAATGTAAAATGTGTTTCCAACACCGGTCCCACTGAATTAAAGGTTAAGAACATGTCTATGGCTATGACTAAAGCTGTGCCCCCCCCCCCAGTACATGGTTCTTTAATGTCATCATGATGTCTTCTGCTGATTTGGGGAGAGACAGTTCTGGCAGCAGCTCCAATAGGACAAAATACTAGAATGTTTTCTGAAAGTGACTGAAAGGTAGTCTCCAGTCTCTCTGGCAAGCAGGCCCTCTCAGTAGTAGGACCCAGGAAGTGTCTCTTTAAGGAGTTTGTAGTGAGTCAGCTGTATTAATTTCAAACTCCATGGTAAGTAAGCTGTTGAGCAGCAGTGTGATAAAAGGGCTTGCTGTAGTACTTAGACTTCTCCTCAGGCCAAACAGGGCCACTGAAGGGTTTTACACAGTGAGTGATGTGATGAAGTCTGCCTGGTAGGAGGATTTCACAGGCAACCTAAAGAAGCAATAGATAGAGGTGGGTGGATAGTTATGGATTGAATAAGTCCGTGTGACAAATGGCATCCTTTGGCCTTAGGTGGGTGGCCCATCTATCTCCACCTATCCTGTGCCCATGTCTATGGGCTATTTTAGTCTCTTTGTTTCCCAATTGGGCTCAGGAAATGGGAGCTCGGAGAGCAATTCAAGCAGAGTTCTTATAAGTCAGCAACAACTGCATTCTACTACAAATGGCCACAGCTTCCATTCTTCTGAAATGCAAGAAACTCTAGGGTCATGCAGTATACCAGTGTCCTATGTGGGGTTACTATTGCTAAAATGAAATACCATGACCAAAAGAAACTTGGGGAAGAAAGAGTTTGTTTGGCTTACATACCCTGAATCGCACCCACTGGGGGAAGCCAAGGTATGAATTCAAACCATGAGGGAACCTGAAAGCAGGAACTGATGCAGAGATCATAGAGAAGTGCTGCTTACTAGTGTGCTCAGCTTGCTTAGCTTGCTTTCTTACAGAATCTAGGTCCACCTGCTCCAGGGATGGCCCCACCCACAATGGGCTGAACCCTCCCACACCAGTCACTAATTAAGAAAATGCTCTATAGGCTTGCCTGCAACACAATCTTATGGAGGCATTTTCTCAATTGAGGTTCCCTACTCTCAGATGACTCCAGCTTGTGTCAAGTTGATTCAAAACTAACCAGCACCACCAGCTACTGCTCAGTGTCCCCCCCCCCTTACAGAGGATAGTGGGTTTCAACCGAAAGCAGCCACCTCTGCTCCCTTGCTACATCCTGCTGTCATTATTACAGATACCCTCAATTTTGCAGTCACTCCCATGCACCTCTTGAGTGTATGCTCTGTCCATTGTCAGGACATAGGTCATGCTAAGAGGTTGAAATGTATTCTTCAGACAATGGGTGAGTAGGGTACCAAAAGGCTTTAGACCAAAGAGCTGATGTGTTTCCTGAGGAGACATGTAGGTATAAATGAATTGGATAGTCTGAGCTTGAGTTCAGCAAAGCATGATTAGACAACAGGAGGAATACTGATGATAGATAGTGAGAAGGTAGTTACCTCAAAGAGTTGGGGCAGGAAGGGAAGAGGGAAGCCAGGCATTAGATGAAGATGTTGGTTGCATACATTTCTTGGTAATTATCCTCTGCAAAATGAATGTGAATCAAAAATATCAGCAGTATAATGTTCTGTTTTGCCCTGCCTTGCATGTCTTGGCACTTGGCACACAGCCAGACCTAAGCTAGCAGACTCTGTGGTTGGTCTTGTACCTGGATGTTTCTGAGATGACTGTTAAATCTCTCAGATGAGTGTTCCATCAAAATACTATGTGAGCTTCACATATAAGTTACATATATAATTTAAAATGTTTTAGACAGTGTCTAGTTCTATAACTCAGGCTGGCCTTTACTATGTAGCCCAGGCTAGTCTCAAACTCATGATCCTTCTGCCTAAGCAACCACAGTACTACAGATTACTCCAGAAACTACAATACATAAGTGTAATTTAAATTTTCTTGTAGCCATATGAGGCTGTAGAAATTAACCACATGCTTCTCTTGCAGAAGACCTCAGTTTATTTACCACCTGTAACTCTAACTGCCACATGATCTCATGCCTCTCACTTCCACAGACACCTGTACTCATATGTCCATACCCCCACAACACACAGATACACATACACAATTAAAAACAAGTGAAATTTTTAATGATTCACTATAAATAATTACATTGAAAATAAAATTTTAATAGTAATGTAACAAAAATTAACAAAAAAGAAACAAGTGAAACTAATTTTAAAGTATTTCACTTAACCTTTGTGGTGATTTGAATGATAAATGTCTTCCACAGGCTGACAAACTTGAACACTTTGTAGTCCTCCTGCCCACCCCCCAGTGGTACTGTTTGGGTAGGTGGTGCAACCTTGATGGAGGAAGTACATCTCTGGTGTCAGACTTTGAGAATCCATAGCCTCACTCAATGTCTAGTTTGCATCGTGTTTTCAGAGGAAGATGTGATCCTAGCTCCAGCCACCTGCTGCCAAGCCTCCACTGCCACTATAGACTCCCCCTCTAGAACTATAGGCCAAAGGAAACTCTTCCTTCTGTAAGTTTCTTTTTGGCTAGGGTGTTTTATCATGGCAACAAAAAGTAACTAATACACTTAATATTCAGAACATTACCAATTCAAGTTATAATTTATACATTTAAGATGTTTTACATTTTTGTGTTATTTTTAAATTTGAAAATAATCATATATACCCAAGATCTATGGTATGAGAATTTGATGCATGTACACTGTGTGAAATGATTACCACAATCCAATCAAATAACATATCCATCATCAACCATGGCCATTATCTTAGTTAGAGTTTTTATTGCTGTAAAGAGACATCTTGGGGTCTTCAAAGCAATTGAGGCTTCAACTTCACAGTTTCAGGAAATGACCTCTCTGGGCCTCCATTCAAGGACACCCCTGACACATACCTGACTTCAGTGGCTTTATTCCATCACTCCTTTCTTCTATCCTTAATTCTAAAACCAGAGCCACATGGCTGAAGCTGCCAAGTTCTTCTGCTTGCTAGGGATGGAAAATGACCCCGCCCCCCATTCAATTACATCTTCACCAGCTTTCTGTCTTTCACTGTCTGAGCTTGGATACCCTGAAACTTGCTCTGTAGACCAGACTGGTCTCAAACTCAGAGATCTGCCAGCCTCTGCCTTCCCATTGCTGGGATTAAAGGAGTGCACTACCACATCCAGCTCTAAGCTTTTCTTCAGTATCTTCTCACAAGTTGGAAACTTAGCTGGGTAGGATCTTGCCCTGAGGTCGCCACCCCCTTTATTCCATTTCTTAATCCATTTATCTCCTTGAACAGAGGATTTAGTTCCATTCCACTTTTTGGTGCTACTGTTCACCTCAAATAATTTTCCTCATTTAGTTTGCTACTGTTCGTTATGTATCTTCATCAGAGTTAACATTAGTAACCACAAAACAGAGTCTATATAGGCTCCTTTGAGATCTGCCAAGAGAATTAATACAAAATTCTTCACTTTAGCCTCAGACAAACTTTTCAGACAAGGACAAAAAGCAGTCACTTCCTTCACCAAAATATCACAAGAATGATTTCTAGGCAACATACTAAAATTCTTCTCCTCTGAAACTTCTTGAGTGAGCCCCGCATAGGTCAAATAACTCTTAGTACCACTGTCTTTCACGATCCTACTAGTATAGCCCATTAAGCAGTGCTCAAAGATTCCTACTGCTTTCCAAACCCAAAGTACCACAGTCCAAATCCCTCCAAACAAACACATGGTCTGACTGACCTATCACAGCAACACCCCGGTCCCTGGTACCAGCTTCGGTCTTAGTTAGGGTTTTTGTGGCTGTGAAGAGACAACATGACCACGGCAGTTCTTATAAAGAAAACATTTAATTGGGGTGGCTTGTTTACAGTTTAAGAGGTTCAGTTCATTATCGTCATGATGGGGAGCATGGCGGCATGCAGTCAAACTTGGTGCTGGCTACCTCTTGATAAGCAGGCCACAGGAAGTTGACTGTGACACTGAGAGTATTGTGACACTGGGAGAATTTCAGCTGTTGTGAAATATTTTGCAATGAAAATGAGGACTACTTCTTTGACATGCTGATATTCTTTTCTTTGGATATATTTCTAGAAGTGGATATATTCTGTTAGGTCAACTGGAATGTTGGTTAACTTGTTCTAACTAACAGAATCCTGACAGGATTTAAAGGAGAAAAAATTTACCTTAGCTTATAGTTTCAGAGAATTCACTGTTGATCCAGGGGTCTGGTGATCACAGCAGTGGGAGCATTTCATACAGAATACTTCCCAAATGGGTGGGAAGCTGCTGTGGATCAATCCTTCTGAACACTGTGAATATGTGTTACTCTCATTGGTTAATAAAAGCTGACATGCAGCTGGGTAGGAAATTAGGCAGGAAAGCCAAACTTAGAATAATGGGAAGGAGGGCAGAGTCAGAGGAACACCAGCGAGTCAGTCACCCAGGAAGCAAGCCACAAGCCACATGACAATATGTAGATGAGTAGAAATGTGTTGATTTAAATATAAGAGTTAGCTAGTAACAATCCTGAGCTACTGGCAAATCATTTATAAATAATATTAAGTCTCTGTGTGTCAAGACAGAAAAACTACTGCCTACAGAAAGGGAAGTGGCCAGGACAAGAAACTGTGTGTGTGTGTGTGTGTGTTGTGTGTGTGTGTGTGTGTGTGTGTGTGTGTGTGTCTGTGTCTGTGTGTGTGTGTGTGTGTGTGTGTGTGTGTGTGTGTGTGTGTGTGTATAACCTATTTCCTCTATATAGGCCCTACCTCATAGTCTCTGCCACATTCAAATAAAGCATCATATTATAAATCTAGCAAGGGATTAGACCACTGTCTAGATCAAAACTCATCGGCCTGTAGCCAAGCCCTCAATATATGAACCCATAGGGGATATTTCATATTCAGATCATGACAAATAGTTAATTCTATTCTTTCCAGGAATCTTCATCAGGGTAGTATATTAGAACATGATCCAGGAATGGACTCGTATGAGGACAATTCTGACTGCTTGTGAGAACACTCCAAGAAATAAGGCAAGAGTCTTATAACCTGAGTTTCCTCAAAACACAGAATTGTTCTTGAAGTGTGTTTTTGTGCTCCTCCCAGGTATAACAGATATGAGTGAGTTTGCTCCAGATTACTCACTATTGCTTGCTGGTGTTAATCAATTAAATGTTTTAACTATCCTTTTATATGCCTCTGAAGAAAAATACATTTTGCCACATGTGTTTGGTTGTTTTTTTTTTGGGGGGGGGGCTTGGTGTGTGTGTGTGTGTGTGTGTGTGTGTGAGTGTGTGTGTGTGTGTGTGTGTGTGTAATTGTATACAGCCTGAAAGCACTCAGGTGATCTTTCTTAACCCTCAGAGTATAAATTGGAAGAATGTCCCCCATTGGTTTGTTATGGAGGTAAATTCAACCCTCATATGGTTGGGAGCTATGAGCTGCAGAGAGGTTAAACAAAGTGCTACAAAACTACACTACAAAAGTCCAGAAGGCATAATGCAGTCCTACAGACTTATGTTACTCGTGTTCCAATCAATCTTTGGGGAAGAGACTTTCTACAACAAATGAATGCAGAAATCTATATTCCCACCTCTAATGCTGCCCATTCTTCACAAGTACAAGTCTAATGAAAAGAATGGAGTATCAAAAAGGAAAAGGACTAGAAAGGGTTGCAAGAGATTCCTAAACCTACCTTGAAGACAAAATCATAATCATGGATTGAGTTTTAGGGGGGTCAACGAAAAAAAAAATGCTACCTCTAAAAATTACATGGAGATCCAGTAAACCTGTCTGGACACCTCAAAGGCCTCTCTCTAAAAAAAAGTTATAAAGTCTTTACCAGTTTGTCAGAGAATAGTTAGAGAATGGGCACATAGAACCTGCTTTTTCTCCCTGGAATTCTCCTGTTTTTGTAACTAAAATCTGGTAAATGGAGACTGTTAATTGACTTACATAATGTTAATGCCACCATGTGGCAAATAGCCTATTTACAGCCTGGTTTCCCTATGCCCACAGCTGTTCCTAAAGATTGACTGGCCTTTAATAGTTTGGGATTTAAAGGATTGCTTCTATACTATACACATTCATCCTTATAATAACGTACATCTCACCTTTTCTGTTCACTCACTCAATCATAAAGAATCTCAGCTCCAACATCAATGCCTGTATTACCTCAAGGTATGACAAACTCCCTTACTATGTGCCACTCCTATGTAGAAAAGGTTTTAGAGCCTGTGACACAGGCCTTCCCCTCAGGCTTATATTATTCATTATATGAATGATATCCTGTTAGTCACCTCCAAAGAGAAAGAGCTACAATCTATATATGACATGACTCAGGTTATGCTACATAAAAAGGGGATTATTATTCCACCTGAAAAAGTACAAAGGTCAACACTAGAACAACTTTTAAACCACACACACACACACACACACACACACACACACACACACACACACACACACAGGTCTATTAGAGAAGACAGTTTAAAAACAGCTAATGACTTCAGAAATTGTTAGGAGGCATTAATTGGCTACGTCCTACTTTTAAAACACCTAATTATGCACTAACCAATCTATTTAAAACTCTAGGAGGAGAGGCAGCACTGGACAGTCCTTGCATATTATCTATCTCAAGAGGCAAAGGAAGAACTACAGCTATTTGAACCCAGACTAAAAGAGACATATGTGTGTCAGGTACATCCTTTACTTCCTGTAAATTTACTTATTTCCCCCACTACATTGTCTCCTATTGGTATGATAGCACAAGACGATAAACCATTGGAAGAGATTTATTTTAACCATAAGGGCCATAAAATACTAATGCTTACCTTACTCTTCTTGCTCAATTAGTAAATCAGGAAGGACCCAATGTCAATAATTATTTGTATTTGATCCTCGCTGTGTTTTATTACACTTAACAAACAAGCAGGTTTTTTTCAACATAGTGTTTTATTGATTCTTTGGGAGTTTCACATCAGGCACCCCAGTCAGACTCACTTCCCAGTCCTCCCATGTCTGTCCCCCACCTTGTAACCTCTCCCCAACAAAGGAAGAAAGAAAGAAAGAAAGAAAGAAAGAAAGAAAGAAAGAAAGAAAGAAAGAAAGAAGGAAGGAAGGAAGGAAGGAAGGAAGGAAGGAAGGAAGGAAGGAAGGAAGGGGAGAAAGATAAGAAAAAGAAAGGGGAATTTTTAAAAGTTCCAATTTGTGTTGTTCACATACTCACTGGAGCATGACCAAACCCCAGTGGCCAGTCCCTTAAAAAAAATAAGTCCTTCTCCATCTGCACCCCTACCAGAAGCCATCAATTGTGGAGAGCTACACTTCAGCATCCTTATCACAATTTTTAAGAGTCCTCTTTGATGACTTCCTTTTTAGGCTGTTACTTTTGGAGGGTTGAGGGGTAGGTAGAGTTGTCACAGAAGCCTTCTATGTCCTTCTTTCTCAACTATGAGTCTTCAGTCA
The DNA here is from genome assembly GCF_003668045.3 of Cricetulus griseus. Lineage (NCBI taxonomy): Eukaryota > Metazoa > Chordata > Mammalia > Rodentia > Cricetidae > Cricetulus > Cricetulus griseus. Next base: position 135,521,737 of record NC_048599.1, read on the forward strand.
TTGGTACCACTGCAAAAGTAGCTTCCTTGCCCTTTACACTCAGTGGGAGCTTGGATGGTTCTATGTGGTTTCTGGTGACAGCACAGAGCATGAACATCCACATGGTCTCCAGCATCAGCATGTGCCAAGGACCTCTGCTTGATCTCTGGTGCAGTACATGACCATGTTCCGGCACCTGGCTGCCAATCTGGTGTTTGTTTGTTTGTTTGTTTGTTTGTTTTTTCCACAAATTTCATGCTAAAGGGCCACAGTTGGATTAAGACCATTGTTTCTCCTTCATTTTCCTCTTCCCTTCTTAGCAGCTGTAGTTCCAGCTCCTGCCACCTTTTGGCATTCTCCGGTGCTGCAGAAACCTGCCATTTTCCAGTGGTGCTTACTGCCATTTTTCCCAACAGAAACCTACACTCTTGAATCCTTTCAATATACACATGGACATTGTTTTATTTCCTTTCTTGCAATTGCTTTGTAAGGCTCTGACTAGCTTAGCCACTTTCCGTCAGGTGACTTCAGCCCTGAATGAGTTTCAGAATTCAGCCTCTGTGTACTCAATTTCAGATCCTTTACTTTTATCTCCTAAGTTAGAATGTCCTTTGACCAACAAGGTCCAAAACTGACTTAATCTTTTATCCTTTGACCTTTCATTACACCACTTAAGTTCTCAGTTCCTTTCTTGTCCAGCTTAATTTCCAAGACCATCACCACACTCATCGCCTTACATCACTGCCGTTCTCAACGCCTCTTCCTTTCCTAGTCTCTTTACTTCATTGTCCATATGGATAGATTTTGATGTGTTACTACACTTTGGTGACCATCACACATTGTTTTTCTTTCGTCTTCTGGGTCCCTTGATGACTATTCCATGCTTCTCCTCTCTCCTCTAAACCTCAACACCTCCTCCTCACTTTCAGCCATGACCTCATTTTCTGATTCACTAAGAACACAGAAGCAACCAGAAGACAAATCCCATAAACGTGTAACTACTGTCCATGACGGTGTTCCCATGCTCTCTCAGTCCTTCCCTCCACTGTTCACACTAAGTTGCCCATGCTCCCACCTAAGCTTATTCTCTCCACTCTGCCCGTTTCCCCACTCCCTTTCATCTATGCAAGAAAGGCTCCAGCAGGTCCACTTATTACCCTACATCATGACGCTCTCCTGACCTGAGCTGAGCATCAGATCTACCTCACATCCTCTGTCTACTCCACCTCTCCTCCACACTTCTCTTAAGCTCAGGAAACTCCTGAAATGCTATAGCGTCTATGATCTCTCTTGGTCCCTTTAAACTTATCACCCAGATCCAACCCAAAGTGACGTTTGCATTTGTCACTGCACTTAAACTGATCTTGCCAAGTTTGTCACTAACTTCCATGTTGCTGTATCTAATTATCTCATTTGATCTGAGATCAAATGAGAACACAGGTTATTTGATAAATGATCTAAACTGGAACACATCTAGGAAAAGAAAATAATAATACTACGAGGCATAGTAGCCACCCTACCTCTGGCACTTTGGCAAGACTCATCTGAGAGAACATCCCTTGGGATGCTTTTCTCACTGTCCTCTGCAATCCACGCTGCCCTGCTTTCCTCCTCCTCTGGCTGATCATTTTCATTACTTTCCGATTTTCTCACTCTCTGTTCTGTGATGCTTTGCTCCTCGACTCAAATGATTTTCTTCACCTGGAGACATTTGGCAACCATGGTTCCTAGTGTTGCTGCTGGCAACTAGTGGATAGAGGCCAGAGGTACTGAAAAGATCAAGTCAGTCCTACAAATGTCAAGTATCTACATTGAGAAACTCTGATTAAAATATTAGCCCTTTAGCCTTCTCTTCCCTCTAACTATATCCATTCCTTTCTTTCATAAGCTTTGAGGTTTTACCATAGTAGGCCCCTGCATTAGGTAATAAGTTAGGTCTCAAATGCACTTTGTATAAAATGCAGGCTGTGGAGAAAGCAGTTTCTGCTTCCCTTCTGGGAAGCACACTAGAGCTGACCCTGTTGTCAGAGATGCTGGTAAGCCAGTCCTGAGGGCATGGAATCAAGAGATATGACACCCCTTTGTATGTCCCCTGTAGCAATCCAGTCAGGAGAGAGGGCCCTGCAGTTTCCTGGGCAAAAGAGCAGAGCTGGCCCTGGTGATATGAGTGGGACCCAGATCTGATGACCTGAGAAGAGATCTGGCCCAGTGCCTTGCAGCAGGCTGCTTTGGGTGAGCTAGCCAAGGCAATGCTGGAGAGCTCTCTGGGTAGTGACCATAAGGGAAAGCTAGTTAGGTGATCAATCTAGCTACTACCCAGGCCCAGAACCATGGCTATGAGTTGGCCCACACCAACACCCACTGAATCTATGAACTGTTGGAGCATGTGAAAGGGACAAACCTACAGATCCAAAACAGCAGGATCTCCATGACACAGAACAACAGGATGTCCAAGAGGAGCCACAGTGAAAGCCCATCACTGGTGGCTTAGCAGAAAGCCAAGGCCTCAAACCAGACCTCAGTGACTTAGCAATGAACACTTACAAATAAAGATGTATGGACTAAAGGGTAAACTTACTGGGCCACACTATAGCTTCCACAACAAGATTCGTTGTTTTTTTTTTTGTTTTGTTTTGTTTGGTGTTTGGTTTTTCTTTTAAATTTAGTCTTGTTTTGGGGGAAGAATGGAAGGGCAGAGGGTGGGTTCAGGGGGATAGGAAGGTAAGTAGGATCAGAATGCATGATATGAAATCTACAAAGAGTCAATAAAAGTAAAAGAAAAAAGAAAATGCTGGCACAGTAACGCACATATGTGAACAGAAACAACTAAATAAATGCAGGGTGTGTTGTTCTTTTGTTTAAGCTGCAGCTGCTAATAAGGAAAGGAACAACGAATAATCAACCCACGTGGAGTTTATTTATCAGAGAGGGGGAAAGAGGGGATGGGCAGTCAGCCAACCCTAGGGAAGTCGAGAGAAAGAGAAAGAGGGGTGTGGGGCAGGACCTTTTAAAGGGAAGATTGCATATGCGCAGTAGGGCAAAGGTCGAAAGGCATGGCGGGTGAGTGAGTACCCGCTTGTTAGGGGGCGGGGTTAGGGTCATCCAGGTGTTTTGTTCTTACAATCCCGGCTGTTGTTTATTATAAAAGTTAGAGAATTGGGCGTGGCAGGTTAGGGAAGTAGGGGCGAAGATGTCTTAAGGCTGCTTCCTGCTGGCCTGGGGCGTTGATCGTCTTTGGGGGGTTGGGGGTGCTGCCACGTCCTGGAGTTGATTGTTGTTTCATTGTAGTCCGGGCCACTCTGGTGCCTTTTAGTCCTGGCAAGATGTTTGTAGAATAGAGGACAAGGTTAAGTTTAGAAAAAAAATTTTTTCTTAGGTCCTGTCATTTGACGGGAAGATTGTAAGATGAGGGAGGGGTTCCCGAGGAGTCCCAAGATGAGGGAAGGGAAATTGGGACTGGGGAAGGGTTGGATATTACCTGGAGTGAATCTGACCTGTTTGGATCTGATTCGGCTCCCTGGAACTTATAAGAGTCCTTAAAGTTTGGGAAAACAAAGATTAGACATATTAAATCATATCTAGGTGGTATGAAATCTTTCTGGTTACCTTTAACCAGAAGGCACAAACACTTGGTGATCCTTGTATCTTTAGATCCATGGTTTTTAGGCTGGCATTCCTGTAACAACAGCTAAGTAAATTATTGTGAGATACTTTGGAAATTAATGAGCAGAGTGTAATTAGAAGCAGGAAAGTTTAAATCAGCCTTGTAAAAATTGAGCCTTATTCTTCTGAAATAGGAGGTAAAGTGGATGATTTCAGTGTCCTCTGAAACCTAAGGGAACAGGGTCCTGTTGTAGAAACTGTGTATGAAGGGTGAGTCTCAGGTGGAGAAGTAAAGGGCTTGAGGTGGGATAAGTGAATCCAGTGGGGAAGGCCCTCAAGCTTAGCTGCTGTTGGAGTGACAAGAATTACTTTGAAAGGGCCCTTCCACTTAGGAGACAGGGGGGAGGGGCTCTGGTCTGGGGGAGAAAGAAGTACTTGATCCCCTATGTTAATTGGAGAGGTACAGGGGGTGGCACATGGCCGAGGTAGAGAGTGGTCAGCAAATTCCCAAAGGAGGGAACGGAGATGATGAAGTAAAGGTGTGAGCAAGCGGTCAGGGAGAGGCGAGGGTTTAGGTGAGAGGCCAGGTGTTAGAGCCGGCCGCCCGTACATGAGTTCAAAGGGTGAGATGAAAAGTGGTTGTTTAGGGAGAGCCCTAAGCCTGAAAAGGGCCAGAGGCAGAAGCTTTACCCAGTCAAGGTGAAGTTCCTGTGACATTTTAACCAGAACAGTCTTTAAAGAACGGTTAGTTCTCTCCACCTTCCCTGAGGACTGGGGGTGGTATGGAATATGAAAATGCCAAGGAATATTGAGAGCTTTAGACAGGGTTTGAGAGATCTGAGAGGTAAACTCAGGACCATTGTCTGACTGAAGAGAGGCTGGAATCCCAAACCGGGGGATAATTTCCCTGAGAAGGATGTTAGAGACAGTCTGAGCTTTCTTGTTAGTAGTAGGAAACGCTTCTACCCATCCTGAGAAAGTATCCACTAGTACCAGGAGGTATTTAACTCGCCTGACTGTGGGCATGTGGGTGAAGTCAAGTTGCCAGTCAGTCCCTGGGAGAGAGCCCCTAGCCTGGTGGGTGGGAAAAGGGGAGTTACGATACTTGGAATTAGGGTTTGACATCTGACAGGTTTTACAGGAGGCAGTGATAGTTTTTAAGAAATTTAAGTCCTCAGAAGTAGGTTTGAGGTGAGCCTTGACAAACAGAGAAAGAGCCTTACTGTTAGGGTGGAAAAGCTGGTGTAAGTAGGACAGAATTTGTCTCATGTCAGGAGGTGGCTGTGAGGATGTGGGTTGTAGTGTATGAACTCCCTGTGGTGGGTGAGGTAGATCTGGGCCTCGGAGGGCTGCAGCCCTAGCTGCTCTATCAGCCCGATTATTGCCCCTAGAGATAACGGAGCTGTCAGTCTGGTGTGACCGACAGTGAATAATTCCTATAGCTTTGGGGAGGTGAGAGGCCCTTAGCATAGCCATAATATAATCTGAGTTAGTTATGGATCCTCCTCTTGTAGTAAGTAGCCCACGTTCCTTCCAAATAGCTGCGTGGGACAGGAGGATATGAAAAGCATATTTAGAGTCTGTGTAAACATTTAGAGAATGTCCCTGTGCCAATTGAAAGGCACGGGTGAGGGCTATTAATTCAGCCTGTTGGTTAGTAGTGTGGGCAGGAAGTGCCCGTGCTTCTACCACCCTGGTGTCTGACACTATGCCATAGCCCGCTTTACGGGTCCCCTCATGTAAAAAGGAGCTGCCATCTGTGTACCAGGTATAGGTGGCCTGAGGTAGTGTGCCTTCCTGTATGTGTGAAGGGTGGGGCAATAGTTCCTCTAAGGTTTCAATGCAGGAATGAGTTGGAGAATAGTTAGCATTAGGTTGAGGTAGAAGATTTGAGATATTAAGGGGTGGGCAAGATTGGAAAGTAAGTGTGGCATCTTCTATTAATGCCACCTGGAGGGAAAGAACTCGGGAAGGAGGTAGAGTTTGTAAGCCTCTGTAGGTTAGGAGAAGGGACAGGTTGTGATGAGAGAAGACAGTGATGGGTGACCCAAAGGTTAGTTTCTTTGACTCACGGATAAGAAGCTCAGCAGCTGCTAAAGCACGTATGCAGGATGCCCATCCTTGGGTGGTTAGGTCTAGCTTCTTCGACAGATAAGCTACAGGTGCAAAGGAAGGTCCTAGCTGGTGACCTAGAACTCCAAGGGCAAATCCTTCTTTTTCTGTTACATAGAGGGAGAAAGGACGAGTTAAATCTGGTAGGTGAAGAGCAGGGGCTTTTAGGAGAGCCTGTTTAAGTCTCTGAAAGGGCTTAGTAACAGGGTTAAGGAGGGGTTCATGGGGAGGTCCGAGAGCTGCCTCATAAAGGGGGCGGGCAAGGAGGGAGTAAGAGGGGATCCAGGTACGTAAGAAGCCAGCTATTCCCAGAAATGATAAAATCTCCTCTTTAGTAGAAGGAACTGCAAGAGACCCGATTAAGTTTTTTCTGTCTACAGTAATAGCTTTGTGGGTTGGGGTAATGGTTAGTCCCAAATAGGTAACCTGAGTGGTAGACAATTGAACCTTAGAAGGTGAGACTCTGTAACCCCTGCTAGACAGGAAATTTAGGAGGGTGGAAGTGTCAGTCCGGCTAACTTCCAAGGAGGGGCTACAAAGTAAAATATCATCTACATACTGTATGAACTTGGATTTAGGGAAAGACAGAGAGAGCAGGTCAGAAGCCAGGGCCTGACCAAAAAGGTGTGGGCTGTCCCGGAAACCCTGAGGTAGGACAGTCCAGGTGAGCTGAGTGGAGACATGAGTATCTGGATCAGTCCAGGTGAAAGCAAAGATATTTTGAGACCGGGTGTGGAGGGGTATAGAGAAAAAGGCATCCTTAAGGTCTAAAACTGAGAAGTGAGATGTCCCCGGGGGGATAGTAGAGAGGAGTGTATAAGGGTTAGGAACCACAGGATGCAGGGGCACGACCGCAGAGTTAATTAGCCGGAGGTCCTGAACCAGACGAAAAGTCCCATTAGGTTTTTTTACTGCCAGTATAGGGGTGTTAAAGGGGGAGGAGGTAGGACGAAGTAGCTTTTTCCTTAGGAGGTCAGAGATAATAGGTTTAAGTCCCTTAAGGCTTTGGAGTGGGAGTGGGTACTGAACTTGAGCAACGTACTTAGAGGGATCCTGTAACTGAATGACAATGGGGGGATGGTGTCTAGCCACAGAAGGGTTCTGGGTGTCCCAGACCTTGGGGTCTACCTGAGAGGCTGGTAAAGGAAATGACGTATTGGACCCCGTAGGTTGAGTAGCTAGAAGGAGGAGGAGGGGAGCAGCAGGCGAGTCTGGAGTTAGGCGAATGTGGGGAGCAAAGGAAATAGACGCTCCCACTTTAGCTAGGAGGTCCCTCCCTAGTAAAGGTACCGGACAAGTCGGTATAACCAAAAACGAATGAGTAAGGGGAATCCCCCTAAAAATACAGCTAAGCGGTGGAGTCTGCTGAGGTAAGTAAGGCTGTCCTCCTACCCCGACAATAGGAAGACGAGAAGGAGAGGTAGGTCCCCAAAACTCCTTTAGGACTGAGTATGTGGCACCGGTGTCCAAAAGGAAAGAGATAGACCGCCCTGATACTTTAATGTCCACCCGGGGCTCCCTTTCAGAGATGATGGTGGTCGGGTCAAGGGAGCCAGGGTCCCGTCATTCATAGTCCTCATCTATAGCCAGAGCTAAGAGATCGACTGGAAGGCCGCCTGTGTTTGATGTCCTCTTGTCACCTGGGACACGGGGACAGTCCACTGACCAATGGCCTACTTCCTGGCATCTAGGACATGGCTTTCGTGGTGCGCGGGGGTTCAGGCAACCCCGGGCCCAGTGCCCTTTTTGACCACACTTGAAGCATGGACGCTGCGGTACTCTGGCCCCGGAGGGCAAGGGATCCCGGGCGGATGCTGAGGCCGGTCGGACAGCTTCAGCTAGCATCTGGTATCTGTTCTTAAGGGTCTGGCCATCTCTCCCATGGTACACCTTAAACGCCACTCTTAGGGCCTCATCCTGTGGAGTTAGGGGTCCTTTCTCCAAATTTTTAAGTTTAGCCCTAATGTTGGGGCAACTCTGAGCAAAAAAGTATGTCATGAGAAGTTGTCTTCCCTCTAGCGTCTCAGGGTCTAAGTTAGTATACTGTAAAAAGGCCTGTTTAAGACGCTGTAGGAATTGGGAAGGATTTTCTGATTTGTCCTGAACTATATCTAGGAGTTTATCATAATTTATGGGCTTTAGGGCAGCCTTACGGAGACCAGACATTAAACAGGTTACGAATTGGTCTCTAGCCAGGATACCACCCGGGGTGTTATAATCCCAGTGGGGTTCCTTCTCCGGAACAGCATCATTCCCAGTAGGGTGAGTTGGCTGAGTCTGATGTATCTCATCTGCACATGCCCTCGCATAATTCCAAACTCGCTCGCGCTCCTCATGTAGTAAGTTATTACTTAAAATCATGAAGACATCATGAAAAGTAAGGCTATAAGACTGTGCAATATACTGAAATTCCTTTATAAAGGCAGTGGGGTTAGAAGTATAAGATCCTAATCTGTGCTGAATCTGAGAGAGCTCTGATAGTGGGAAGGCAACGTGAACTCTAACCACGCCGTCCACACCAGCTACCTCACGCAAGGGGAGGATGGTGGCTGGATCAGCTTTAGTAGCCCTGGATCCGGTCCTAGAACGGGTAATAGGTGGGGTGAAGGTAGGAGCCAAGAGTGGTTGTTTAGAAGTAGCTGAGTCAGAGGAAGCCGGAGCGGGGACGGTTGAAACAGAAGAGAGGGAAGGTTCAAGGATCTTAGTAGAAGCTTTAGAAGGCGCAGCTGAAGGGTGAAGGCGAACCGGTGGAGGTTCATCAGCTGGATCTAAGTCTATAAGATTTAATTCAGGCTTAGATTCCATAGCCAGAAGAATTGGGGATGAGGAGGGAGAGAGAGAGTGTTTAGCAGATAGATAGAAAAAAGCCTGTACATAAGGTAACTCCTTCCATTTTCCGGTTTGCTGACAGAAGTTAGATAAGTCCCGTAAAACCTCGGGGTCTAATGTCCCGTTTGGGGGCCAGTGAGACTGGTTTTCTAAGGAATACCTAGGCCATTTTTTAGTACTGAGATATGTGAGTCTAGATGCCTTAATTAACGGCATTAGGTTGAAGGGTTTTAAGTTTTCTAAAAGACATCCCAGTGGTGTGGATGGGCTTATTTCCTTAGTTGGCTTATTCCCCATGGGTGAAAAAGTTAAAAACCGGTAAAAGCCCCTCTCCGGATGCTCGTCAGCCCGGGGGGGTACCGAGGGGCCTTAGCCCGATAGACCCTGGGTCTGAACAGGGACTCAGCTGTCCCGAAGAAGAAAAAGAAAACAGAAAATCCCACAGTCCCGCAGCGCAGCGACTAACCGCCAAGGGAGCAAGTAGCTACTGATGGGACCACCCTTAGGAAGTAAGCCAAGAGAGATTGTCGGCGAAGGGGGTCGACCGTAACCGTGAAGGTCGTGGCCGGGTGCTCCCCCGCCTCCAAGAACACCAGAGGGGTGCCGGACGATCAACGGTCAGTCCCTCGGGTTCAGGGAGACGTTTACGCTGACTGAAAGGGGTAGCCTTACCGAATTGGGTCCGATGTTGTATGCAGAATCCAGCAAACCGGTGATCTGGAATGTGGGTTGTTTATTCGCGTGATAAGGATGTCCTTGGCCCAACACGTACCCGCCAGCGGGACGTGGAGGGGGGTACCAAGGGCAGAGCCTTCCCACGTCCAGGGCGCCAAATGTTGTTCTTTTGTTAACAGGGTGTGTTCTTAGGAAATTAACAAAAAGACTTGGGGAATGTCTCCAGTTAGTGAGCAATGCAGCAAAGCTGTCTCTCTATGTCTCTCTCTGTCTGTCTCTGTCTCTGTGTCTCTGTGTCTCTGTGTCTCTCTGTGTCTCTCTCTCTCTGTCTCTCTCTCTGTCTCTCTCTCTCTCTCTCTCTCTGTCTCTCTCTCTCTCTCTCTCTCGTGTGTGTGTGTGTGTGTGTGTGTGTGTGTGTGTGTGTGTGTGTTCATCTTCTCCCTTACTGTACTTCGGCACCACCTTATGGCAGTAGTTTTCTTAGGTTGGGTATCTGGATGCAGTGGACTGGAATGCCCACAATGTTTCCAGTTCCTTGTTGTAACTTTGACTTTCCAGTTTACTGTCATTTGTAAATTGGATCAGGAGAATGCCTGAGTTGAGGCACACTTGACCCTGACCCACACTTGCCTGTTTCTCGGACTTGATGTGTTTGGACTATTGTCATGTCCCAGCTTGTCTCAGCTTTAACCCACGACAGCCATGAGGTTCGGCCTGAGTGGGAGGGTGTGGACCTGGAAGCTTCCAACAACCCAATGGCGATAAAGATCAAACACAGGCATCTTGTCATCTTCAGAGAGCTCTCAGTTGTAGAACTAGAGTCATTTCTTTATTAACCATCTTTCTGGTGTTTCTTAACCATCCTGCCAATACCATGAGGGAATCATTTCTCTCTTTGTTCCCTCTCTGCTCTGGCCACTCGCCCCTAATTCCTAACCTTCCATCCTCACAAGTTACTCACACACCTCTAGCACCTCCCTGCCCAGGTGAGGGCCTATTCAGATGCTTAGGTGCATAGATATGCAAATTAGGAGGCATATTACCCTGAGGCCATAGTAAACAATAGTAGCCCTACTGGCATTAACAATACAATGGTGACCTGAGCTTTCCAGCACTGCTGTTTACAGCAGCTAGAGACTGGGACCCAAAATATTCCATAACAGAAATATTCGATCCCCCACAGACTATGCCTAACAAAGATGCAGTGGCTCAAAGGATCAACTTTGAGTGTCTGTCACGTGAGTTGATTATTGTGAAATCAGTAAAGGTAAACCATACCCTGAGTATTTGCCTTAAGTCAGTTAGCTGCTTAACTTATACCTAATAGAAATTTCCCATCATTCTAGAGGCTGGGAAGCCCATCAGAGTTGGTGTCTGGTGAGTGCTTACTCTCTACTTCATAGGACAGAATGCTTGCAAAAGGGACAACCAAACGACCGCTGTATATCTTCAAGCCCTTTTATTTTGAGAATTAACTTACAGAATAGATGTGGGTGAGTTACAAAATTCAAATCTTGGCAGTGTTTAATGCTGAAAGACCAGCAATTTGTTGTAAGGGTGTTAGAAAAAGAGGATAATTGACACTCTCTTAACTAGACTCCTGGGGACCCAGTGTTCAAACACTTGAACCTATGGGGAACATTGCTCATTCAAATCACGATAGTAACCAAAATCGGTGTCAATATCTCATTGAGCAACAACTCCAAAATTCATAACCCATTCTTGTTACTGGTGAAAGGTTCAGGCATTATGCTGGCCTGCCCCTGTTACCTGGTGGAATCCACTCAGGCAATACCCTGGTCAGCCCAAGGTTCCATGGGAAAGAAGTCTGCACGCAGGTGCAGAGGACCCCTTTAAAAGATAAGTCCCTGCCCCTTTACGCTCTCTCTCTCTGTTCCTCTGTCTCTCTGTCTCTCTGTCCCGCTCTGTTCCTCTGTCCCGCGCTCTGTGCGCTCTGTCTCTCTATGGCGACCGGCCATGGCAGTCAGCCATTTACCCTGTTCCTCTTCTTAGTCTACCCATTCTGCCAGGCCTTATAATAAACTTATAGTCAATATGTCTGTCTCAGCAATTTCTCTTTTCTTCTTTTTAAACAAAACAATAACAACTGGGATTTTTGTTAGTCTATGATGTCTAGGAGGAGCATTGCACCCCTCCCCTGTTACAAAGTAACTTCATTTAAACTCTTGTACATGTGTATATGGATATATTTTAGGGAGCTTCTGCAGTGGAAGATTTCAGTACAGCATTTCAAAAGGTCTTTAGTGTTAGTTATCTTTCTCCATTCTTCCTTACCACCCTGTATTTGTATTCCCCAACCCCACTTAATCCTTGGTCCATTATTTCCCATTTGGCTTTATTTATACCACGGGCATCTTGTCTACCCTCTCTTAAAAGATCCTCCCCAATGACTCCTTGATAGTTCCTTGAGGCCCATGGATATTCCAATTAATCACACACATCTAAACTCAAAGCTAGTATCCACATATGCTCAAGAACATGTGAAGCTTGTCTTCCTGGGACTGGGTTACCTTCATTAGATATTATTTCCACTTCCCTGAGATTTTCACAATTTTTTTCCTTAATAGCTGAATAAATTTCCAGTGTGTAAATTTACAACATTTTTATTGCCCATCATCTATTTATGACAGATAGGTGGTTTCCACTTTCTTGCTATTATGAACAGAGCAGCAATGAACATGGATAAGCAGACATCCCTAGAGTAGGAGATAATGCCCTATATGTTCATGCCCAATAGTAGTACAGCTGAATCATATGGGAGATATATATATATTTCTAGCTTCTTGAGAAACCTCCACATTGATTTTCACAGTAGTTGTACCAGTTTTCATGCCTTCTATTAGTGAACAAGTGTTCCCTTCTCCCCACATCCTCACTGGCATTTGTTCTCTCTCGGCCATTTTTATTTCATCTTTTGAGAACTCTCTGTCTAGTTAATTAGTTTTCAACCTTCCTAATGCTACAATACTTTAATATGGTTCTTCATGTTATGGTGACCGCCAACCATAAAATTATTTTGTTGCTACTTCCTAACTGCAATGTTTCTACTGTTATGAATCTAATGTAAGTATCTGTGTTTTCTGATAGCCTTAGGCGACCCCTATGAGAGGGTTGTTCAACCCCCAGGAGGTCACAACCCACAGTTTGAGAACCACTGGTCTAGTTCCATTCCCCACTTTTTAATTGAGTTGTTTGCTTACTTGATGTTTGCTTTTCAAACTCTTTGTATATTCTAGATTCTAACCCTCTGTCAGATGTACAGCTGGTAAAGATTTTTCCCTATTTGGTAGCTGAATGATGTAGTCTTTTGCTTATGACCTCATGAAACTTTTTGATTTCATGAGGTCATATTTATCAATTGTTGGCCTTAATGTCTGTGCTATCCAGTACTGTCCAGATAGTCTGTTCCTGTGCCAGTGAGTCAGATTCAGGCTATCAGGTCTCATGGTGAAGACCCTGATCCATTTGGAGTTGAGTTTTGTGCAGGGTGAGAGATAAGGATGAAGTTTCACTCTACTACACAAGTAGATATCCAGTTTGGCTGACACCATCTGTCAAAGATTCTGTTTTTTTCTACAACAGGTATTTTTGACCTTTTTTTTTTAATCAAAAATCAGATTGCTGTGTATGAACTTATATCTGTGTCCTCAATTCTAGTCCACTGATAAACATATTTTTTATGTCAGTATCATGCTGGTTTTATTACTATAGCTTTGTAATGTGACTTGAAACCAGGGGCAGCAACACCTCAAGCATTATTTTATTAGTTGAGCTTATTTTTTATATCCTGAATCTTTTGACTTTCTATATAGAATTAAAGTTTTTTTCAATTTCCATAAAGAATTGCATTGGAATTTTGATTTGGATGTTTTGGGTAGGATGAAGATTTTCACAATAATAATACTACCCATGAACATGGATGGAGGTCTGTCCATCTTTTTGATATCTTCTTCAATTTCTTTCTTCAATGTCTTTACACTTTTGTGGTCAAGTCTTTAACTCCCTTGGTAAGATTTATTCCAAGATATTGTTTTTTATTATTTTTATTTTTAAAACAATCTATTTTTGCATACCAATTCCAGTTCCCTCTCCCTTCCGTCCTCCCAATCCCTCCACCTTCTACACACCCCACCCCCTATCCACCACTCAGAGAGGGTGAAACCTCCCATGGGGAATCAACAGTATGTCACATCACTTGAGGCAGGAACAGGAACAAGTGCCCTCCCAATACCTAGGTTGCCCCCCATATCTAGACTGAGCAAGGTGTCCCTCCATGGGGAATGGGCTCCAAAAAGCCAGTTCATGCACTAGGGATAAATACTGATTCCACTGTCAGTGGCTCCACAATCTGCCCAAGCCACCCAACTGCCACTCACATTCAGAGGGCCTAGTTTGTCTTATGCAGGTTCCCCAGGTGTCAGACTGGGGTCTGTAAGCTCCCACTTGCTTGGGTCAGCTGTTTCTGTGGGTTTCCCCAAAGGGTCTTATCCCTTTTGCTCATCACTCCTCCCTCCTGGAGTCAAGATATTATTTTTATGCTGTTTTGAATGTATTTTTCAGTTATTTTCTTTAAGTATTTGTCATTGATCTTAAAGCAATGTTATTTTTAATTTATTGTTTTGTTTTTATTTTTATTTATTCTTCTCTCATACATCATATCCTGACAGCAGTTTCTCCTCCCTCAACTCCTCCCAGTTCTCCATTCCCACCTCTCCTCTCCCCCCAGATCCATTTCCCTTCAGAAAAGAGAAGGCATCCCATGGATATTAACCAAACATGGCATAATAAGATGAAATAAGACTAGGCATACATCCTCATATCAAGTCTGGATGAAGCAACCCAGTAGAAGGAAAAGTGTCCCAAGAACAGGCAAAATATTCAGAAACAACCCCAGTTCCCACTGCTGTGAGTCTCTCAAGAACATCATGCTACACACCCATAATATAAAGCAATGTGTTCTTTCTTCTACTTGATCCATTCTATTGCTGGAATTTTCCATTGAGCTTTTTTTTTTTTTTTCTTTTTTTGCTTTACTAAAATTTTCACTTTGTTTTATTTCAGTTTAGTTTTTCTTCTGAAGCTCTCTCTCTCTCCTTATTAAATTATTTTTTCATGTCTTATTTTTTGTTTCATTTAAATGTTTGTGTTTTTGCAGTCTCCATTATTCATATTCTTTATGAGTTCCTTGAACACATTTGATTTTTGTGTAGATAAAGAAGTCAGAGGTCTCTAATTGTCTTTCTTCATCATTTTTCAATCTTATTTTTTGAAACAGGGCCTCTCACTGAACCCAAAACTCACCAATCAGTAGACTAGCTGATCAGCAAGCTCCAGGGATCCTCCTATGTCTGCCCCATGAGTTCTGGGGTTACAAATGCATATCACACTGCCTAGGTTTTTTTAAATGTGGAAGCTATGGATAGAAACTCAAGTCCACATGCTTGAACAATACTTTACCAACTGAACCACCTCCCCAGTCATGCAGATAGTGATTTCCATCATGACCCTTTATCTCTGTTGATAAAGACTAAGACCAAAGTGACCTTATTGAGAGTTGAATCTCTGTATTTTGGAGTCATTGACAATTGGAGGTTTATGTAGTTAGAGATGAGCAAGTCCTATTTAAGCCAAGTCACAGAAAAAGAGAGCAATTTCTAGAGCCCTTTATGTCCTGCAACAGCAGAACCAGAACTAAAGGATGGGTCTCTTTTTTATGGCCTGTCTTCCTTGCTTCCTGAAGTTTAATGCTGGGAGGTTAGGCAGTGAGATCAGCAATGATGTGGAGTAGGTGACACACTCCAAGTAAGCCTTGGCTCTATCCCTCAGGGAGATGCATGACTCATTCAGCAAGGGAGCTTGCCCTCCCAGCACTGCATCTAAACTCCTTTCAAAATGACTAATAAACTTTCTGAAGTCTGCAGCATTTCACACACCTCTGCAGGTGAATCATGTCTTGTTAAAACCCACAAAGATCAGTCAGGCATGGTGGGGCACACCTTTAACCCCAGCAGTCAGGAGGCAGAGGCAAGTGGATCTCTGATCCAAGGCCAGCCTGGTCTACAGAAACAAGTCTCAGGATAGCAAGAGCTACACAAAGAAATTCCATCTCTAAAAAAGTAAACTAACAAACAGCAAAATAAAACCCACAACATCTGATACAGTTTGATACATTATCCTTCCATAGAAAGTTATTCATTTCATTTAGGTATTACACAAAGCTAAAATGAGTTAATGTTTGTTATTTTTAAATTTTCTTTTGTTTTCTCCATTTTCATTTCCCTTTTAGGTTATTTTGTTCTTTTCTAGTGTTTTGAACAAGTCTTGGAGTGGTAGGCAGCTATTCTACCATTTAGCTACACCTCCAGTCTAGTCTGTGAGAAGAAACATGGCTTAGCTCAGCCATAGTACCATTATTCGTTTTTTTAGCAAAAGAGGGGTTTTTAATACCTACCATTTGTTGGTTTAAATTGTCACTGTGCCAACTCTTGTTGGGCCTATGTCAGTGTCAGTCTTCAATGGAAAAAAAAGATAAGTGTCATTAACAAGAAATACTTGCCAACACACTAATTTTACATTAGGACAGTGGCAATATCACAGAAACAACAAAGAAATTAGAAAACAAGCCCAATGATGGTGGCACACACCTTTAATCCCAGCACTCAGAAGGCAGAGGCAAGCAGATCTCTGGGAGTTTGAGGCCAGCCTGGTCTACAGAGAGAGTTATAGGACAGACTCCAAAGCTACAACAGAGAAACCCTGTCTCAAAAAAAGAAAGGAAGGGAAGGAGGGAAGGAGAGAGGGAGGGAGGGAGAGGGAGGGAGGGAGGGTGGAAATTAGAAAGCAGAAGCTATACTAAAATAAATACTCTCAAATTTTTTATATCCTAAATAGAATAGGCCATTTAACATGACAGAAAGATGGAAGGACATTTTAGGATTCCTTTTTGCCAAAAGCACTGTATAAGGCTAATTTTATGGACTGATGCTACCAAACTTTTGAGGAACAATTAATTATTGTTGTGCCCAAATTATTCTAGGCAGAAAATGAAAAGTTATTCAGATTCATGGGGATTATATATTTTCTATTTTAAAACCATTAGCAGGCAATGTAGTATCATACCATTTTTTGTTGCTAATGAAAAAGTTCCAAAAACTGAAAACAAGTGAACAAAATGCCAGTAGCTCTCCAAATCTAACAATATATTAAAATATTTGTAATCATAGAAGGGTTATTCTACAAACAAAAAAGTTCACTAGAAAAATTGTTACATTAACAGTTAAAATTATAGTGTTATTTTGCTTGATATGAAAAAGTACTTGATAGCTTTCAACATTTATTTCCAACTCTTTTAAAAAATCTTTACAAATTAGAAATAATGGGAGATTGTTTCTTTAACCTATGTGTTGATTCTCTTTAAAATCAGTAATAAGACAACAGAGCCTATTAGTAGTGCAATTCAGTTCCTGGATAATATTTTGTGATAAGAATTGAGAAATCTAGTTGTGGTAGCCCACTCTAGGCAAACTCTCTACCAATAACCTATGCCTAAGTCTTTGTTTTTCTTAAATCTTGGCAATATCCTGGAAATTCCATTGTATAATAAAGTTAATTTGTTAGCAAATTTGGGGCTTATCAATTATTTTGTGGGACTTGTGGTGAACTATTTTTAAAGATAGCAACTGTTTAAGAATTAGTTCTCAGATGGGTGTGGTGGTGCATGTCTAGCACTTGGGAGGCAGGGGCAGGCAGGTCTCTGTGAGTTCAAGGCCAGCTTAATATATAAAGCAAGTTCCAGGACAACCAGGCCTACACAGGAAAACCCTTTCTCAAAAAACAACAACAAACTAATAAACAAAAAAAAAAACAGACAACAACAAAAAGATTAATTCTCTGAAGCTGTAAAGATTTCTATGAGTTTTGCATGTAAATAGACTTTGCTGAATTACAGATACTAATTTTTCAGTCAATATCATGCATAACTTTTAATTGAAGCTGGAAAGTCTCAGATTTGCAAGGCAACCATTATTTACTTTCAGGTAAAACAAGAAAAAGATTAAAAATCACCAGTCAGGTGCTGTATCACAGAATACCTCCATTTCAATTTAACTACCCCATTCGTTACTTTATTCTTTAGCCCAAATATCTCACTTATGTGAAAAAATACTGAAAACATCAATAGAACTGCTGCAGGTTTTTTGTTTTGTTGTTTTGTTTTTAGCACTACTGTGCTTAACCCAAGGACCTGGGGTTCCAGACACTCAGTCACCAAAGACTGACCTGGGACAGTGGCTCCAGAGTTTGTTTGTTCCTGCCAATGATAATCAAAGACATAGGTACTCCCATGAGTCAGCAAAGAAGAAGCAAACTTTATTAAGAGATATTAAGGACAAATAAGAAATTAAGGTAAAGAAAAACATCCAAGTGCTAGGAGGGGTACCAAACAGAGAAAAAAAATGAACTTCCTTATCTGGGAGTTTTGACTATGGCCATGGCTATGGCTATGGCTATGGCAAAAATTAGATAAAGGCTGAGGCAATTGCTGTGACCTTGATTAGTTCTCTGGACTGTCATGGGCTGAGCCAATGGAGGATGCACACACTCTATGCTTGTTCTGCTGGTCCACCTGGATGTGATCAAGCTCTGCCTACACAAGAGCGACTAGACCCCTGGCCTTTGTCTGTACTTGACTTTGGCTTTGTGAGTCATTTGCTGGTATTGTTCCTTCTGATCTTACAGTTGTCTCAATAATTATATTGAACTCCTCATTGTTCTCACAACTACCAAGATGTAGTTATAGTGGTTCTTAGTTAGCACCTTTCTACAAGGTAGTCTGAGGTCTCTTCTCTGGAATAGGCAAAGGCTTTCTTAGAACACATCTTTACTTATTCTGTTCCAATTGGTTGAATTAGTCCCATTGGCTGACCCTGGCTAAGAGTTCCATCTTTCCTCTTATCAGTTTGGTTGTCTCACACACAACTGCAAGCTCTTAGTTTTGTCATCCTGATTTGACTGTTTAAACCCTAAAATTCCTTTTAGCCTCAGTGCCAATTTTTAATGCAAAAAAACATTTATGCAACTTAGTTTTCATTTGAGCCCTTTTCCAGTAGTACCCACTGAAAGCTGGCTCTTGCACTCAAGACAGGAACTAAAGCAGAGATCATGAAGGAATGAAGCTTTGCTAGGTTCCTTCCCATGGCTTGTTCAATTCACCTTCTTATATGACCCATAAAAGACCCAGGACTTACCTACCCGGGAGTGGCACAGCACCCAATGGGCTGAGCTTTCCATAGTCAACCATTAATCAAGAAAATATCCCTACAGGCTTCCCTCTTCCCAGCTAACTAATTTGTTTTCAGTTGACAAAAGCTAATCAGTACAGGCAACACTTAGGTACTAAGAAAATGTTGGAACCTTGTAGAGATCTGTGTACTGGTGATATGGCTGGAATAGTGGAGAATGTATGAATAGAATTTTCCCATGAAAAATAAGAGCACTCAGAATACTTATAAAGTACCTAAAAGACAATAAACACTACTGCCATGTTCCTTATATGAAATTTTTTTTGATGGCAGCAGGCAAGAATGTAGAAGGAAACATCATTACTAAAAGGGTTGAATCTGGAATTACTAGTAGTCATTTCAAACATGGAACGTAAAAGCAAGCTCCAGTTTTTCACTAAAACTTAAGAATGTTTTGGTGGTGTTAAGGCCTTCAGTGTGGTGGTGTTAGGGTCTTCAGTATGGCTTTTCCAGCTGTTGGAGCTGGAAGTCCCCAGAATGATACATTCTTGTAAGCAGAATTAACAAGTCAAGGTCACACACATTAAAATTTTAATGCTTTCTATAATTTGTTTCCCAAAACTTCTTATGCTGATTCACACATTATACATGGAGAGAGGCAGAACCTGTTTCCTCACACCATTTTATATTGTCTTTTTAATTAGTGGCTTCCTGGTGGGTGGAAAGTGAACCTCATTTATTGCTTTGATTTGTACATTGCTAATAACTATTATAGGTCATTATAATTACTCATATTTATTGAATATTTGTATTTCATATCTGATACAAATGCTTTTAAATCTGCCTTTTCCTATCAATTAGTAGGTAGTAACTAAAAACTGGGTATGAATTGTTTCTTTTTTCAGTGTGTTGCAAATAATTTTTCCTGGGTAGCTTGTCTTTTTTTATTTTTTTTCATGGTGTCTTTGATCCACATTTTCTCCCAAATTTGAATATTCTGATGGCACTTAATGTCTCAGCTTTTCTTTTGCAGTTTGTAGGATATAGCGATGACTAAGAATTCTCTGCCATTGGCTCTTTATCCAGAAATTTAAATGTTAGGCATTTGGCCATTTTTAACTGGTGTCATGTGTTCTCTCTGTTCAGATTAGTGCTTTTTGTTGCTTTAGCTTTCCACTTGCACAGAATTGCACAATGATCCATAGCTGCTGCAAATTATGAGAAACATCTTCATGGTGGTCCTACATGGTTCCATTCTTTTATAAGAATTCTTTTAATGCTTCTATTTATTTCTAATATTTTGTTGACTAGTTTAGGAGTTACTTTTGTAAATTTAACCTTTGCTTTCATACAAGGGAAGAATGAAGTTAAATAGCATTTTGGCTCATGCCATAGGATGTAGGTTTCATGGAGACCAGCTTCAGGAGAATGTGGTAGAAGCATATGTTAGACCACAGGGTTAGAACCTGCCCCAGAGGCTACCCCAGAAATTTCCTTAGCACTTCCTCAAATCTATTAGCATATAAGTGACCCCATGGTGGTCTCTGTGATACATGGTATACCCCTGACTCGCTACCAGGGATACGTGCCAGTTCCATCCCAGTGGCATCCCTGACCAGAATGCTAGCCATGTTTGTAGATCGGTCTTGATAGGTTACAAGCAACATGGATCTAGTCCTCTGGTGAGTGTGTCATTGAAGAATTCTGGATTTTGAGACTCTAATCTAGTACTATGCTAGCATTTCTGTATTGTTGAGAAAAATTGGGGAAGGGTCGAATGGTCTTTATTGTTTCATGATCCCTGGTGTTTTAGTTTTGATTGTCAATCTGAGTATATGAATACAGATTATATAATGGATACCTGGGAAGTGGTTCTAGAGACTCTCCTGATACTGAAGTTCGCTCACTCTACCCAGTTTCCTCCATCTAATGAGGTCATAGTGAATAAATCTGTAGGACTAAATTACCACCCTCCCTAACTCCCTGTCTCTCCACAATAGATAGATAGAGATGGAAAGAGAGAGAGAGAGAGAGAGAGAGAGAGAGAGAGAGAGAGAGAGAGATCGGGTAGTAGCATCTTAAGAGTCTGAAAATAGGGATCTGGACTAATAGTTATCTTGAAATTATTCCCATATCTAAGACTTTTAACCTTGCACATACTTAATTGGGATTCAGCTCAAATCACACTTAATCTCCATTATTGTCACTATTTTATATGATGCCAAAACATTAATAGGAAGCATTGGCAACTGGATTATTTTAGCAGAAAAACTCTGCTCTGCTTTTTAGCTGTTAGAAATGATAAAGGACATTATGACAGCTGACACAAAGAAAGCTGAGAGGAGCCACTCTTCAGGTGGGGAATTACATCATCGTGGTTCAAAGTGGGAAAGCAAACCTTCAGGTCCCAGAAAGAGCTTCATTTGAGAAGACAGTTCAACGTAGGTCCTGAAGGGGGTCCTCTTCCAGTCCCTTGAATGCCTAGTACTACACAGCACTATTGCCATAGGCAGCCATGAGGAGGCCCTGAAGGAAGAAACAGACCCTTCAATTCCACAACACAAAGGGAATTTCTCCATCTTTTGGGTTTCTAAGAGTGGGAGGGAAGATTCCACCATGTGATCTAGCCTGACCTAGCCAACATGCCAGGAGTCACAGGCTGGAGGGTACTAGATAAAAATAAAGTCACAATTCAAGGTTAACTTGAGTTTGCTCACAGTTGCAATGGACAATGAGAAGGGAGACTGCCAGGCCATAGTAAACTTTGCTGATCAGTCCTCTGGAAAGAGGAAGGGAGGGAGAGAGATGGGAGGGGAAACTGTGGCGTATGTGGCTTGAGTTTTAGGGGAAAGAGGACAGCTTGGCAACTAGAGGATCTGTGATCTAACATTCTAGCATAACCTGAGGCACGTCTGTCTTGGGCTGGACAGTAGAACTGTGCTTGCCTGCAGCAGCAGAGATGGGAGAAGGACCCTTGCTATTGCCATTGCTACTTGTATCTATAGTGGAACTGGCACCAGAGCTTCAGGGATATATGACTATAGATCTCTCCCAGGCTGCCACGTCTCCTAAAGTGGCCTCATTTTCAAGCAACATGTTCATGGTCTAACAGCTAGCATTGATATTGGTAATCATCTCAAGTGAAGCTAGGGGACCTTATACTCACAGAATCTATCCATTTCATTTTGAGATAAGAATTCTGGACAACTTCCATGGGAGCATCTCTTCAAGAGCTGTTCTCTGCTCTCTTTATCAACATCACTCTTGCTATGGTTGGATATGGTCTGAGTATGGCCCACAAGCATTCATTCGTTAAAAGACCAGTCGCCAATGTGATCACTGAGAGCTAATTAGACCATATGAGGTGAGCCTAGAAAAAAGGGATTATGTCATAGCAGGTCCCAACCTCAGAGGAGATTAACATAGTTAATATAATATTTTATTATATTAACATAGTGCTATGTTAATTTAACATAGATTAACTTAGTTCTTGAGGGACCCCAATTAGTTCGCCCGAGAAAAAGTTGTTAGGAAAGTCAGATCAACTCCTCCCTCCTATTTGGCTTCCTTTCTCACATGTTTTCACTCTCACTGCTGCTTTGTTCTTTCTCTGCCCGTCATCTCCCCAGCCTGAAATGTTTTTATAGCACCAGAAAACACATCAACACACTCCCATTTCCTCTAATTTCTCTGTCCTTTGAGAGCCACACTAAAGTCTAAACCAGTGACTCAAGGAAACAGAGTTCATGGCAAACTTGGGGAAGGTCTATAGGTCCCAAGATCCTTCATTTGAGCTCCTGTGTGTGTGTGTTTTTTTTCATAACCACAATTGCTACTATCTACAATACCATAGTTCCTTTTATTCTTTAGCCTCCCTGAGCCTTTCTGTAGAGGTGAACCCATTTTCTTGTTTTTGGTTCTCTCCATTTAAAATCCTAGAACAGGTTCTGTTTTCCAGATAGGGTTCTGACTGAAACAAAACACTATGGGATTTGGATGGCAGATGGTACCTTTTCAATGTTTTGTGATGAACATCCCAAGGAAGAGGAAATTTTGACTGAGAAATGACAGGAACCAAACCTGATTTTGGATACGAGTGATTCTCAGTTCATTTTTACTTTTCTCCAAAGGTAACATAGAGTAATTCTTCCAAGGCCAGAAAGAGATCCATGTGGGAAGTAAGAGAGTTTGACTAGGGAGACTATTGGGATCCTGGAGCAGAATTTTGGAGGTGCAGTTTCCAGGTTCCAATCCCATCATTTGTATACCTTGAATTTGTCATCTAACCCCAGCTCACAGGTCAGGTCAGCTGACCTCTGGGAAAACCCCATAGTCACTTTGTTTTGAGAAATCTAAGGTTTGCCATGAACTCTGTTTCCTGGTGGCTGACCTGTAGGGCTGGGCTCCTAACATTTCTAGAGGAACTCAGACAAGTCAGACTCATGATGATTCTGAGATTTCTTCACTGTGCCTCCCAAGAGCAAAGTTCTGGCAGGAGGAACTAGTATTTTCCACATGGTACATTTGCCACACCCCACAAAAGAGGCTGGAGCCTCCTGCACCCACCTAGATAAATAGCCCAGATTGTGTCAAAGCCCATCACCACACCTGGGAGCTTCCCCTGCTGTGATTTGGTCTCCCTGACTTTCTATAAAGACTCTTCCGGCTAGGTATAGCCCATTCCTACAAAACCCTCTGACTCTGAGCTTTCTGTACTTTAGGGTTCAGTGAATAGCAAAAGCCATGTTGCCATAACTCTGGGCCCTGCCCTGTGTGTGAACCTCTGTCTTTCACTTATGAATTGCTGGGATTCTAGCCAAACTGCCCAACATGAAGACCTGCCTTGCCTTAGGCAGAAAGAGATGACAGTGGAGGGGAAGGGCCTCTGGAAAAGGATGTACAAGGAATTGGATGCTGGGGGAATATTTAAGGCTGAATGTTAGTTATGGCCTTGAAACAAGTAGGGGGGTAATCTTATTGAAATTTCTATATAGAGGAAAATTCTGCCTGCTCTTCTGTCTCCTGTGCCTTGAGGTATGGTCCCAGGAGATAGCTTAACTCTTCTGACTGGTTATGCATTTCTGCTCTGTCCTGAATCTTGGAAAATCTTGGAAATGACTTGGAAATGAGTTTTATCTTTCTTCCTGATGTCTCCTCCCTCAGGTACCAGGACAAGCCTACTATGGAAATTGGAGGTAATATTAGGATGGGACACTGGAGAACTGAGCCATTTATATCTTTAGCTATGTCCTCTGGACACCCAAGATTTGAATACCTACCCCTTAGGCATGGCTCTTGGGACACAGCAATATTCCCATATGCCACTAGCCTTCATTTTTCTGGAGTATGGAGACCACTACTTATCTACTGCTCTAGCTGGTTCCCAGCATCAGGCCAAGCACAGAGCATGCACAAACAAAAACAGCTGGGTCTCAACACATAGGAACTGTGGAACTGCTTGTCACTTTGCCTTGACAGTTTGTCCTCTTAGAACAGTAGTCACCCTTGGCAGCCTTTGCTTACTTACCACTGACTTGCTGCAAAGAAAGTCTGGATTGATGTGTTACAAGAAGGCTGCCAGTTTGAAGATGTGAACTCCTGGATATAACAAACCTTCATTAAAGAAAGGTCATCTGGCTCTAGGTCATCTTTCTCCTATTCTGACACTTAATCTTCATGTCTGTCATTTGTTTTCATTCAAACAGCAAGAAATACCCCTCAGTCTGGGGAGATTTCTGACTTGGACCAGCAGGTGTGGATCCTTCGTGGTCAAAGCCTTGTGACAGTTCCACGGAGTAGCAATATAACCCCAGGTTAGTGGTTATCTGTCACTGCTTTGCTCCTCACACTACACAGACTTTTGTTAAAGAACGTATCATACCTGTTGTGCTGCAGGACGGCCACAGTTAACAGTAGTTAGAAGAGAGCTTCTTGAGTGTTTGGCCACAAATAAATGTTAAATATGTGAGGTAAATGATATCCTGACTCCTCTGGTTTCCTCATTGTTGTATGGCACAGATTTATTAAATCAATACTTTGTACCTCCAAAATATGTTTAGTTATGTGTCAAAATCAAGCTTAACTTTCCATGGGGGCCACCTGAAAGAGGCAGAATTTTACACCTGCCTAGGAAGAGAAGTCAGGGAAAGGTTTGTCCCAGACTAGGGTGAAGCAGTCTCAGGGGTAGACGAGCCTTCCTAGGCTTAAGGGACTTGAGCTCATTGATCCGAAGCAGCGGATCTGTCCTATGGAAGGGGAAGATGTGTGCTTATATGACGTCAAGGCATCCTAAAAGGGTTAAATGAGTGAATAACACAAAGAGGTAAATTTCAGCATCCCATTAGGCAAACTTTGCTAATGGTCACAGCTCCCCAACGATCAGAGAAATGGCTTACGGTAGGAGCTTTGACTTCCAGGTGTTTAAGCATAGGTGTGAAAATCTAAATCCTATCAAATCTGCTTAACTCTGTGCCCCAATAGCTAGGACCCTGCTTGTCTGTCAGAATGGATGGATGAGTGGGCAGATAGCTACTTGGTTAGTCTGGGTAGCAGGGGTTCAAGTGTCTTCTGGCCTCTCTTGGCAAATGTTGCTCTGCTACACCAGAACAATTAGAGCAGTCTGTCTTCTGGGCTCAGAAAGAAATTGTTGTCTTCCTATCATTATAGTCACCATCGCTGTCCTTCCATGCAAGTATCCAGAGTCTCTTGAGCAGGACAAAGGGATTCCCATTTACATGGGAATCCAGAATCCAGACAAGTGCATGCTCTGTGAGGAAGTTGATGGACAGCCCACTTTGCAGCTCAAGGTCAGTGATCCTGAAAGGTAACATGAAGATAAAAAGCCTATGTTTCTTTTCTTATTCTTTTCATTTTTAAGTTAGCACATAGAGAATTAGATTGCATGTGACATTTTTTTTTTCAGAAAAGCACATTTTAGTAGATTCTCAACACTCCAGCTCCTTCCTTTCCCCTCACATCTGACTCTCCACCAGGCTCCTTTCTACTTCATGTCACACAGCTCCTTTGTCCTTCCCACACCTCATTGCCACTCCCCCCTCTTGGTTTCCTTTCTGGTCTTTAAGAAAAGCCCGTGGTTTATTTGGCAGTAGATCAAGTTTTAGAATTAATAAAGAATTCTATTT
Source organism: Cricetulus griseus (assembly GCF_003668045.3). Lineage (NCBI taxonomy): Eukaryota > Metazoa > Chordata > Mammalia > Rodentia > Cricetidae > Cricetulus > Cricetulus griseus. The sequence continues at coordinate 135,547,337 of NC_048599.1, forward strand.
TCCTAAGCATGTTTATTTTTAGCCTTTTAAAATACGGGCATGTCTTGCAGCAGATTACCTTAACTAAGTCAATTGATGTGGGAAGACCAAGCCCACTGTGGACAGTACATTCCCCAAGCAGGGAGGGTCCTGAACTGGAGATGAATGGAGATACCTTGCCAAGAACAAACGAGCAAGTAGGCATGATCTTGGATGTGATGTGACTAGGTGCCTCAAGGCCCTGCCTTGACTTACCAGAAGTGATAGACACTAGCTTGGTATTATAAGCCAAACAAACTCGTTCTCCCCTGGAGTAACATAAAAAATAGACATTAATTTATCTTGCCCTTCTTTACCTGAGGATTTTGGTCTTTCTTAAGTTTTTAAGATGTCCTCAGTCATTGTGGCTTTGTCCTCTCCCTAATTCTCTTGTATTTCCCATTTTAGAATTCCTAGTCACCAGTCAGAGACCTCACCTTGGTATTTTATACTGTCTTATGTAATCGCCGTGCTTTCTGTCCTTCCACTGTTTATGTATTTCTACATCAACCTTGGATTCTGAGAGAATTTCTCAGTCAGGTTATAATTATGTTCTTGTCTTACCTGCTAAATGACCCTTCCTTAACCTCTTCTCAAAGGTTCATCTTTGCTATTCCAATTCCTAAGCTCTCAATGTGGCTGTATATGTTATATACACACATAGAAATGTATATACATAAATATAATTTCATATATATACATATATATACATATCTACATATGTATATAGAGAGATATATTCTTGCTTCATGAATCCATGAACTTCGCTTTATTTAGGTTAATTCAACTCGACCCAATTTAACTCAGCAAAATGTGCAGGAACTTAATTGCCCCATATGAGTACATGGGATATCTTTGAACAGAATGGCAAAGAGCTCCGGGCTTGTATAGCCTGGATCCTAGAAGGAGGAGAGTCATGCAAATGATAAATACAATAGTAAATTTGTGATATGCCAAAAAGCATTACATGTTTTAGAGAAAACAAAGCAAACCAAAACAAGTTCAGCAAAAAAAAAAAAAAAAAAAAATCAGATCAGGGCAGAGCCTGGGAGTAGCAGAAACAGGAGTGGAGTCAGGCTTGGTTGTAAATTGTGCAGTAGGTATCATTGTGCAGATGGAATTCTAGGAGAGTTCAGGAGGCAGGATGTGAGTCAGCAGTGAGGATGAGTCACCGGGCCCGTGAAAGCAGGTGTGTAGCAATGGACCAAAACCAGACCTCTGCCAGGGCTTAGCCACCCCATCCAGGTGAAAGGAGAAATCTGAGATCACTATGACTCCAGGTTGATCAGAAATTTCAGGGGACAAGTGTGGAAGGCCTCAGGAGGCTTTATGGAGAGCAGGTGTGAGCTGATGGCTCAGGGGTGGCAGTGCCATGGGCGGGGAGATTCTAAAAAGAGTTTAAGTGTTATCAACAAGGTTTTCGACAGAGTAAATGTGACTACATTCTACTCTCTGTCCTGTCTTTGCTAAATCACTCTTCTTTTGGACTTTTGGCTTCAGAAATTGGTCATTGGTAATATATGGATTTTAGGGGATCTTAATGAGAGAGTGTTGGAGGTAAAATCTTGCTTACATGGAGTGAGTTTAAAGAGATAAATCAGACAGCAAACATAGGCAGCTTTTGAAAAGGGTTTTCTGTAAAGCAAGAACTGACAGAGGTGTGGGATCATTAAAATACAGTTATGTGACACATGACAATGTTTTGGCCAACAATGGACTTCATATACAGTGGTCTCCTAAGACCATGTCATCCAGTGACATTGTCACTGCTTTGGACTGTGTAACCACATTTGCAGTGTTGACACAAAAGTAAAATCACCAATGACTACTTTCATAGAATGTGTCTGTCATTTAGTGACATGCCTATGTTTTTTGTTTGTTTGTTTGTTTTTTGGTTTTTTGAGACAGGGTTTCTCTGTGTAGCTTTGGAGCCTATCCTGGCACTCGCTCTGGAGGCCAGGCTGGCCTCGAACTCACAGAGATCTGCCTGCCTCTACCTCCCAAGCGCTGGGATTAAAGGTGTGTGCCACCAACGCCCCGCTACGCCTATGTTTTTCAAAATGAAAACAAATAAAGCACAAATGAGCGCCGGATGAGTGAGCGGGAAGGATGGCTAGAAGAATGTCCGTGGATAAGCGAGTGGAGACAAGCCACTGTCTAGTCCTTCTCGGGTAGGGAGACACAGGTAGGGGTGAGATGTGCCTGGCAGTGAGTAGTTTGGAGACATCCTCATCCAGGCACCTCAGCTTCCTCAGGGAGTTGGAAACTGAGGATGTAGATGATGACAGAGGTGTGGGAGCTCAAAATAAGAGGGCAGATATTTATTGTTTGAAACGTCAGCAAATCTAGGCTGAGCTAATGTCGGGACAGTAGTGAGAAAGTCTGATAAGTAGTTGTGGTTAGTGAATAGAAATGCTAAGTGCAGAGGGTGCTTACTAGTGAAGGAAAAAGCCAAGACAGAGATTGAGATAGGCAGGGAGATTTGATGCCTGCCTCCTGCCTGCCTTTCCTTTCTTTCCCTTGCCTTCCTTTTCCTGGATTTTCTACTTCTTTTCTTTCTTTTCCTTTTATTTTTTGGGGCGTGTTGTTAGTAGAGACTGAACCCATGGCCTTGCACTTGCTAGCCATGCTCTACCACTGAGCTTAATTTGTAACCCCAGAAATGTCCTTTTCTTGTCCTGTTGTAAGAGAGGCTTCCTTGAAATTGGGAATACTTATTGGTTGTATAAAAATAGCTTTGCCTATCAGAAGCAGCATCTATTTTTGCTCACAAGTATTCTCTCTCACATGTAGGAGGAGAATATTTTGGATTTGTACAACCACCCTGAGCCCAAGAGGCCCTTCCTGTTTTACCACACCCAGACTGGTAGAACGTCTACCTTTGAGTCGGTGGCTTTCCCTGGCAGCTTCATCGCCTCCTCCAAGAATGGCCAGCCCATCTTCCTCACGTCGGAACAGGGGAAATACTATAACATTAACTTCAATTTACAAATAGGGCCTTGAACTCAGCATATTGGTAGAGGGTTGGTTAGAAGTCTTTGTCTTAAAATTTTTGTTTGATCTGTGGGGTTTTCATACTGAGAGGTGAGCAACACCAACATTATCTCTTTTCATAGATGAATGGGCAATAAAGCAAAATGTGTGCTCCAAAGTAGGTGGGATGGGAGTGGTATAAGGCTGTCCTCTAAGGCTGTAATGGTCCAGGCCACGTGGCATCATGCCTGAGAAACAGGATGCTGTGCCACAGTGTGTAAAACCTGGCACGCCCTGTGAGTGGTGACATCTTTGTTTCACAGCCATTGGCTTAACTCATACCAGGTTTTATACACTTGTAGTATCAAATCATTGCATTTGGATAGCAGAGGCTTCACGATAACATTCACCGCAATAGCAAATTGTGTTGATGCTTTAGCAGCTGACTGTTGTATGGAGTTGGATACACCAGGAAAGGACTTAGGTTTTAACAGTTTAAATGAACAGTTTTAAGAGTGACTAGAGCTGTGCAAACTATGTTGGAGTACAGTGACTTCTCCTTCAAGAGTAAGGATGCTTTCTGGTGACTTGATCTAGAATAGCTAGATCAATTAACTCAGCTTGAGCAACCTTTTCCTGAATCATCCCAGTAGAGATGAACACTGAGAACAATGTGTATTAGTCAGAGTGCACACCAATAAAACATTAGCTTTTATTTTATTTTAGACTTCCATAAATGTTTTAATATTCTTTCCATTATAACGAACATCTGTAGTTTAAAGCACTAGTATCTCACCATAGTCCTGTCTCTCCAAGGCACTTCCTCTTTTTCAGTTCTTTTTCCTCCTGTAGCTCATTTCCATGCACCCAGACACATATGGGAGTAGGTGCTGAGTCATGCAGAGTGGTACCTACCCACAGTGAGACTAGGAAAGCCTGAAACACAGTAGCCCAGAATGACCTTTTTGCTTGCTTTTAGGACTTGGGTAATTTATTTTATTATTTTTAAGTGTGTGTGTGTGTGTGTGTGTGTGTGTGTGTGTGTGTGTGTGTGATACTTGTGGAAGCCAGATGAGGCCATTGAATTCCCTGGAGCTGGGCATTACGGGAGGTCATGAGCTCCCTGACACAAATACTGTGAACCTAACTCAGGTCCTCTGCAAGAACTCTACATGCTCTCAGCCACTGATCCATCTCCTCAGTCCAAAGATAAATCTTTAAATGGCATCATTTCCTCCTGCCCTTTTATTTTATGAAGGAGGGCAGAAAGGCACGTGGAGTGAACAAAATATGCAGAGGACGGTGCTGACATTGGCTACTATAACTGGAAATAACGACACCCTTGATTTGAGGACTTTAAATTTCTGTCTGCTGGAGTTGAGTCATTATGAAACACAGTGTAAGAAATTAATAGAAATGACCCTGAGCAAGACTGAAATGATCCACGTGAGACAGTCAATGACAATCATGCTGATTAAGCCAATTAAAAGTTTTGAGTTCTTTATTAATGGCCAGACCAAGAGTGGACTCACATCTCTGGTTCTCAAACCAGAGAGTCTCTTGGTTTCCAAACTCAAGGGGACAGAGTTTTAAAAAATAAAACCATAATTAAGTCAGTGTTAAGAGGGAGGTGCTACATTAGTGGGGGATTGGGAGTTGCCTAGTAACATCTGCTTTCTTTCCAAGGCTCAGCAGTATCTTCCAGACACTGCACAGTATGTTTGGGCCATGGTTAAGGTCATGGACTGTCCCAGAAGTATTGCCAAGGTGAATGAGGCTATTGAGAGTGGAAGGCTGAGAAGTGACCAAGCAGGCACAAAATAATGTTGGAATAAGATGGTGTTACCTTAGTCATTTCATGATGGCACAGTGTATGCTACAAATCTTTTCCTGGGGAGACACGACATATGTGTCTACTCACCCCAGAGAAGGATTCCATGACAGACAAATTACAAGTACCACCCAAGTTCAACTTGGTAAATCAATGAATTTTATTGGGGTTACTTACACGAGTGTGGGGAAAAGGTTACTTACAGGAGCAGAAATGACTCAAAGGCGGATGCATCACCAAAACCCACGCCAGTATGAGGGACAGTTCACACAAGCTGCGAACCTGGAGCACACTGAACAGGTTGAAGAGCGTCCTTTCCAGGTGACTCAGTTGGTCTAAACCTCTTCCAGCCAGCTCGCTGGTTTCTGCTCCTTCAGGCAGGTGGTCTCAGTCTTGTTTGCAGTTTAGCTCCTCTGAGGAGAACTCTCAGCTTATACTGTTGACTCAGACAGAGAGGAGCCTAGTGAATCTCATCAGTTTCAGGGAGTTCTAAAGCTATTCGTAGTTGTTTACTTTCCGGCTTAAGGAGCTTGCCTGGAGGATAGAATGTTTCAATCTTAGAAGAAACTGTTACATAACATATGGCAAACTAGGACAACCTCACTCCCATCCTTGAGGCTGGCCTTATCTTGCAAGGTATCCGCAGATGACTCACCGAAACTCAGTACCTCTGGCCATCCAATATGATTATATAATGACACAAGGATTGAAATGTACTTATTTCATTGCATTTCTCAAACTTGAAACAACATCAGAATTACCAGGGGCATGTGCAAAACCTTCAGAAACCCCACACCTAGTAAATTAAAACTTTCTAGACATTGCAACATGTTCCCTAGGGATTGCTGATTGACTAATATTTCCCTAGATCTTCTCAGTGTAATTTTCTATATAGATATACCCAAATTAATCACAGTTATAACTGTATTGTGCTTCTGTGGAAATCAAGTTATCTTAAAATGTGTGGGGTTTTTTGCTGATTTGATTTTTTCTTCTCTGAGGCCTTTGCCTCTTAAGTGATTTAGAAGTGAGCTGTGCAAAATGCCTTGTATAAAAATGTTCAAGCCCTGGAATCAAATTCCATAATATTTTAAGCATAAAAAAACCCATATTTCTATCAACCAGTGATACACACAATGCATTCAATACTACCCTCCGTAAAAGGAAACTACTGATATTCAGCTAGAGGGATGCCATGAATGCCCTGAGGATGGCGGGCACATGATAGATGTAATGTTTGGGTTCCTTTATAAGAAGTTCAAAAACAGGTTAAACTAATTTTGATGATAGGAATCAGAGCATCAGTGTTTTGGAGAAAGGGGAGACAGTAGGAATTTCTAAAAATGGCTGGAGAATTGAAACTAGACCCATTCAAAGGATGGAAGAACCAAAATAGCTTTTTACTACTCACTGCAACAAAGTGCACCAGAGGCCACTGGAGTAACACTTTGTAGAGGAAAGTTATTTCCATGGTAGAAGCCCTTGTCCACATACTTTATTAGTTAAGAATAAAAGAAGAATAAGCACATTCAAAGAAGTTTATTTTCAGAGATGGAAAAACAGCACAGTGGGTAAAAATGCTTGCTGTCCAAGCCTGATCACCCAAGTTCCATCTCTGGAACTCTAAGTGGGACAATGGAAGCAAAGACTGATTCACAAAAGTTGTTCTTTGACCTTCACACATATACCACAACACACAACACACACACACACACACACACACACACACACACACACACACACACACACCCGATGTACAATAAATAAATTTTAAAGTTTAAAAATTATTTGTTTCCATATGTTTTGCTTTAAAAATGGCTAAAGAATGGGTCTGCCCAAACAAGAGAAAACACGTGGCCTCCTTAAAGTAGTGCCTTTCTTCACCAGAGAACAGGAAGGAGAACCTGCCTGATAATGTAAAAGAACACCCCAGAAGATAGCCAGGCAGAGTGAAGCTATTATAGGCTCATTAGAAATGCTAGCCATGTAGACAGTGAGCTCAGTATGTTTAAATAAATTAGAGAGATTTGGAGATTTGATGGTGGAGAAAATTGTGGAAGAATAATGAACTCTATAGAAAAATAACCAAAAATTCTACATGGTGGTACATGCCTGTAATCTTAGCACTCAGAGAGTTGAGGCAAGAGGATAAGGAGCATGAGGCCAGGCTTGAGTGATAAAAAGAGAATGTGAAGGAAAAAAGGAGGAAGAGAGAGAGAAAGACAGAAAGACAGACAGACAGACAGACAGACAGACAGACACAGAAGCAGAGAAACAGAGAGGCTAAAGAAGGCCTAGGCAGCACACTAGAGCTGACCCTGATGTTGGGGATGCAAGTGACCCAGCCCTGAGGGCGTAAGAGCAACAGACCCTGCCCCCCTCCTGTCTGCCGTGCTGTGGTAGTGATGAGGAAAGATGGTCTCCCCCCCTCCACCCCTTGCTACCTGTGTCAGGCAAGAGAGTTAGCACTGGGGTCACAAAAGTGAGAGAGCTAGCCCTGCCCCTCACCAGCTGCAGCACACAGAACAGGCCCTGCGCCCTACCTGGGCAGCACACTAGAGCTGATCCTGTTGTTGAGGGCTCAGGTGAGCCAGCTCTGAGGTCATGAGAGCAGGAGAGCTGACCCCACCCCAACCACTTGCATGTCTACAACAGCAATCGAAAGAGAGAACTCTAACCTTGCCTGGGAAAAATAGTAGAGCTAGCCCTAGTGATGTAAATGTGGGTGACCTGGATCTTAGGACCTGAGAGCAGAACTGGCCCTGCACCTTGCTGCAGGCTGTATTGGGTGATCTAGCCAAGGCAGTGCTGAAGAGCTAGCCTGGGTAGTGACCATGAGGGACAGCTGACAGGCTGACCAATCTAGATACTAGATACCAGGCCCAGAACCAAGGCTATGTGTTGGCCCAACCCAACATCCACCAAATCTATAAACTGTTGGAGCACGTGAAGGGAGCAAACCTACAGATCCAAAATGGCAAGATCTGCATGACACGTGACAACAAGATATCCAAGAGGAATCCCAGTAGAAGCCTATTATCAGTGGTGTAGCAAAAACCAGAGGCCTCGAGCAAAACCAAGACTCGAGGCAATGAACACTTGCAAGTAAAGATGAATGGACTTGTAAGTAAAGATGAATGAATGAAGTAAAGGGTAAACTAAGTGACTCAACAGGCCACATTACAGCTTCCAGGACAAGATCCTCCTACTTTTGTTTTGTTGTTTGTTTGTTTGTTTGGGGTTTTGGTTTTTCTTTTAAAGTTGGTTTTGGCTTTGATTGGGGGTGGGGTTGCAAGGGCAGAGGGCAGATTACGGGGAACAGGGAGGTAAGTGGCATCAAAATGCATGATGTGAAATCCCCAAAAATCAATAAAAGTTGAAAAAAGATAAGGTAAGGCAATTCTTTATTCCAGCAAGAATGTTATCTAGGAGAAGAAAAGGATTAATAACATTACTATATGTGACAGGTCTATTGTAGTTACAATACTTGATATAGTAATCTATCTTTTAAATAACATTTTATTTTATTTTGATTTATTTATGACTTGTAACAAAGTTGTAATAAGATTTTAATGAAGGAAAGAAGTTGTGGCAAACAATAAATGATTGTTATTATTGTGGTGTTTCTATTATTTCTAGAACACTCAAGAAATCTCTTCAGAACCCAGTTTTTGCCCTTGTGCTTCAAAATGTGTTCAGTGCACGTGAAGGTTTACTTACAGCAAATATATCCAAGGTCTCATCACCTAGCAGAAGAATCAGACCTCTGGAAGCATCAATTGTCCATCTTCTTTTCCACCTCCTTCCCCAACTTCCTGCATCTGTAACTGTCACCCTAAATTTGGTGCCATCAATCCTTTGGACTTCTTTATAATATTACTATATATATGAATATCCCTAAAATATGTACTGCTTAGCTTTATATGTTTTAAATTTTTATGGAGATGAGATGCATTCACCTATAGCTCACATTCTTGGGAATCATTCATGTGAGTTAAGGTGTTTAGCAGAGAAGATGCCAAGAAACTCAGTAGGAGAGATACTTAAGAAAAGCCCAGGAGACAGTAGTCAAGAGTAGGCAGTGAGGGACTTGCCTTTCATATTTTATGTCTTGAAGGATAACATCCCACCCTTGGAATTCATTGTATTCTGGAAACTTTTAAATTTCCTCTCTGATTTCTTCAATGACTAACTGATCATTCAATCGTGAAAATACTTATGTAGTTTTTCTTTCTATTAACTTCTGGTCTCATTAAACTATGATCTGAAAAGATACAAGGGATGATTATGATTCTTCTATATTTAGTAAAAGATAATTTGTTGCTTAGAATGTGATGCATTTTAGAAAAGATTCTATGATTCTATTTCTGTTGGGTGGAATGTTCCATAGATACCGGTAAAATCTATTTGCCCTATGGTACACTTTAACTCTGGGATTTCCTTACTGGGTCTTAGTTTGAATGACTACATGGAGATGAGTGCAGGGTGCTGAAATCACCCCTATTACTATATCAGGATCTATGTCTTTTAAGTATCTGTGTTTATAAAATTGAAAATACTAATGTTTGATGCATATATTTTTATGGTTATTATATTTTCTTGATGAAGTGTTTCTTTTAGTAATATATAGTACCCTTCCTTATCTCTTCTAATTAATTTTGGTTGGAAGTCTGCTTTATCAGGTATCAGAACAGCTATGCACTTTGCTCATTTTCTAGTTTTCTGTCTTTGACTCTAAGTTTGGGGTGTGTCTGTTGCTGGTAACAGATATTCAGATATAGATTTTTGACCAAGTCAGACAATTTACATTGACTTTCATTGGTAAGTTAAGGTCATTTGCATTTAATGTTATTATTGAGATATTTTCATTAATTTATGTAATTTCATTGGTTTGGGGTTTGGATTATTATTATTTGTTCTTTATCCCCTAGTAATATCAAGGGTTTACTAATTTACTATGTCTGACAAAATGGATTGATTTTTAGATTTCATTTGTTTAACATTCCTCTCGAGAAAATTTATTCTTTTCTGTGCTCTCATAATTGAAGCCATTTTTCTTCCTCTTCTATATATAATATCCCTAGATATCTTCTGCAGTCCTGTCTTGATAGTCATGAGTTGCCCTAATGTGTACTTGCCTTGAAATATTTTTAGTATGCCAATTTAAAAACTTATTGTTGGGCAGATCTTCACCTCTCCCTCTGATCCCCCAGATCCAATCCCAAGCAGAACACCTGCAGCAGCCTCCCAAACCCCATCTCTGGTAGATCCCACAGCTCTTCCCCTTCTAACCCTCCACCCTCTAGTTGCTGCTTTATCCCAGACCCCATTCCTTGCTAACCCACAGGCAACTCCTGTCTGGAAAGTAAGTAGGCTGACTATAGATCTTCCATTCTCCTTCTATTCCTCCGTATCCAGTCCCCATCTCATCCCCAGCCCTGTAGCAGAACTTCTAGGATGACCTCTCTCTTCACTCTCCGCCCCTATTACAAAGAAACTAAATAAGCAGATTCTGATGGGACATTCTGCTTCCCTCAGTTCTATTAACCCCTTCAGACCCTTGGCCTATCTCCATTCCTAAGTATCAGCTTCCATTACCCAGAAGCACATTTTACCTGGAACCCCCAGTGACCACACCTATCAGGTTCACAGAAAATTTCCTACCCGTCAACACAGCCACCACACTCTCCTAAAATCTAGAGAGGAAACATAGGATAAAAAGGGCCAGTGAAAGAACACCCTGACCTTGAGACCAGAGCCAAGAACACACACACTGTCCTTAAGCAACTCAGGACTTGAAATTCAACCGATCCCTGAGCACAAAATACCAAACAGTTTCTGAGTTTTTCCCAAGCTCAGTACTTGAGATCCTATCAATCCCACCCTGAAAGTCTCTACACTGGAAAGCTCCACCCCTGGTGGGGGCCCTTTATAAGCCCTGTACCTGTTCAGTTTGGGGCTGACTTTTTCTACTCTGGCAGAGATGTCACTGTCCTGGATTCCTCCCTCCCACTAAATCTCTTAAGTGAGGTTTGTTGTAATAGCAGAGCAGAGATGTAATAACTTCTTCAGGAGCAGAGCAGAGCTGTAGCACCTCTTTCCATAGAGGAGCAGACGGGAGCTGGAATAGGGCAGAACTGAAGCACTTTGACTGGAGAATCTTTCTCTTGCTGGAGCAGAGCTGTTATACTCCTGGGAAGCTGAGCAGAGGTAAAACACTTCTTGGGAGAAGAGCTACAGCATCCTCACTGGGGAAACCCTCTCCTGCTGGAGCAGAGTCGTTACACTTGCATTAAAGAAATGTTTCCTGGAACAAGGACTGTAACAACTTTGCTGAGGAAAAGTCCCTTGTCATAACAGAGCTGTAACACTTCTGTTAGGACACATTTCCCTTCAGAGCTGTAGGTATTTCTTGGTTTCCAGCTGCTGAGATATCTTTTCTTTCAGAGCTGTAACACAGAAAAAAAACAAAAAAAGGAACAGAATAACTACTCAACAAAGAGAAAACTAGAGAAATCATGTTGCTTTGCTTTCTCATGCTTCTTGCAATTCTGTGTGGCAAGTTGTGCATCTGGTTTGCATATTTCTAAGGATGAGTGGAGATTATCTTCTTATTGAGAAGCCTACTCTTCAAGTTGTAATCCCCAGTACGTACCACTCAGTAAATAGAATGCAAACTCTGGTAGCAGAAACATCATACCATACAGGATACAGAAATACACTTAAAACACACACTATATCCCACTAGTACATCATAATACATCATCAGTGACCCAAAAAAAATGAGAAAAGAAAACTTACTGGAAGATGCCCTATGAAATGAAGAATCGTTTAGTGTAGCAATGGAATAGTAAATTAATGACAAAGGAAGGAGACAGGGAGAGGGAGAAATAGAGAAGCTAGGTCAAATAAACGAATGGAAAAGGAAGAGGCGTGGGGCTGAATGTTGTAGAGGGTAGAAGAAGGAGGACGAGGCTAGAAAATAACACATTTAGAAATGAACATTACAGGGCCGGGCGGTGGTGGCACACGCCTTTAATCCCAGCACTGGGGAGGCAGAGGCAGGTGGATCTCTGTGAGTTCGAGACCAGCCTGGTCTACAAGAGCTAGTTCCCGGACAGTCTCTAAAGCCACAGAGAAACCCTATCTCGAAAAAACAAAAGAAGAAGAAGAAGAAGAAGAAGAAGAAGAAGAAGAAGAAGAAGAAGAAGAAGAAGAAGAAGAAGAAATAAAAATTACAAAGTTTACCAATAATGGAAAAGTTCAAAAACACAAGTTATTAAAAATAAAAATCTGTATATTAAAATTAATCCTCAACCCCCTTAATAAAGTCAAAATACTACCAAATGTACATTACAGTAGCAGCTTGCTTTCACCATATAACAGGAACCTCTGCTGGCAGTGCTTGGCTTTGCATCGCATGGTCTTGCATATAATCTCCTCCTCCTAATACTCCCCAGTCTTGTAGGGTCTGGCTAATGTTTTAGCTGGGATGTTTCCCGTGTGCATTAGGAGTGTGGCAAGCAAACAGCACAGAAATTGGTATGGTGAAGGATCTCTAAGTAATATAGTTTACATCCTAGGCTTTCCCTCCACTGCTGTCTCAACTTCTCACTGAAACCTGCAACTGCACTTGAAGCTTGTGAGGGCTGTGCTTTGTCTTAGTCACGGAACTCTATGGCTGAGGTCATACTCAGGTTACTTCTACAAGTTCTCTTTATTTTTCCTTTTTCCAGAATCCTTTTACTTCCTTCTTGAATTCCCAAGGCTCTTCCTCTATTTATCTCTTTGAGATAAAGTCTATTATTTCAAATCATGATTCCTTCCTGCCTCACACAGAGTCAGCCTATAATCAGCCATCTTACCCAAAAGTCCAGCTAAATTCAGCATTCGGGATGTTATTCTATTGTCTTCTCGTTCCCATTATTGTCCATTTTTGGTTTCCTTGAGGGAAATGCATTTTTATTATTTGTTAGCTTTACTATTTGGCTTTAGTCTTTAATCTTATGAAATCTCATCCCGATGAAGTTATGAGTGCATTTCTTTTATATAATCCAAGATCCTTGTACCTGTGCCCATGACTCTCCAAAAATGGCTTCTTTTTATCTTTCTCCTCCTGTATGGTGCCAGCAAAGCCCATCTGCATAGTTTTCATAGATTGGAGAAGAAAATGGCTTCAGGACTCTGAGAGTGTTCCCTCCCAGCCCCAGTATGCCCAGCGCCCCTTCCTCTTTCTTTTTGTGTTGATTTGATGGTGTTATTGAGTGTGACTGGGTGCTATAAACACAGAAGGGATGGTGGTCTCTCTACATAGTCCTGGTTGCCTTGGAACTCACCATGGAGACCAGAATGAGCTCAAACTCACAGAGATCCACCTGCCTCCACCTCATGAGTGCTGTAATTAAAGTCATGTACCACCACCACTCCCGTGGCATAGCAATTTTAATGTCCTTCTCTTTCAGATCTTGATTCTATAGGTTGGAGCAAAACCCGAGTTTCTATATTTCTGACAAGATGCCAGATGATGCCAAAACATCACCAACCATCTTCACTTTCCTGTGTACACAATTAGGACTGTTGAAAGGTTTATTTTGAATACATATCATTTGAATACAAATATCTTCCTTTTGAACACTGAACTACTGTCTTAATTGGACGATGACTCCAGGAAATACAGTTCATACTAGTTACTTTTACAGGTAACTGTGGCTGGGAGCAACTGGGACCCTCTGAGAAACCTGGTGGGAACATTGTCCCACCAGGGAACAGGGAGGCTGAGACCTTATCCATCAGTCCCTTAACTCATCAGTAGCATTTGTCCCTGAGATGGAACTCAATGAGGTATGAAGGTGACATGTTCTGGGATCTATTAGAGGCAGACTGTGAACTCAGATATGGGATAAAGCATCAAGATCATTGCCTCAGTTTCCTTTTGGAAAGATCTAGTGACAGGCACTGTTGTCTCAGACCATCTGACAACTAGGCTTTGAAGGGCTCTAACAGGCCCAAACATGACAAACATGGCATAGTCAGGCCCTGCTGCCCCACCCCTCCCTACTTCCTTCTCTCTTGCTAAATCATTAGATTCCCTTATTTAGGTAATTCCACATTCCTAAAGCTGGCCATCAAGGTCCATTCCCTTATTTGGCCACTTCCTTATGCCTGACTCCTTCCTGAGATTAACCGCCAAGGTCCAGCTATCAGAATTTCCTGTTTGGCTACACTGACCACCATGTTCAGTCAGAACCTACCAACTCTTCCTAACTCATCCTCACACAGACTTCCCCTTTCTCCCATTAAAAATCACTCTTTCAGGGCCATTTGCTGCTGTTTCTGTCCCATCCAGAACCATCTTGTCTCCCTGTCTTGCTTCATAAAGGATCTCTTTGTGTGGGAAATTGGTGTTTGGGTGTGGTCTGTGCCTAATCCTGGGTCTGGAAGGGAGCATCCCAAGGTGTGCAGGTTCCTTCGGGTTTCCTTATCCTATAACAAGGTAATGACTTAAATCTGCTGATGTGTGGGCAGGCAGTCCAATAGCTGGTGCTGCTTTGGGTAAAGCATGTCGATGGAGAAGCAGCCTGCATGTGGGTTGGGAGAGAAGTGTAACATCCCCTCCAGTCAGCCAAGGTGACTTGAGCCAGGTTAGAAGCTACATAGGGCTTAGGACACGGTCTTCTCCCCCATTGGCCCTTGCACTTGCTACAGGCTCCTGCTGTATGAGCAATATTCTGGTACCTCAGTTTACATCTCCTAGTCCAGTCATCCACCCTGGGGAAATCCCATAATGTTTCTTTCCTCAGTCTGTCAGAATCTGTAACTGTATTTCCTGCTTGCTGCTTAGCATGCCCTCCCATTCCAAGGCACTCTGATAAGTCACAGCCATGCTGACTTTGACATTTACTCCAAATAAATACTTAGCAAGTCCTCCGGCACAAGGAACCAGCAATTATCTAGGGTGCCAGGCAGTCCCAGATCCACTGAGGCAGAACTTCCTTCCTTATGCTGTGGATAAAAAGGCATGGGCCCCAGTAGAGTCTGTCGGAGAAGCTGAGCACAGTAGGGGCTGTAGTTCCACAGTTGACAGGCACCGGTAGAGAGCAGCAGCCGTAGGGCTGTAGTGGGCAGACACAGTTCCTGTGTAATCAGGTTAGAGAAGCAGCCTCTGGCTTTCAGTCACTGACCTCTGATCTCTTGATGTTTGAGTTTGGCCTTGGTACTCTGTGCCCTCCCAGACCTCAGGCCTGCATGGAGTTGTGGAGTAGCTTCTTGGGCAATAAGCTGAGTCTAAGCATGTAGAGGGATCTTGGTGAGATTTGGGTTACTGGCTGTTAGGCTGGTCAGCAGTTCCTCTGACCTGGGGCCAAACTGGGACTTAGGACTAACTCTGTTCCTCCCCTAGGATCAGTCTGCACATACATGACACTGGAGCTAGACGTCATCTCCATAATGGATACAGGCAAACGTAAAGATCTTTATGGAAGATTGGAAAGTAGGGGTGGGGGAGAGGTCTGTGCCTTTGTCCTTATATATCTGCATTTTTACTTTCTTTACAGAACTACGCACAGAAACACCTTGGCTAAGACACATTCAGGACCTCAGTAGTCGTGTGTGGGTTCTTCATAACGATATCCTCACTGCAGTCCCTAGGAAAGAACAGACAGTTCCAGGTGAGTAGCCCAGGCCCTGTGAGGCAGCTCCTCTGGCTAATGTTGTGTGTCTGTCCGGAGTCTTTCATTGCACGTGTGTTAGCTGCCCTTACCTGGAGGAGCATTGCACAGAGAGTTTAGAATAGAGGGCCATCATAGACCCGGACAGCTATGGAATGGGTTAAGGGAAAGGGGAGGAGTGGCAGGTTGAGGAAATGGTGGAAGACTTTTTATCTGAGAAGTTTTAGAGACAAATAACAGAGAAAGTTCTATGAGATCAATCTTTGAATCTATGAGAGGCTGACTTCTCTAGTGGAAAAAGTCACCCAAATGCAATGCCTGTGTGAGCCAGGAGGAGAGTGGGTGAAAGGAAGGTTGGCAAGGAGATTCCAACCACTGTTTCCATGGCTTTAGTTTAGAGTGTTGCTTTGGAAGTAAGAACTAAACCCTGTTTTCTGCCCTTGCATTGCCAGTCACTGTCACCTTACTCCCGTACCAATATCCAGAGGCTCTTGAGAAGGACAGGGGGGATCCCATGTATGTGGGACTGAGAGAGCCTCCGTGCTGCCTGGTCTGCACGAAGCAAGGAGAGCAGCCGGTGCTGCAGCTTAAGGTGAGTTCAGGAAGGAAAGGTCTGCCCTCGATTGGCCACCAGTGAGGAGCCCATCTGGCCAGAAATCTCCCATTTGACGGAAACGCTGATTTCCAAATCGTTTAAAAGGCAGCTCACAGATTATCCTCACACCAATTTATTTTTCCCCTAAGGGTGCATGCAGCAACAAAAAACAAGAAAATAAATTGTAGGGATATTTGAAAGTAGCTTTCCAAAGTAACTTTTGGAAACTTACAAAAGTAAGTTTTGTCAAGGAAAGATTTAGAGTTACGTGTGTGTGTGTGTGTGTGTGTGGTGTGTGTGTGTGTGTGTGTGTGGTGTGTTTGCATGTGTGTGTGTTCATATGTATGATCATGTGTCTATGTGTATGTGTGTACACACGTGTGGGTATAGGTCAAAAGTTGACACTGGCTATCTTCCTTTATCACTCCCCCACATTATTATTATTATTATTATTATTATTATTATTATTATTATTATTATTAGCTTTTTGAGACAGGGTTTCTCTGTGTAACAGTCCTGGCTGTCCTGTAACTTACTTTGTATACCAGGCTGGACTTGAACTCAGAGATTTGCCTGCCTCTGCCTCCCAATGCTGGGATTAAAGGCATGTGCCACCATCATCTTCCCTATATTATTTTAAGACAGGAGCTCACCAACTAGGCTAGGCTGGCTGGGGGGCAGCAGAGGAAACAGCTGGACATGGAGGCCCCTGCCTCTCATCTCAGCACTGGGGATTCACAGAGAGAGTTGACTCAAAACATTAGCAATACCAAACTACATTAAAATTTGTGACCTAATGTTTCTACTGTACTCTTAAAAGGTATTTGGGGTGTATGGTTCTTAATAGTCCAGTAAGAAACAGAAGTCTCCAGGCCTGCTTTAACAGATGGGGACTGATGCTAAAAACAAGTGAAGCATTGAGGTGGTGTTGTTTCTTCCTGGGATCTCCTTCTCGCCCACCAGAAAGGGGACATACTGGAACTGTACCACCAAAAGGAGCCTGTAAAACCCTCCCTCTTCTATCACACCAAGAGTGGCACAACCTCAACATTTGAGTCCGCCGCCTTCCCTGGTTGGTTCATCGCTGTCTGTTCCAAAGGAAGTTGTCCTCTCTTTCTGACCCAAGAACTGGGGAAAACCCACATCACTGACTTTGAGATGACTACGGTGCATTAAGGTCAGTCTTGTAATGTCAGTCTTCACCATGCAGAGAACCCACCCTAGGCCCCAAGGCCCTTCCTCCCTTCATGAACATTGTCATCCTGGCCCATCCTCTATGGGGAGGCAGGTTTGCTCATGCTGTGCTGGTTTGTTTTCATCAACCTGCAACAAGCTAGACTCATGTGGGAAGGAAAAAAAAAACAGTTGAGAAAATGCCTCCATTATATTGCTTTGTCAGCAAGCCTGTGGGGCATTTCTTGATTAGTGATTGATGTGGGAGGGGCCCAGACTACTGTGGTTGGTGTCACACCTGTGTGGTGGTGGTGGTGGGCGGGTCCTAGGGTTTATAAGAAAGCAAGGTAAGCAAGCCTCATAGAGAAAGCAGCTTTCCTCTATGGTCTCTGCTTCAAATCCAGCCTCCAGATTCCTGTCCTAAGTTCTTTGTCTGGTACCTGGTGCCTGGAAGTGTAAAATGAAATAAACTTTCCTTGCCAAGTTGTTTTTGCTAAATGTTTATCACAGCAACAAAGATACGAACTAATACACACACATCCAAGTGCAGGTTAAAGGGTGATAAAGTCTGAGCTAGAATAAGAAGAAAGACTCTGGTGCTGGATTTTTCACTCAATGGTCATTGATGCCCTCCAATATATTCATGCAATGATGTAAATGCTGGTGTAGGTTGTTGGGAAAATGGCAGGGGCATTATAGGGTGTCTTTGCCATAGTGGTATAGTTAAAACATGACACCATACATATATATATATATATATATATATATATATATCTGCTAATATGTAAACTAAGAAATGTGACTGGTGACCATCTATGCTCATGCTTCTGGGTTTTCAGACACATTGCTCTGCGGCACTCTCTCAAGAGTCTCTCCTGAGAAGCAGCAGCAGCCATATACACCCAACAAAGCAGAAGACTGAAAAGAAAGCTGAGTCCTCTGGTGGTTGGCTTCCCTCTCTGTGACAGCTGAATCAGATGCAGAACATCTTACCATGTTTTCATCCAAAGCCTTACTGCTGGGTTTTAATAAGAATTGTGGAATAAAATCATTTATCTCACTTGTTTTATTGAATACAATGATTTTAGCACAATAAAATAGCCATGTTATTTCTGCATTTATAAGGAGTTATAGTTTGTAAAGCAGGTTCACATGAAGTTTCTCTCTCTCATGTATATACATATGTATGTATGTATGTATGTATGTATGTACATATGTATGTTTTGCATGTATGCACATGTGAAGGCCAGAAGTTGATGCTGGGTGTCTTCCCTAATCATCCTCACCTTTTATGTTGAAGTAGGGTCTTTCATGTTGGCTCAGAGCTTGCCATTTCAGCTAGTGCAGCCAGCCAGATTGCTCATAAAGAGCTCCCTTGTTAATCTTGCTCCAGTTATTGGTGTTTTCCTTACACTCCCTGTCTCTACCTTCAGAGGGCTGGGATTACAAATGGGACACTGTGCTGGTTAAGCTGTTTGGTCAGCTTGACACGAGCAAGGTTCATCTGAGAAGAGGGAACTTCAGTTGAGAAAATGCCCCCAATAGATTGGCAAGTCTGTAAAGCATTTTCTTGATTAATAACAATGTGGGAGGGTACAATCCACTCTGGGAAGTATCACCCCTGTGCTGGTGATCCTGTGTTGTATAAGAAAGCTATGGGGAGCAGGTCAGTAAGCAGCATCCCTCCATGGCCTCTACTCCAGAGTCTGCCTCCAAGTCCCTGCCCTACTTGAGTTCTTGTCTTGGTTTCTGTGGTGAGGTGATTTGAATGAGAATGTTCCCATATACCCATATATTTACATGCTTAGTCCCTAGTTGGTGAACTGTTTGGAAGGATGAGGAGGTGTGGCTTTGTTGGAGTAGGTGTGTCCTCATTGGAGGTGTGTCCTCATTGGAGGTGTGTCCTCATTGGAGGAGGTGTGTCCTCATTGGAGGAGGTATGTTGCTAGGGGTAGGCTTTGTGATTTCAAATACCCACACCAGGCCCAGTGTTGCTCTTTCTGCCTGCTGCCTGAGCATCTGAGAGGATTTACTGCTCTAGAGCCACATATGTCTGTTTCCCATGATGATACTAATGGACTAATCCTCTGAATCTGTAAGCAAGTACCCAATTAGATGACTTTCTTTATAAATGTCATCTTGGTCATGATGTCTTTTCACAGTAATAAAACACTAACCAAGACAATTTCCCTCAGTCATAGGCTATGACCAGAATATATAAACCAAATACATCTTTTCCAGGTCTGAGCCTTTATAAAAGCAATAGACAGCAAACTAACTCAGCCACCATGCCTGCCCAACACTTACATGGGTACTGGGGATTTGAACTCTGGTTCTCACACTTGAGAAGCAACTACTTTACCCTCTATTCCATCTCCTTAGTTCCAAGTCTCTTAGTTTTTAAAACTAGCAAAGATTTCTAAGGAAGGTAGCCTCTTCCAAAAACATGTTCTTCAAGGGCCAAATATGGGGTGGCTAGGACAAACAGGGCTCCATTAATAAAAATCGTATTCTATATTTCAGTGCTCAATGCAGATACATAACTGACTGAAAATCTGCCCCACCCTGGAATGTGTTTCTGTGAGCATCTTGTGAGTTTTTCCTGCAAACTCATCAAACATTAACTGACTTGGCTTTCATATATGGTGAGCATATTCATTTTTAAAGGTTTATCCTTTTCTATACTCTTGTAAAGTTTCTCTAAGAATATTTCAGTTCGAGCATTTCAACGTGTTTTGATCACATTCACTCCATCCCCCAAACCCCATCTATCCCTCTTTCCCTACCCATCAAACTCTGTGTCCTCTTTTTTTTTTAACCCATTGAGTTCTGTTCTGGTTTTACTGCCTTGCAGTTATGTACACACACACACACACACACACACACACACACACACACACACACACAAACGCATACGAAGTTTAGTTCTTTGAAGTGTGGTGGTTGATAAAATAATCTCTTCAGCCCTGCTGGAAAAGACAATAAGTCAAAGCCTCCCTTTGCCGTCAGTTAAAAGGAACCTATCAGGGTTTTTTCCAACCATCTCCTGTGCTACAAAACTTTAAGAGATAAACTGTTAGAGTCACATTTTTTACCTAAAATTTTTGCCCAATCCTCCTGAGGACACATCCAGGTCGACTTCAAAAGAACTCGATGTTACTCATCTCCAACCACAGTGACAACTGAGGAACAGAACTCCAAACCCCTCTCGCACGTTTCTGCTAGATAGCTCTTTTATTCTTCAAATAAAGGAGGTTCTTTTTAGCCTGTCTTCAAAAGTTCCTCTCCAAAAGTTCTCTCTCAAAAAGCTCTCTTTAAGATGTCTCTTCAAAAGCTCTCTCTAAACATTTTCCGTCTGAAAGTTCTCTTTGGAAATTCTCCTTAAAAATTCTCCTCCTTGAGCGCTGCTGCAGCTTCTGCAACCGGCTTGTGGTCCAAGCGGTCGCGCTCGCTGCCGCTGCGGCTCAGACTGCTTTGGGCTCTGACCGCTTTGGTTCCCGGCAGCCGGCGTGGCTGGACAGCAACCCTGGCAGACACGCTGTGAGGCTGCCGCGCAGGTGTCTGAAGGATGGTTTGGCCGAGGTGACGGGGGCGCGGGGGCCGACTTTGCACAGCCCGATCTGCCGGGTGTCTGTCCGTACTGCGCCCGGGCGGCTACTCCTGCGTCCTGCGTGCGCTCCCATGCGGTTTAGGTCCGGTTAGACTACAGCGTCCGTCGGTTTGCGGCGACACGGAGGGTGGTTCTCCAGACCCTCAGACGTCCAGCCCTGGGAGTGGTGTCTACACCCTCTTTCTGGACTCCGACATCCCTTTTGAGAAATCTTCGTGGAGTGGTGGACCGGAGCCGACGAGTTTAAAAAGTTGGGACTTGAAAGACAGGAAGGTACCATGGCTTCCTGGTCTGGCAACGATGATGTTCTCACTATCTCCAGAGATGCTATAAGATGATCAAAGAGACTGTCCCTAACGTCCGTGTGGCCCGTCACGATGCCCGAGAGCTGGTAGTGAACTGCTGCACTGAATTCATTCACTTTATGTCTTCTGAAGCCAATGAGATTTGCAACAAGTCGGAAAAGAAGACAATTTCACCAGAGCATGTCATACAAGCACTAGAAAGTTTGGACTTTGGTTCTTATATCAGTGAAGTAAAAGAATGCAAGACAGTAGAGCTAAAAAAGAAAGAAAGAAAGAAAGAAAGAAAGAAAGAAAGAAAGAAAGAAAGAAAGAAAGAAAGAAAGAAAGAAAGAGAGAGAGAGAGAAGAAAAGAAGAAGAAGAAGAAGAAGAAGAAGAAGAAGAAGAAGAAGAAGAAGAAGAAGAAGAAGAAGAGGAAGAAGAAGAAGAAGAAGAAGAAGAAGAAGAAGAAGAAGAAGAAGAAGAAGAAGAAGAAGAAGAAGAAGAAGAAGAAGAGGAGGAGGAGCCAGTTCTCGTTTGGAGAACTTGGCATTCCAGAAGAAGAATTGTTGAGACAGCAACAGGAATTATTTGCAAAAGCTAGACAGCAACAAGCAGAATCGGCCCAACAGGAATGGTTTCAAATGCAGCAAGCCGCCCAACAAGCCCAGCTGGCTGCAGCCTCAGCCAGTGCATCCAATCAGGCAGGATCTTCTCAAGATGAAGATGATGATGGCATCCGAAATTCACCATCTAGGTTTTTGTTTCCTCTATAAGAAAACAGTGAAAGAAATGTTTATCTGTAATTTCGTACGCATCTTGGTGGACTTACCATTGGTATTATAGAAATGTCTGCTGTCAGGTTTCAACTACATGTAAAACTGTCTCTTTGAACTATTGAAAATTTAAGGTTCAGTATAAGATCAGCTTTGAATTTGTAATGGTGTTTCTGGAACCTAAGAGCAGTGTGAATCCTTTATTTGGCCACTAAACAGTATTACAGAAAGCATTAGGTTTATAAAACTGCAGTGACATTTATACATGTCTCTTCATCTGTATTTGCATCTTCTCTGCCCTTTTAACTGAACTAAAACAGAATTTTATATTGAGATGGGGCATGGTGTGAGACAGAATAAATTGAATCAGGCTGGCAGAAAAAGTTCAGTTCTATATAGTATCTAAATGTTTTTGTCTTTTAAAGTGGGTACATATTCAGGCAACAATTATATATGCTCAGATAAATACACTTGCTAACGGAAAAACTCAAATAAGACGTTAAAAACTAGGAAGGAAATTTATTCACTAGCAGTTGTATAAATTTGATGTTTTTGAGTTTGTTATTGCTTTGTGTAGCAGTAAAAGCTAGTTTTATTATAGTATAATTTATCCTGAACTACACTATGCCATTTCAGAGACTGGCTAATCTTGAAGACTGTCATGATTCTTACTATTTCACTCCAGTTCAGTAATTGTTCACATTATTTGCTTCGTTCATTCATGTTTATGTCATTTGAGTATATAGGTGGGACTTGTGAACCAGTTGCTTGAGTTCCATTGGTTTAACTGAGGCGCATGGATATTCAGACTTTTGCTAGGGGAAATAAATGAAAGCTAATGAACATGCTTGCTATGAAAGAGGGCTTTAAAATATTATTTAACATGTAGTTTACTTATTGTTTGGTTTTAGCATAGCATTTACATTTTCTTGACTGGGGGGCCTAAAGAGTCCGGTGCTAACTTTTAATATAGCATCATTGTCCCCATCTTCATAGTTGAGTGATAACTTTAAAAGTTTTACGTTTGATTAAAAAGTATCATAACTGAATGGTTTTATATGAACTGTTAACTTGCTTGTTAAAAGTGAGTAGCTTTCATTTGGCTTCAATGACTCAAATGGGGTAGTATTTATGAGAGGGTTCCAGTGTATTTGGAGAAATGGTGTAAATGCCACCTAAGGTAATAGGAAGTCATTAAGTTCAATGACTGGTCAATTGCCAGGTCACTTAAACTTCTGTAGTCACCATGCACCAGAAGAGATTCTAGCTGCCAGGATTTTAATTTTACTTGGAGAGCTAAGTAAAGTTTATAAGTATTAGATTTCTTAGTATTATAATATTTTGCAGTTTTAGGAAAAGGGAAATAATGTTATGCATTTATCAAATAGATATTCTTCCCAGTATAACAGAACAGGTAGTAAAAAGAATAGTAATTTTCTGAATACTTTATGTTGAAGTTATTTCAAGGTATTTTGTGGACAATCTGTCTTATACATGTAGCTAGATGCTCCATAGAACAGAACTCACCATACCTACCAAACATAAAAACTCTAATTAATGAACTCAAATTCCAAATGTTAAATGCCCAGGAATGAAGGTTCCTGTAAGCCCTGTGGCCTTTTGTCTATCTAGGAGTAACTTTGACTCCAGTAACTCTTATTAGAGATGAATCAAAGATTTTGGGCTGACTCTTTTTATCCAAATTATACCAAAACCAATCAGTCTCCACTGAAAACAGCATTACTGGTACTGACTTTCAGGTCAGTGAAAATATGTGGCTGAATCCTCATGTCTTGTAGGGGCAACATCATATTTTAAAGTTTCACAGCTGCTTCATGTCAATTCCACACTCAATGGTAATAACACAATTACATTCTATTGAAATACTTTTATTTACAGTCAATAGAATTTGAAGAACAGACACTGGAAAGAGCTAGGAACCAGAGGTTGAAGAACTATCTGAACTCTTGAAAAAGAGATTTGAGTGTGTCATCAGACACTAGGTTGGGCACTGATGACCTGCCCTAGGCTCTAAGGAAGTGAAGCTTGCTGGAAAGAGCCATTTTTAACCAGGACTTCACTGTTCATCCCTAGAAAAATGTCTTACCTGACTGCAGGGAACTCCCATGTTCAGAAACGAAAACTTCCAGGCACCTGGCTTGGTAGAATCTGCCAAATGGTTCTGCTGAAATTTCACTTCTGGTTTTCCTATTCTAGGGATTTCCCTCACCTTCTTCCCTTGATATTGTCTGACCTGTTCTGCAACTGTCATGTCCCCTCCCAAAGCTTCTCCAAGAACAAGCTTTCTAGAGAAAGGACCTGCACATGCTCCTTTGGCCAAAGGCCAGAGAAGCTCTACCTCAGCAGTCAAAGCACAGGGTGCTTGTTGTAAGAGAAGCCACCAAGAACAGGTATGGTGATGTCTTGCAGCCATGAAGACCTTGGTATGTTCAAGGAATTGAAAGATTGGAATAATTGTTAGAGAAAGAGACTTAAAGAATAGGAAAGCTGTGTCTGATTATCTAGACAAGCCTACAAAGTACATGCAAATGGAAAGACTGGAAGAGTCTAGATATTGGTAGCCATGTAGAAGATGGATTTAATGGGAGTAGCAGAGGGCTGAGGTCACCATTCAGCAGCTGACCCACAATCCAGCTGAGCTGTGGTGTTTGCCTGGTGAGTGGTGGAGTTATCGTTACATATGTGTATGTACATGTGCATGTGTGAAGTGTGTGTGTGTGTGTGTGTGTGTGTGTGTGTGTGTGTGTGTGCACATGTCATATATATGTGTGAAGGTCAGAGGGCTACTTGAAGCAGTCAATTTTCTCCTTCCACCATGACGGTACTGAGGATCAAACTCAGGTTCTCAGACTTGTCAGCAAGCACCTTTACCTCCTGAGCCATCTCAGTGACCTGACATTTTTTTAAGTGGAAAGAATGAATGGTGTACAAAGAAATTAGCTTCCTCAGAGGTTGTGCATTTTCAAAAACTGAGATCCTTGACATGTGACTGGTGGTTGAACATTTCTAGTAAGATAACTAACACATGGTTACCTAAGCAAGGTACTGGGCAATCATTACACAAACAAGTGACTACAAATGACGATGAGGATGTGGAAAGGGTAAACCTTATGCACTGCTGATGGAAATGTGAACTAATCCAGCCCCCATGGAAATCAGTATGTAGGGTCTCCAAAAAGTTAAAAGTGTATCTACCATGTGACCCAGCTCTGCCTCTCCTGTAAGGCCCAAGTCAACATAGCACAGAGATACTTTGTCATCAATATTGATTGCAGCAATATTCACAATAGCTAAGTGAAGGAAGAAGCCTAAGTATCCATCCACAAAGGAGTGGACAAAGAAAAACGTAATAAACACACACACACACACACACACACACACACACACACACACACACACACATGAATTTCTCAAACATCAGAAATAATGTTATATAATTTTCAGGAAAATAGATACAACTTGAAATAATCATATTAAGCAAATTAAATCTATTTCAGAAAGACAAATGTTTCTCTAGTTTGTGGTTCCTAGCTTTTTTATAGCTACATAAAGCACTTTACAATATATATCAGGAAAGTAGATGTGAAATAGCCCTTTGAGACAAAGGTCCAGGAGCAGGTAGTTAGGAAACAGGAAGAGGGTAGAGGCAGCTTATGACCAAAGTAGACTTTATACTTGAGTGAAAGTGTCCTTTTGTAGTGGAGTGCTGTGAGTCATGAATGTCAGCCAATAAGAAGGGAAGAGGAGTGAGCACTACTCCACTATGCAAGGACTGGATGATCTTGCCTTAGAGAAACAACTTTTTGTTACCACACATTTTAAGTTGACATGCACTAATGTTCTTCTTGATGGGAACACACTGTGAAGTCTCCATGCGTCTGTGTCTTGTGTAATGCCCACTTGTTTCTGGGGCCACTTCCCGTCCCTAAAGGTGACCCAAAGGTAGCTTTTATCTCTTCAGCATATCCAATTTTCCTCCTTCCTCATCAATAGCACAAGTGTTTTCTTTGCCTGCTGTTTATATTAGATCATAAACAAAATCAAGATACCCTTTTTTGACCCATATGAGTGACAGAGGTGTTCACTTTTAAGTTGTAGAGGCTTTAAAATGTATTTTCCGCCTTTCTGCCAACCCACCCAGGAACTAGGTGAGTGAGCCTCTGCCCTTACCAAATCCCCACCCAAACCATCACTCACCCTGACCACCCCCCCCCCTACACCTGCTGGCTTGGGATAGACACACCCAGGCAGGGAGGAGCTCCCTACTCCCTGAATCTGGTAGCACTCCACTCTTCCATCCCTTTCTGCCCACCGACCCAGGAACTAGGTGAGTGAGTCTCTGCCCTTACCAAGCCCCCACCCAAACCATCACTCACCCTGACCACCCCCCCCCGCCTGTGCCTGCCTTCTTGGGGTAGACATGCCCAGGCAGGGAGGAGCTCCCTGCTCCCTGAATCTGGTAGCACCCCACTCTTCCATCCCTTTCCGCCCACCGACCCAGGAACTAGGTGAGTGAGTCTCTGCCCTTACCCAACTCCCGCCCAAAACATCACTCACCCCTACCACCCGTACCCCCCTCGCCTGCTGGCTTGGGGTAGACACACCCAGGCAGGGATGAGTTCCCTGCTCCCTGAATCTGGTAGCACCCCACTCTTCCATCCCTTTCTGCCCACCGACCCAGGAACGAGGTGAGGGAGCCTCTGCCCTTACCAAATCCCCACCCAAACCATCACTCACCCCGACCACTCTCCAATTCCCCCTGCCCCGCCTGTACCTGCCAACTTGGGGTAGACACGCCCAGGCAGGGAGGAG
This sequence comes from Cricetulus griseus, assembly GCF_003668045.3. Taxonomy (NCBI): domain Eukaryota; kingdom Metazoa; phylum Chordata; class Mammalia; order Rodentia; family Cricetidae; genus Cricetulus; species Cricetulus griseus. Next base: position 135,574,095 of record NC_048599.1, read on the forward strand.
TTCCCTGCTCCCTGAATCTGGTAGCACCCACTCTTCCATCCCTTTCTGCCAACCGACCCAGGAACAAGGTGAGTGAGCCTCTGCCCTTACCCAACCCCCATTCAAACAAATGGGGGTAGACACACACAGACAAGGAGGAGCTCCCTGAATCTTGAAAAACCCCACTCTTACATCTCTTTCTGCCAACTGATCCACAACGAGTGAGGAGACTATCAGGAGAGGCAAGACCATCCAGAGTTGTGGACTTTGAATTCCTGGCCCCCACACACCACTGGGTCACAAGAGGAGATAGAGAGACCCCACCTGCACCCACTAAAAGAAGATATGGGAAGAAAACAGAATAAGATTTCACTCAACAACAGAAAGACCTATATGACACCACCAGAAACTAGGGACTCCACTCCAGCAAGATCTGAAAAGCCCAACACAGAGCATGAAGATGACATGGACCACAAAAATTATCTCAGCAAGATGTTAGAGATCTTTAAAGAGGAAACAAGAAAATCCCTTAAAGAAATAGAAGAAAAAGCAAACAAAAAATTACATGAAATGGAGGAAAAGACAAACCAAAAAATTCAAGAAATAAACAAATCTCTTAAAGAATCTAAAGAAACCCAAGAAAAAACATCCAAACAAGTGAAGCAAGTTCTTGAAACAGTTCAAAGCATGAAAGCTGAAATAGACACAATAAAGAAAACACAGAATGAGGTGATGATGGAAATGGAAAGACTGGATAAACGATCAGGAACTAAAGATGTGAGTATAACCAACAGAATTCAAGAGATGGAAGAGAGAATCTCAGCTATTGAAGACTCGCTAGAGGATATACATTCATCAACCAAAGAAAACCTCAAGTCCAACAAATCCCTAACACAAAATATCGAGGAAATATGGGACACCGTAAAAAGACCAAACCTAAGAATAATAGGTGTAGAAGAAGGTAAAGAAACACTGCTCAAATGTACAGAAAACATATTCAACAAAATCATAGAAGAAAACTTCCCCAACCTATGGAAGGATATGCCTATGAAAGTACAAGAAGCTTACAGGACACCAAACAGACTGGACCACAAAAAGAAGTCCCACCGATACATAATAATCAAAACACCAAATCTACAGAATAAAGAGAAAATATTAAGAGCTGCAAAGGAAAAAGGCCAAGTAACATATAAAGGCAAACCAATCAGAATCACACCCGACTTCTCAATGGAAACTCTGAAAGCCAGAAGGTCTTGGATAGATACCCTACAAGCACTAAGGGAGCATGGATGTCAACCCAGACTACTGTATCCAGCAAAACTTTCACTATAGATGGAGAAAACAAGATATTTCATAACAAAAACAGATTTAAACAATACATATCCACAAATCCAGTACTACAGAAGGTCTGGAAAGAAAACTCCAACCCAACGAACATAACTACACTCACAAAAACACTGGCAATAGATAATCTAATTTTACCAAACACAAAAAGAAACAGGAGGGCGAAATCCACACGAAATGACACCACCAACAATAAATCCAAAACAAACAAGAACCAATGAACAATGGACATTAATATCCCTAAATGTCAATGGTCTTAACTTACCCATAAAAAGATATAGGCTAACAGAATGGATACAAAGACAGAATCCATCCTACTGCTGTTTACAAGAAACACACCTCAATTTCAAAGACAGGCGATACCTCAGAGTAAAAGGATGGGAAAAAAAATTCCAATCAAATGGGCTCAAGAAACAAGCTGGTGTAGCAATCCTAATATCTAACAATTTAGACTTTAAACTAAAAGCAATCAAAAGAGACGAAAAAGGGCATTTCATACTCATCACAAGAAAAGTCCATCAAGATGAAGTCTCAATCCTGAACATCTATGCCCCAAATATGAAATCACCCACATTTGTAAAAGAAACATTACTAAAGCTCAAACCACACGTAAAATCACACACACTTATAGCAGGAGACTTCAACATCCCCCCATTTCACCACTAGACAGGACCACCAGACAGAAACTTAACAAAGAAACAAAGGATCTGACAGAAGTTATGACCCAACTGGGTTTAACAGATATCTATAGAACATTCCATCCAAAAACAAAAGAATATACCTTCTTCTCAGCACCACATGGAACCTTCTCAAAAATTGACCATATAGTAGGCAGCAAAGCAAACCTCAACAGTTACAAAAGAATTGAAATAACCCCCTGTATCTTATCAGATCACCATGCATTAAAGCTAGAATTCAACAGCAATACGAATTGCAGAAAACCTACATTCGAATGGAAAATGAATAACACCCAATTGCACCATTCCTGGGTTGAGGAAGAAATAAAAAAAGAAATTAAAGACTTCCTAGAATTTAATGAGACTGTAGACACAATATACCCAAACTTATGGGACACTCTGAAAGCAGTGCTAAGAGGGAAGTTCATAGCACTAAGTGCCCACATGAAGAAACTGGAGGAAAGTCACATTAGAGAATTGACAGAACAACTGAAAGCTTTAGAGCAAAAAGAAGCAAACTCACCATGGAAGAGTAGGAAATATTCAAACTGAGGGCTGAAATCAATAAAGTAGACTAGGAAAAATTACAAAGAATCAATGAAACAAAGAGTTAGTTCTTTGAGAAGATCAATAAGATAGACAAACCTCTAGCCAAACTAACCAAAAGGCAGAGAGAGAGCATGCTAATTAACAAAATCAGAAATGAAAAGGGGGATATAACAAAGGAAACTGAGGAAATCCAGAGAATCTTCAGGTCATACTTTGAAACCCTGTACTCCACAAAATTGGAAAATCTAAAGGAAATGGACAGCTTTCTGGATAAATATCACTTACCAAAATTAAATCAAGATCAGATAAACAGTTTAAATCGACCTATAACCCCTAATGAAATAGAAGCTCAGGGCCAGATGGCTTCACTGCAGAATTCTACCAGAAATTCAAACAAGAGATAATTCCAGTACTCCTCAAACTGTTCTGCACAATGGAAGCAGATGGGATATTGTCAAACTCTTTCTACGCGGCTACAATCACTTTGATACCCAAGCCTCACAAAGATATGACTAAGAAAGAGAACTACAGACCAATATCCCTCATGAACATCGATGCTAAAATACTCAATAAAGTATTGGCTAATCGAATCCAAGAACATATCAGAAAAATCATCCACCATGATCAAGTAGGCTTCCTCCCAGGGATGCAAGGATGGTTCAACATACGAAAATCTATCAATGTAATCCACCATATAAACAAACTGAAAAAGAAAAACTACATGATCATCTCACCAGACGCTGAAAAAGCCTTTGACAAAATCCAACATCCCTTCATGATAAAGATCTTGGAGAGAACAGGAATAACAGGAACATATCTAAATATGATAAACGCAATATACACCAAACCAATAGCCAACATCAAACTAAATAGAGAGAAACTCAAAGTGTTTCCTCTAAAATCAGGAACAAGACAAGGCTGTCCACTCTCTCCATATCTCAATATTGTACTTGAAGTTCTGGCTAGAGCAATAAGACAAGAAAAAGGGATCAAAGGGATACAAATTGGAAAGGATGAAGTCAAACTTTCACTATTTGCAGATGACATGATAGTCTACATTAGTGACCCGAAAAACTCTACCAGGGAACTCCTACAGCTGATAAACACCTTCAGCAAGGTAGCAGGATACAAAATTAACTCAAAAAAATCAGTAGCCCTACTATATACAGATGATAAATCCAATGAGAAAGAAATCAGGGAAACATCACCTTTCACAATATCCACAAGCAACATAAAATATCTTGGGATAACACTAACCAAAAAAGTGAAAGACCTGTACAATAAGAACTTTGAGACTTTAAAGAAAGAAACTAAAGAGGATACCAGAAAATGGAAAGCTCTCCCATGCTCTTGGAAAGGTAGAATTAACATAGTAAAAATGGCAGTCCTGCCAAAAGCAATCTACAGATTCAATGCAATCCGCGTCAAAATCCCAACACAGTTTTTCACAGACATTGAAAGAACAATACTCAACTTTATATGGAAAAATAAAATAAAAAAACAGGATAGCCAAAACAACTCTTTACAATAAAAGATCTTATGGAGGCATCACCATTCCTGACTTCAAGCTCTACTATAGAGCCATAGTTCTGAAAACAGCTTGGTATTTACACAAAAACAGACAGATAGACCAATGGAATCTAATTGAAAACCCTGATATTGACCCACGCACCTACGAATACCTTATTTTTGACAAAGGTGCTAAATCTATACAATGGAAAAAAGATAGCATCTTCAACAAATGGTGCTGGTACAATTGGATTCGGACATGCAGAAAATTGCAGATAGATCCATACCTGTCACCATGCACAAAACTTAAGTGCAAATGGATCAAAGATCTCAGCATAAATCCAGCCACACTGAATCTTCTAGAAGAGAAAGTGGGAATTACCCTTGAACAAATTGGCACAGGAGACCGTTTCCTGAACATTACACCAGTAGCACAGACATTGAGGTCTGCAATTAATAAATGGGACCTCCTGAAACTGAGAAGCTTCTGCAAGGCAAAGGAAACAGTCAGTAGGACAAAACGACCACCCACAGAATGGGAAAAGATCTTCACCGATCCCACATCTGACAGAGGACTGATTTCCAAAATATATAAGGAGCTCAAGAAGCTAGCCACCAAAACACCAAACAATGAAATTAAAAAGTGGGGTGCAGAACTAAATAGAGAATTCTCAACAGAGGAATCTGAAATGGCTGAAAGACACTTAAGAAAGTGCTCAAAATCATTGGCCATCAGAGAAATGCTACTCAAAACAACTCTGAGATACTACCTTACACCTGTCAGAATGGCTAAAATAAAAAATACCAATGACAATCTATGCTGGAGAGGATGTGGAGAAAAAGGAACACTCCTCCATTGCTGGTGGGAGTGCGAACTTGTAAGACCACTCTGGAAATCAGTATGGCGGTTGCTCAGAAAAATGGGAATCAGTCTACCTCAAGATCCAGCCATTCCTCTCTTGGGTATATACCCAAATAGTGCATGTTCATACAACAAGGACATATGTTCAACCATGTTCATAGCAGCATTGTTTGTAATAGCCAGAACCTGGAAGCAACCTAGATGCCCCTCAACTGAAGAATGGATTGATAAAATGTGGTACATTTATACAATGGAGCACTACTCAGCAGAAAAAAGCAATGAAAACTTGAAATTCGCAGGCAAATGGATGGAACCAGAAGAAACCATCCTGAGTGAGGTAACCCAGTCACAAAAAGACAAACATGGTATGTACTCACTCATATATGAATTTTAGACATAGAGCAAAGGATTACCAGCCTATAATCCTCTTCACCAAAGAAACTAGGAAACACGAAGGACTCTAATTGATAAATGGTCCCCAGGAATGGAAGTGGCATGAACTCCTGAACTAATTGGGAGCATGAGGGTAGGGGGTGGGAGCTGCTACAATAAGAGCAAGAGAAGAGGAATAGAGGAGAGGAAATGGAGGGGCAGAAATATTGAGTTGAGGGAAGAATAGAGGAGAGAGAGCAGGATGAGAGATACCATATCAGAGGGAGCCACTATAGGTCCGAGAAGAGATCTGGAACCAGGGAGATCTCCAGAGACCTACAAGGATGACACGATCTGACAATCCAGGCAATGGTGGAGAGGATAACCTAAAAGCCCTTCCCCTAAAATGAGATTGATGACTTCTCTTTATGCCATCCTAGAGCCCTCATCCAGTGGCTGATGGAAGCAGAGATAGACATCCACAGAAATACACTGAGCTGAAATCTGGAATTTATTTGAAGAGAGGGAGGAATGAAGAGCGAAGGGGTCTGTACCAGGTTGGAGAAACCCACAGGAACAATTGATCTGAACAAGGGAGAGCACATCGACCCCAGATGCTGTTGGGGAGGCCAGTACAAGACTGATCCAGACCACTGAACGTGGATGTCAATAAGGAGGCCTCTGCACTCCAGGGAGCCTCTGGTGGTGGATTAGTATTTTTCCCTGGTGCAAGAAGGGACTTTGAGAGCCCATCCCACGTGAAGGGTTACACTCTGGCCCTGGACACATGGGGAAGGGCCCTGGCCCAGCACAGGAAGATTTGGTGGACTTTGCAAAGCCCCTGTTGAGGGCCCTACCCTGCCTGGGGAGTGGTGGGTGGATGGGGTGGGGGGTAGGCTGGGGGTGAGGGAGAAGGGATGGGGGTGAGGGAGAAGGGACTTACATGTGAAACAAGCTTGCTCCCTAACTAGAACTAATAAATAAATTTTAAAAAAGAAGAAACACAAAAAAATAAATAAAATAAAATGTATTTTCCAAATAACAAAGGAAATCAGATCTGAGGAAAGGAAAAGGTAGATATAGATAGATTCTATGGCAAACATATTGGAGGAAAGAATAGATTGACAGGAATAAGAAAGCCTATGAAACAGGTTAAATGGATTTGCACTCAGGTTGCTGAATGAGAGAAATTCACGGGGAAACTGGAATATTAGGGTGAACCTCTTTTCTAAACACCCTTGAATAGCCCACCATTCAGCAGTCTTAGGCTTGAATATGGTCACCATGCCCCCAGTGTAAGAAGGCAAAATAGCATCAGCATTTTTGTAGTATTAGACTATTTCAGAGACTGCAAGAAAAAGTTATAAGGACCTGTGATTCAGAGGTTAGAACAGGAGAAATGACACCATGCTGCATTCTTTGTCCATATGTTTTTTTTCTTGTGCACAAGTGCACATACATTAATTCTCGACATGCTACAGACAGACAAGGAATTCATTCTTCTGCAAATCTTGCAACATGACTTTATGAAATTGCTTTCAGAGATTGACCAAGCAGAAATACATTATCCTTGAGCCTCCTTCTCTGGTCTCTAGCTTAAATTCAAGAGACAAATACTGTACACGGTCAAATAGGATATCTGGACACTTCCTGAGTCTGGTGCTGCTTCATTCTTTTTTCCTCCTTCACCATGGCACCACCCTCACCTCCTGTATCAGACATCAAAGATAGTTCAGGGGGATGAGTTGTCTCTCTCCCACTCATATCCAGTGCCTACAGACCTTCTGGACTGTTTATAAGCACAGTCCAGGACTAGATTATGTTTTCAGTACCACTGGCCATTCTTTCTATGCATTGCTGTGCTTACAGAACTCAGGATCTTTGTAGCCTGCCCTACTGTGCTTTGACCTTCATTGTTGAAAACCTGTCCTGGTCAAACTTGGAGCCATCCTGCTCTTAATCCTTGCTCTGCCCAAGAAAAATATTGTCTCAGTGAATTCTTTGGACTCTTCCTCCTATGTCACTCAGATGTTGTGCATGTACCCAAAGGTATGTGATGGAGGGCATGTACTTGGACAAAATACAAACTCTCGGGCTATATCCAGAACAGTCTGTGAGGCAGGCAGTGAACTACTGCGGGGGTGTGGGCTCTCCAGGAATTTTCAGTTCTGTTCTGTCTGCGCCCACCTCTTCCTGAGTGGACTTCCTTCTGTGGCCACAGTTCCCTGGGGTCACAAGTATCATATGAAAAAGAGGAGGATGAAATGAAATGAGATGTTACTAAGCAACCTTTCTGTGCTTTCCAGCTCCATGTTACTTGAAGGGATTGTATCCACTTAGACATTACTTGGAGTTAAATGCTGCCCCTGCCCAACACTGCAATGTAAGATCTTGCTGGCAAACTTTAGTGTTGATGTAAGATGCAAAGCATAATTTATTTCAGCAACATTTCTTGGAGAATTGTTATGCCGCAGTCAAGAATATTGCAAAGCCAAACAGAAGAAATCTTCCATAAGAAAGTAAAATTGCTACGACTTCAAAGAAGAAAAGGGGTTGCCTTTGGTTGGGGAAATGAAGTATGACCTCCAAACATTTCAGATTTAGGATGTTAAGAAGACATATCAGGCATTGCAAGACAAAGCAAACAAGAAAGGAGCCAGGCCAGCTCTCATAAGAAGCACAGTGTAGGAGTCTCTTCCATATTTCCCGGCTCTGGGTATCCTACACCAGGCCGTAGCTGATGACCTGGTGCAGCCATGCAGGGCTCAGGGCTTGGTGCACAGATGAGAGAAGTTGCTGCTGAGCCAGCGCCCCCTCCCTCCTACCGGCATCCCTGCAGTTAGCACTGAGGAGCCACAGGCACTGCGGCCATCCCCCAAGGCCCAGCCAGAGCTCTGTCCTGCTGCAAGGAACTCAGAGAAGAGCATTAGAGAGAATGGCTGTACCTCCGGGGATGGTGGCAGCCACCAGCACCAGCAGGACCATGGAGTAGCTTGTAGGGAGGATCCTCAGTCCCAACCTTGAGTCAACCGACCCAACCTGCAGCATAGAGCCTCTACTACTGTATTGCTGCATGAGGGCAGCAGGCACAATGGTCATACCACGTGAGCCAGCAGCAGCCTGGAGCGCTAGTGAATCCTAACCTTATAATGATATTTGCATATAAAACTGTTTGAACAAAAAAATACATATATGTATGTATTGGTGTGACACACTCACTGCAGTTTGGAATGCCACTTCAACAAACAATGATGCAAAGAAGGGGGAAGAATGGAAGAACAGAGCAGCGTGTGTGTGTGTGTGTGTGTGTGTGTGTGTGTGTGTGTGTGTGTGTGTGTGTGTGTGTGTGTGAAAGACAGACAGAACTAGAGATGCAGAAGTGACAGGTGTTGGGAGCATGGTTGCTGTGGATCAGGGAGCATGGAATTGCCAAGCAGGACAGGCAGGATGGTGAGCTGCAGCCTGGAGCCCTCACAGACTCTTCCCCTGAACATACTGCCCAGCCCTGTGATCAACTCGGCTCTGAGCAATGGCAGGATATCAGAGATGGAGATGATTCATTTTCTGGATTGGGCCTTCTCAAGAAAACCTCCATGGTCCATGCTGCCACCAGAGGCCAGGTTTCTATGCATGGTCCATGCTACAGCACAGGCTGTGCTGTTGTTCGCGGTCTGGGCTGTCACAGTAGGCTGTATTGATGCCTGTGTTGCTACCCACGGCCATGTTAGTGTCTATAGTCCAAGATACCACCTGGTGCCATGTTGATGTCCATGGTTCCTGTTACTGTCAGAGGCCATGTCAGCCTCTGTGGCCTGTGCTACTGGGGGAGGCCATGTTGATGTCAGCGGTCTGTTCTGCTGCCAGAGGTCTTGTTACACTGTTCATGGTCCATGCTGCCACCAGGGGACCATGTTGATATTTGTGATTTGTGTTCCTGCTGGAGGCCATATTGATGTCCTTGGTCTGTGTTGCCACCTGAGGCCATATTAATGTCCCTCATCAGTGATGCCACTGGGGACCATTCTGACATCCATGGTTTGTGTTACTGCAGGGAGCCATGTTGATGTCAGTGATCCCTGCTATGTCAAGAGGCCTTGTTGAATCCATAGTGGGTGCTCCCACAAAAACCTTGTTGCTGTTCATGATCAGTGCTAGGATTGTGTTAATGTCTGTGGTACATGCTGCCTCTGGAGGCCAGAATGAGATCCATGGTCCATGTTGACGTTGGAGACTGTGTGGATGTCTGTGGTCCATGCAGACATGGAAAACCATGTGGAAGTCCATGATCCATGCTGCCACTGGCTGTTATAAACAAGGAAGCATCTGTTGCAGTGGTATTGATGACCACAGACTCATAATTAAGAGTAAAAGACATCAAAATCTTCTGCAACAACCTCTCTCCCCTCCCAAAGAAAACAGAAAGAGCCTATACAGGAAACCAATGAGGAGAGTCCTTTAAAATTATGATAAAGATGCTGAGGCATGTTTCTTCACAGTTATTGGCTTCTAGTGAAGGGATGGGAAAGGACTCAGTTATCTTTAAGGGGCTGGACACTGAGAGTTTGACCATGCTCCAGTAAGTATATGGGCAACACAAATGGTATTTGGTGTGTTGGGGGATGGGACACAATTGTGGGAGGATAGACTAAGTGGAAAGGGAATCGAGTGTGATTGGGATGCATTGTATGAAATTCCCAAATAATCAATAAAAAAAATATATTGTGGGGGGAAGAAGAAGAGATAACAGGCCAGGTGGTGGTGACACACACCTCTGATCCTAGTACTCAGGAGACAGATCTCTGTGAGTTCATGGCCAGCCTGATCTACAGAGCAAGTTCCAGGTCATCCAGGGCTACACAGAGAAACTCTGTCTTGAAAAAAAAATTGAAGACATAATAGTTGGGCTGTGAAAACATTGAAATCCAACACAGGTGTGGATAGTAGAAAAAAAGAGAGAATCTGCTTTTGCAGGGCAGATCCTGAGGTAAAGCTGTGCATGTGTGGTGATGAAAAGTTACTCCAGGGAACAAAAGTTGGAGCTGGGGAATTAAAGAAGGAAAATGAGGGAATCAACACAGGGAGGAATTCTTGAGTTCAGTGTTTGTGACTCCATCTTACTCCTGATGAGACCTTCTGAGGAGCAACGTAGAGCACATCACAGAATTGTGCTGGTGAGGGATAGAATAGAGTTGTTATTCCTGACCTGCTCCCACATACACAGGTCAAGGGTTTTTTTCATAGAACAGCTCTCTCTCAGATCTATGTTTGTGCATGTGTGAGCACGAAGCAGAGCCTGCAACTGTCCTTCCCCAGACATCCTAGAGAACAGGAAGAGATGACCAATGTGACTGAGATAGCAAGCTTCTGTGGTAGGTAGTTTGAATATAATTGGCCCCCCATAAGCTCATAGGGAGTAACACTATTAGGAGATGTGACTTTGTTGGAGTAGGTGTGGCTTTGTTGAAGGAAGTGTATCACAGGTGGGTAGTTCGGGTCTCCTTTGCTCAAGCTACACCTAATTAAGTTCACTTCCTGTTGCCTGTAGATCAAAGATAAAGAATTCCAAGTTCCTTCTCCATCACCAAGTCTGCCTGCACACTGCCAAGTACCACCACAATGATATTGGACTGAACCTCTGAACTCTAAGCCACCCCAATTAAATGTTTTCCTTTATAAGAATTGACATGATCATGGTGTCTATACACAGCAACAGAAATCCTAAGACACTGTCATATAAAACCTTCCTGAAGCCTGTTGCACAGAAATAACAGGACTAAGAGGTAAGATGTAAGATGTAAGGCAGGATTCAAGGACTATTCCAAACAGAATCACCGGTGGTGATGTTACAGGAGATAATGCCAAGACAAGTCTTGGAACATATTTCACCTGGCCAAGAACTTTGAGCTCAGCAATGGGTTTGCAGCATCACAAAACCTAATTTACTGCTTTGCATATTGGAGTCTGAAGGAAGAGAGATTATCATACTCATGTTTGTATTCAGGATTTCACAATCTATTGTAATCCGTGTGTCTTTTAGCTAAAGTAACCCTTTGTCTCAGTCACTATTCTACAGCACCTCTTATGAAAGAAAATATGTAATTGGGATTTCAGAAGTTAGTCCATTATCAGTCATCATGGCAGGGATTGAGGTGGTAGGCAGACAGATATGGTGCTGGAGACAAGGCTGAGAGTTATACATCCTGATCCATAGTCAGAGAGAAAGACTCTGGGCCTGGTATGGATTTTTGAAACCTCAAAGCCCACTCCCAGTGACATACTTCCTCCAAAAAGGCTACACCTCTTTGTAATACTTTCAAACAGTTCCACTCTCTGGTTATGAAGCATTCAAACATGAGTCTATAGGGGCCATTATTATTCAAACCACCACACCCTCACACAACAAACAACTGACTTAAAACTATCCCACAAACACTCCTATAATTTCAGAAAACACACGAAAAACTCAGAGCTGATTCTTCAATTTCCAATCACTTTATAAAGTTAAATAAAGATAGTACAACTAGTTTGAAATTCAAATTGATGTGAATGACTCTGAAATTTGGATTCATTTTTTTTTATTCACTTTGGTTAACAATCACCATAAGAAAAGTGTATGCTGTGTGTCAAATTATTAACTGATAATTTCTGAATCTATCATGATCATCAAGACACATAAAATGATCTTTTATGTTGCCTTATTCTTGACACTTACCTTTCATCATATTTACAATAAACATACATAAAGTTAAGAAGGAAGAATCTTGCATTGACTCTTTGGAATTGACTTTTCTGCACCAAGAGCTGCTGTGAGAACAGGGAAGGAGAGTTGTATGTAAGACGACTGTGACTTGACTGTACTTGGTAGTTGAACAGTTAGTGGGACAAGACCAAGAAAGGATAAACATAATTCTTGGGCTTCACACTAGAATGATGGCACTTCAGAAATGGATATCTGGAGAGGAGGTGACACAGTGGTCTTTTAAGATGGCTTTCTGTGTTTTCAAGTAAAAGACTCTCCAACTCTTTGATTCTTTGTCCTGGACTCAGCCACATATGGCCCATGCTGGATTTTAATCCTCAGGCTCTAAGTAGAAGTTGGTGTTATGAGCTTCACCCCTCTGCTGTGTGAGAATGATTGCCTGTCTTGCTGTGGAAGAGGTGGCTATGAACCAGCCAGGATAGGAGACCGACTGAAAGGCAGAAGTGGAGCCCTCTTTGCTGTGGTAGAAGAGAAAGGCTTTCTGTACTTTGTTGTCACTGTACATTTCCATGATGTCTACATTCTAGGATAAGAAAGAAGCTTGTTAACAGGGAGGACCAGGGGAGGGGGTGGTAGTAACTGAGCACAGTGAGTGCACATCATGGGAATGACCACTATGCCCAATAGGAGGGACATGGCTTAGGGTTACAGGCAAATGAAAAGGTAGAAAGCTATCAAAACAGGCACCCACTAGTTTCCAAATACCCTGGCTTTTTCCCAGAGTCCCGTGGTGCAAGGGGTTACTGATTCTTTGAGACATTGTGTTCCCTGAAAGAGAATGGGTTAGAAATAGAAGGCTTCTGGCAGGCATTCATCTACAGTTTTGTGCCAACCAGCCTGAGTACCCACCTCTGAATGAATTTATGCATTAAAATTTCCATCATTAGCCAGGGATGAGACTTTTAACTATGTATCTTTTCTTTTAGCACACAGATATGAATATGTACTATGAAAACTCCAGATTAGCAACCCTTTGCCTAAGTGTGACATATTAGCATCTCTGGGGATGTCTAGGAGGGAGCTACTCAGGACTAAGGATGGAGAAGCCACTGTTCCTTCACTTTTCAGAAACATTTCCATGATGAGTTTGATGTTCTGGTTTTCACATTTAAATCCTGTTCTCTGTGGCTTTAAAAAAATGCTGTATCTACTCAGTGGCATTGTAACTTATTTGGGGACCAGCTAGGTAAGGGTTCCTTCCTTATTCTGAAGAGTGAAAACTTACAGGGATATCATTTTTATTCTGTAACCTGATAAGTTACCTTAAATAAAAGTCTATCTGGTATACCTCCCTCACCAGCAGCAGTTACTCACCTTAAGCTGCAAAGTCGGTGTGCCCCCATTTTCAGCACAGAAGAGGCAGAGACTTTGACTCTCGATTCCCAGGATAACTAGATTACCTTTTTCAGTATCTTGGAATTCTGTGTCTCTACATGCTATCAAGCTAAGGCTGACTGGAAATACAAGGAAAATGTGGTGGGTATCAGGCTCCAAAAAATATATAGTCTTTTGATCCACTCTATGAACCCTCCAAATCATCATCATCATCATTTCCCCCAACAAAGCTCCCCACATTAGCCACATAATAGTAATTACTGGTTGCTCTACGAGACCAATTTCCTTTTTCTTCTTGATACCAAAGCCTCAATTGCCACCTGTGCACATTGTTTCTTAAAAATAAAAAAATTAAAATATATTTTACTACCTACTACCATTGAAGCTAAATATAGTCATGCACTTACTGTGGCCCATGATATATGAGTGGAAACATCCTGTAGTGTTTCTAAAATTGTTCCTTAAGAGACTAGACTTACCTGGAAATACTTCATTTGTCACATCTTGTTACCTACATCAAACACTTAAGTGATAGCTTAGGTAAACTTAAGGCTGGTGAAGCAGAAAGGTACAATCCTTGGCCCCTGGTGGCATCATGGAACCCAGCCTGTCCTGGCCCACTGGTTTTACATATGGAAGAAATAAACCACTATCTTATTTAAGTTTTCATTGTGTGAGTTTTCAATCAGTCTTGAGTAAATTTAATTATCTAATAATTTAGGAAGAAATTCCCAAGAGTCTGGACATTCTGTATCTATTTTATGGCAGAGGACAGGAAACAAATCCATTCAACAGCTATTTATTAACTACTCACCTAAGTCAAAGCACTATGTGGACATTGGAGATTTAACTTAGGGCAAGAAATGAAATACTCCACTCTAAGTCTCATATATTGAAGGCTTGGACATTACCTGGAGGCACTATTGAGACATAATCAGATCATGAGAGTCCTGACTTCATCAATGGATTAATCCATGAAGGAGTTCACAATTGAATTAGTTCAAAATTGGATGCAGGAACTAATTGGTCACTGGTGATGTTCCTTTAAAGCAAGAAGGTCAGAACCTCCCCCTGCAACTTCCTGTCTACCATGAGGAGGGCAGCTCTTTTCCACCATACCATGTGTTTGTCTTGACACAGACCTAAAAAGGGAATGCGGCCAGCAGAAGGCTCTGAAAACTCTGAACTTACTAGCCCAAATCAACCTCTAAGTACTAGCTATGGTGACGGTGAGGATAAGCTGCCATACTAATGAAAAGCTGACCAACACAAATGGTCTAGTAAGAGAATTGCGAATGAAGAGGAAGTTTTAGTATTGAGACAGGGATATGATATGAGAGGTCTCTCTGTGGTGGACAAGGTTAAGAGGGAAATTATATAAAACATGGAAGTTTTAAAGAAGTGAGACAAGACTGACGTGGATTTCCTTTTGATGGGAAGAAGGAATGTTTTATCACTATTAGAAAAGAAGATGCCAAGAGAAAAGAGTGGGTAAGTTTGACAGTGGCAAGATGGGAGAGTTTGAATCTATGGCTATGAGTAGATGCTAGTCAGAATTTAAAGGAATGCCATTCTAAAAAGAAACTTAGTGACTGTGGGACACAAGTCTTTCCTATTTGAAGACACTTTAGTGAGGGGTATTGTTGGCCCCTTTCACTTTCATTTCTATGTATATGTTTTCCTTTGTAACAGGAGGACAATCTTTTTCTCCTTGCCTTTCCTCTGAACATCAGATTGGTGAGCAGGTAAAGAATGGCAGAAGACTTATGCAGGCTCATGTCCACTCGCAGTAAACCTAATGGCTCTTCAAGAGTAACAGTACCCTCCCATGTCACTTACCAGGCTTGACATTGTTCCTAGCAGGCACTGCTGTTAAAGAATTTCCTGTTAGGACCCACACCATCTGTTGGGAGTCATGGATTTTGTAGGTTCTGGGATATAGCTGTCCTGCCAGATAACAGAAAAACACAAGACACAGCTGTGGGTATAACTGGCTTTAAGGTTTGGGCCCCATTCTATTAACATTGAAATGTGAATTTCTGTGATAGATACTATTTTGAGAAAAAATGGCCATGAAAACAAAGGAAGAGAAATGGGGCAAGACTGATTTATAGATCAAGGCACAGGAAAGAACTGAATACATGCTTGGTTGCAAGAGACGTTCGGCGTCTGCCAATTCTTCTGGGGTTATCTTTACCTGATTTATAAAGTCTCTGTATATCAACAACAACCAAAACTACTAAAACCATTCATCAGTATGTGTATAATTTCTTTCTTTATCATCTTAATCTAAATGAACAAGCAATCCTTTTTTAACATAATCCTTTATTGATTCTTTGAAATTTCACATCATGCACCCCAATCCCACTCTCCTCCCAGCCCCTTCATATTTGCCCCTCACCCCTCCAGCATGTCCCCCGAAGTTAATTCAAAACAAAACAAAAACTCACTTCACTCTGCCATCTTTCCAACACCTTTATTCATCCTAGTGGCATTGGGAGCTGCAGTGTCTCTCACTTTTGTCTAATCAGCCCCACCCACAAAATGTTCATTACAATCAGTCATTGGTCTGGTTCAAGACTTCCAACTTCTGGCACACCATCATCACTGGGGCCTCATTGAAACTCCTCTCAAACATCCTGTTGTTGCCCCAGTCATGGAGTTCCTGTGGTTATCGTTCCATGGGGCTAGTCCCACACGGATGCCCAGGGTCTAGATCACATCTTGTGGCCATGTTGGTGTCTGAGAACCATGTCCCAATTAGTGTCAGGCCTATCTGGGTGGTCTGCATAGTTATATGGGACTATGGTGTCATCTAGACCCAGGTTACTTCAGTGGGTCATGTCTGGGTCCATGGCCCAACAGCAGCCAGGGTCTGGCCTGATTTTCCATGGCTTGTGTTAATCACAGGGGGTCATAGGAACTATGTGTTTGGAGATCCAAGGGCAGTGCTAAGCCAGCTCTACCCTCTCAGTGGCCCTGGGATAGCTGAACCTTCCCCTTGCTGGACACTGTAACAGGAGAGTTGACCCCACCCACCATGGAAGAGATGATTCCTCCCCATCCCCACAGACAAGGGAGTGTTTGCCCCAATAGCATGGGCCTTGAAGAGCTGGCCCTGCCCCACACCTGAGGGTGTGGGGTCCCAGTGGTCAGGCACAACCAGCTCAGCTATCACCCAGACCCACAACCTGGGCCTTATGTTGGCCCACCCTAACATCTGCCCCACCTATGACTTGCTGGAGTGAGTGAAGGAACAAAGCAACTCTAAATATAACTATTAAGACAAGAACTAAGAGCCTTGAGGTTTCAGTATGTAGGTTTCTGAGTATTTCAGCCAGAGTAAATAGATTTCTGGTTAAGAAAGTGAAACAGGCCCCTTCAACTCTGTTGTGAAACATTGTTTATGATTTAATAAAGCTTGCCTGGTGATCAAAATGCAAAGCTAGCCACACTAGCCATAGAGGCTAGGCAGTGGTGGTACACACCTTTAATTCCAGGACTCAGGGATCAGAGACAAATGGATCTCTGTGAGTCCAAAACCACCCAGGGCTACATGAGAGTGAATCAGTCTAAAAGAGAAACAGAGCTCATGCCTTTAAATCCTAGCACTAGAGAGATATATAAGGAAGAAGCAAAGGGTCTCATGTGAAATTTAGTGTCCAGTCACAGGGAAAGCGAGATCTCTATTTCTGCCTTAGTAGAGGTAAGAACTACCAGTTGACTGCTTTGCTTTTCTGATCTTCAGCTTGAATCCAATCTCTGTATTTTTATTATTCATACTACCAAATTGGTACCCAACATAAAGGTATGAATTCATGAAAAAGCTACTTGCCTGTGGCTTTGAAGCCACCGGTCCCAGGCCAGAGCTGCACATGGAGCTCCCACTGGAGTTCCTGCCTGGCTGACTAGGTTTTGTTTTGTTTTCTCCCCAAGTCTCTGAGTGGGTCTAGGATTTATCTGTTGCAGCCTCCCTGCAGGAAACTCTGCAGGCTTGTGGGCTCCAACACTGCAGGAGTTAGCTGCTTTCACACATTCCCCAGTGTAGGTGCACGGTTCTTTGGTTTCTTTTCTCCTAGTGGGTTGTGTGCTTTCCCTGGACCCCCTGGTCCCCCATCTTAGGATGCTGCCAAACAAGGTAGCTGCTCTGAAACCTGCTCAGGCTTCTACTGTTCTATGCAACAGCAGACAGCTTTATACTTCACCATCATCTGAATCATCACCGACAGCAGATTAGGTGAGACAAATGTGAATTCTTAAAGAAAGGGATTAGCCAAAAAAAGTTTTTTCCCACATTAAAAAGTGGGGTGTTAGTGGTGCACACCTTTAATTCCAGCACTTGGGAGGCAGAGGCAGGTGGATCTCTGTGAGTTCAAGACTAGCCTGGTCTACTAGAGCTAGTTCCAGGACAGCTTCCAAAGCCAAAGAGAAACCCTGTCTCGAAAACCCAAAAAAAAAAAAAAAAAAAAAACTGGGAAACACTATTACAATTGGAGAGAATTAGAGGTCTCTTGTATGATTACACAGTGGATGGTTTAAAATTGGAACAAGTAAATGAAGGGATAATCAACTTAACTGGGATTGACATGCTGTTAATTATCATTTTGACAATCTTGGTTGTCAGTTTGATAATTTTTGGTTTATCTCTAAAAAAGCTGGTTAATATGAGTGCCAACAGTGCAGGCCTTAGAAAAAACTTATTAAAGCATGTCATAGAGATATTCAAACCCAGACAGAGAAACTTAAAGGAGAACCAATCTCAGCATTGCATTTTAAGGTTAGAGTGGAACAGTCTAAAGTCTTTAGAAAGCCAACCTTAATATATCCAGTAACCTCATAGGAAGTGCCAAATGATAGAGGTTCTTTAAGAGTTAATTGGATGCCTGTGACAATGATAGATTTAGGGAAATTCAAGGAAGCAGCAATCTCATATGCCATGCATTCACCATTTGTGGAGCAGATGTTAAACATGTGGTCAGTTTGTATTAGCATTATCTAAACTGGATAGATTTGGTTAAAGCTGTTAAAGAGCCTGGTCCAAAATTGCAATGAACTACCTGGTTCAGAGAAGAGGCTAAGACTATTGCACAATGGGCTAAAGCTGGAGGCATGGATATCTCCCAATATAAACTTCTTGGAGAAGGAAATGATGCTACTTTAGAAAAGCAATGTCTATATGATGACCACACTTTGGCTTTATTCCATGCAGCAGCTTTCAATGCTTAGAACAGAATTGGGGAAGTAGGAAAGAATAAAGAATCATTTATTAAAGTTATACAGGGCCCAAAGAAAACTTCACGGATTTCTTACAAATATTGGCTTCAGCAGTAAATAGAATGCTACCAGATTCAGAAGCTAGACAAATAATAACTGAATCTCTTGCTTTTGAAAATGCTAATGCACAATGCAAAAGAGTAATTAGGCTTTTAAAAGCAAGGTCAGCACCTTAGGGGGAATGGGTCCAAGATGCAACTAATGTTGAAGCTCATGACCATGATGATGCATGGATAGGAAAGGTGATTTCAAAAGGTTTGAAGAAAAATTGAAATGTCAAGTGTTTTAATTGTGGCAAACAAGGTCACTTTAAAAGATCTGATAAACAGGGCATTCCTAGAAACTGTTTTTTCTAAGCATAATCCAAACAAAACACCCCCCCTTCTGGATTATGCAGAAGGTGTAGCAAACGTAGGCATTAAACTAATAAATGTAGATCAACAAGAAATATTCAAGGTAATCCTTTGCCATTGGGAAACTCTTTGAGGGGCCTCCCACAGGCCCCTATGCCAAATCTGGTTCAGTTGTTTCCTGTCACCATGGAAACTCCTTCCCAGAGCAATTAAAGAACTTAAGCCTATTGAGAAAAAAAAAACATACTGCTCTGGATAATAGAAGAGCTTAGAAGCTAAAACAAAAATTTCAGGAGAAATCACAAATCAAAATTGATAAAGATTAGATTAGGAAACTCCCCAAAGTTAGAGTTGGGGAAATGTTTTGTTTTCGTCTTTTCAGGAAAAACAAAAAGCAAACATCTTGAAGAATTTAAAGACCTTTGGGCAAATAAGCATCCAAAGTAGAAGGGAGAACAGCCCAGAAAAAAATTACTAAGAAAAGAAAGAATCTGATCTAATGCAATTTCTGAAGTCTCAAAAAAGAAGATGGAACCCCACAATGATGATTCCACTAGGACTGTGACAATGCCACCCAACTTAAAGATCAGCCTCAGACTACAAACTTCTCAGGACAATTTCAAGGTGACCAGCTGATGACTCAGCTCCACAGACACTGCTTAGAACAATTTCGAGGAGGCTAGCTGAGACCATCCAGCCTCACATAATACTCCTGCCAGGACTTGAGACAAGCCCTGCACGTTCCCATTACCAGGAGACTGGACAACAAATGATACAGCTACCTCTCCCAGGACTTGACAATTAACCCAAATTTTTCTTTTCAGGATCCCCTAAAGATGATGTGGCCCCCAGATAGCAGGAAGTAACTTTAATACCCACATTTCCAAAAGGTGAGGTATGTGGTTTTCAGTTATTCAATAGGTCATGAATATTTGTCATTGGTGGGATTGGTTACAAGTTGTTATTGGTAATGGTCAGGAAAAACAGCTAAACACAGGAGATTAGATTCAAAGTTTTTGTTTTGAAAAGAGGGGGATACAGATATAATAGGACAAAAGGATAGATGATTGAATCTACTCTGAAAAGAAAAAAAGGAGGAAATAGATATAAGATAAAAAGATAGATTATTGAATCTACTTCGAAAAAGCAACTACTAGTTTTAAATATTTTATATTGGATTGGAATTAATTTTGTTAAAACACACTGTACATATGTTTCCAATCTTGTTCAAGGTATTGTACCTATACATCCCATTTAACAATGTAATGCAAATTTCTAGTCCTTGAACATTATTATTATAAGCTATATAGAATAATAAGGAAATACAGGTTAGTAATTAGTCGCCTATTATAATTGAACTTGCAGTCATATTAGGCATGTTTTCAAAGTCAAACAGAGATACATTTTAGATAGACAGGTAGTCTTCAAAAACTTGTGAGATCCATAGAATACGGCATTTAAAATGTTTTAATAACATAGGTTCTTTTTTTACTTCTACTTCACAAAAGCTGATGGAGATCAAAGAAACTCCACATGGAGTTTACTTTCCTTGGGCAAGAAGTGTCCTTGCCTCAACTGCTGACAGTGTGCTGTCCAAATAGGACAAACAGGACACAAAAGAGAGTGACTGCCAAAACTTGTCAAGACAAGGCAGGACAGTCCTTCAAAAATCCTGCTTCACAGAAAAGTCTGTCAAATATGCTAGGCCTATGGACCAAAGATGGATGCCCCAACATTGCAGAGGAACCCTGTGTGACTGTCCAGGCAGTCAGCTGTTTCTGTCATTTCTCACACTTTTTGGAAGTCACTTGCTCTCATTTCCTGCTTTCTCAGTTAATACTATTTCTTTCTCAGGTCTCTGGGGAGTTGAAGACTAGATGGTTATAGTTTTCTTTGCTTACCAGACTCAGAAAAGAAACTCCCTAAAGAGGTATAAAGTGTAAAAGTTTGAGAGACATTAAAAGATAATTTGATAATGCAAATTAGAATATAAAGTTAAATTAGGTACAAGACTTTGGACTTACCAAAATAAAATAGATAACAGAGGATTTTCTTTATCAAATGTAAATGGACTAGACATTGTTAATGTACTTATTGTCTATATATTGTATATAGTTATTATACTTATTATATATAGTTTTCTTGTGCTAGTTGTAGCCTTCTTCTTTGTATTAAACAAAATAGGGAATTGTGGTGATATATTGTTTATGATTTAATAAAGCTTGCTTTGGGGTCAGAAAACAAAGCTAGTTACACTAACTAGCCATAGAAGCCAGGCAGTGGTGGTACACACCTTTAATCCCAGGACTCAAGAGACAGAGACAGACGGATCTCTGTGAGTCCAAGACCACCCAGGGCTACATGAGAATGAATCAGTCTTAAAGAATAACAGAGCTCATGTTTTTAATCCCAGCACTAGAGAGGTATATAAGGAAGAAGCAAAGGGTCTCATGTCAGATTCAGTTTCCAGTCACAGGGAAGACAGGATCTCCATTTCAGCCTTGGTAGAGGAAGAACTACTGGCTGACTACTTTTTCTGATATTTGGCTTGAACCCCAATACCTGTCTCTGGGTATTTTATTATTTGTGCTACACAGCCCTATTGTCTTTGGTGAGAGTAAATGGAGATGATCCAAACAGGTTTGTGGTTCGCACTTACTTTCTTTGCAGTCTTCAGAGCTCTCTTGAGAAGGAAAAAATTTACTAGATTGTGGAGAAGAAGCCATCGTTGCCCAGCCCTGAGAAAGAAAGGGAAAAGAAAAATAATCTTCTCTCCAATGCTCCTAGAATTTTATGAAAAGTATTTAGTAAGAGCTTCCCTAAGCCCTCACCCCATGTTCACATTGAAGTGTCTTAATGACTAATCTATTGTATTTATGTATGTGAGTATTTTGCTTATCTGTATGTATGTGCACCAAGTGTGTGCCTGGTGCCTGTGGAAGTCAGAAAAGGAAGTTTGATCATCTGGAACTGGAATTATAGACAGTTGTGAGCTGCCCAGTGTGGGTGGACCCTGGTTCCCTGCAAGAGCAGCAAGTGCTCTTAAGCACTGAGCCATTTTTTTAGCATCTAGAGTAATGTTTTAAAATGTACCTATACAGAGCATATTTCAAGGCCAGCAAGCCCCATGTGGAAGCTCCCAGCCCTTTAGTGACTGGTGTGGTCCTAGGTCTCCAGGAGATGATGGTTTTATAACATCATCCACCACCACATCTGGATGATGAGGAAGTTCCATCACCCCAGGTGCTTTCTTGTGCATTGAATCACTAGGCTTAGAGAAAAGCAGGGTATGCTCTCCACATCTGTTTTAGCTAATAAATCACTACACTTAATGCTTTTAAGCTGAGAATTTATGAGCATCCGTCAGCAGACCCACCCCTCTGACTTCTGTATTCCTTTACTCTTCATCCAGGGAGGCAGCCACCTGTCCAGGACCCTCAGCGCCTCACTTCAAAGTTGTCTTTAAGCAGGAAATAAACAAATTGCAAGCAGCATTTTTATTATAAGCAATTTTAATTTCTCCAATACCTTGTACCTTGGGTCAAGGTCTCCAGAAGCACACAGAACTAGACAGAAAGCAGTGAAAGTTTCCCTTAGAAAGTTCTAAATAGCAGAAATTACCTTTGTCCGAAGACGTTCTTGTCTCTAGAATCAAAGCTTTGGCTGCAGCTGTATCAGCAGGCACTGAGAGCCAGTCTAGGACTCTGGGGCTTTTAATTAGCAAGGCAACAGCTCTATCTCCTGACCCTGGGTGTGCCCACTTTAGCAAGAAGCCTGCGCTGGCAAGGAGGGCCTGTGAGACCTTGGAGGGGAGGCAGGGAGGTAATACAGGTGTAACTGGTCTGGGCTCATGGAGAAACAAAAGCAAAGCACACACCAGAAAACATTAATGAGGAAACAGGCTAGAAGTTGAGTCACATGGAGAATATGGGTTCTGGACTGCCTTGAAGCACAGGTGTGGTTGTCTTGACTCAGTGAACAGCAGGACACCAAAGTGCAATTTGCATGGCAAATGTAAATCTGTAAATGTAGCTATGTAAATGTAAGCATGGCAAATCTCAGTCCTGATCTCAGGAGTTTCACATATTAGTTGGCCACAGCCCATGAGAGCGTCTTCTGTTTCTGATGAGGTTGTGAGGGTCCTTTCCTGAGTAATCTTTTAATCCTCACGATAGTCCTTCACAGGACGTTGAACTTAGTCACAGAAGAAAACCAGCCTGGAGAAATGACAAACAAGTCACATAGCCAGTTGCACTGCCCAGCTAAGTATGAAGGCTTCTCTTGGGTGCTGTGTAATGTCTTGATCTTCTGCATA
Organism: Cricetulus griseus; assembly: GCF_003668045.3. Classification (NCBI taxonomy): domain Eukaryota; kingdom Metazoa; phylum Chordata; class Mammalia; order Rodentia; family Cricetidae; genus Cricetulus; species Cricetulus griseus. The sequence goes on from NC_048599.1 coordinate 135,597,424, forward strand.
CTGTATTAGAAACACCAAGAGGCCTTGGGCTTCACTCTTCGTCCAGGGAGGCAGATGAAGATGCTATGAAAAACTTCCAGGTTTGTGAGATCCTATCTTTGCAAGCCAGGTTAGATGCAGCCTGGACATTGATAACAGAAGGAAATCTTTACTCCTAGAATAATATTGTGGATCAGTGCTAAACACTTAGAACCCTATTCATTCTGTTCCAAAATTTTCTCTCTGATGTTCCACTTTGAGAACTCCCAAATGTGAGTCAGGGTTGTATTCTCTGAAATCCACCATTAAATCTTCCCCTTGGAATCTTTCCATAGTCCCTAACTACTGTCCCTGTCTGGCCCTCAGTGTAACCACTTAACCAAGAACCTGGACTGGTACAAAAGACCTGTGAAGAAGGGAAGCAATACAGGTGTGACTGGTGTGGGCTTCTGAAGAAACAGAAGCAGAGAAAACATCAGGAAACTGCTTTTCCCTGAATTTAAATGCCCACCCAGCCATGACCATGATAAGATAGAAATATGGTCACATCGCTTCCCTGCTCAAAACTCTCAAACGTCATAGTAGGAGTCTCAGAGCTCTTAAGTGTCACATCATTGTAGGATGCTCAGAGCTGTTACCATGATCACCCCCAACCCACAGGACCCACCCTTCTTTCTTTCCTTGCTGCTTCTGCTGCTACCCTAAGATCTCCCTGGCTTCAGTTCATACTGGACGATGCTAATGCTACCCTAAGATTTCCCTGGCTTCAGTTCACACTAGACTGATGCTAATTCTCCCAGATTGCTCCTATTTAGACTATTAGGTGTTTGCATTTAGGCCTTGTTTTCTTTGAAAACAGCCTCACCATTACAGGGTTTTTAAAATAACAGGTCATTGTTTTCTTTCTAGGATGATGGAGGCTAGTCTGTTTATTTCTTGCCAGAGTCTGAAATTCAATTATTTTCCAGATAGTTTTGTATCACTATGATTATTTGGGGGTAACAATTTGTTGTGACCTACAGCTAAGGCATTTGGAAAGAATTCGATCCTTATGAGCTTGCTGTTAAGATTTGACAGGTGGATGTGCAAGCATTTGGTTGAGGCCTAATTGTTTTGTATTTCTCAAATAAGTCCATCTAAATAACGTACCCTGTACTTTCTGAATTATGAAGTTTCCCAGGCATTTGCTTTCTAATCTTTTAGAATATTTTTATCTCTAACCTTAAGGACAGAAGAAATTGGATCAAACCATTACACAAAATCCTTATAACACATTTTTAAATGATATGAAATAATTTAAACTTAGCCTCATTAATTAAAGACACTTGAGGCCAAGGATAACCAATAAAAAATGTAAAGATATAAATAACAAGTGAATTGGTAAATTGAACATAAAACAATGTTTACACAAGAAGATGGTAAGGAAGGAATAAACAGAAAATAGCAAGATGGTAGCTATTAATCCAGCTACATCAATATGCAAATTAAATGTAGATGTTGTAAACACACCAAATCAAAGACTGAGTTTTTCAGATAACATAGGAATGCAAGAACTAGCCTGGCAGTAATGGCATAAACCTTTAATCCCAGCACATGGGAGGCAGAGGCAGGCAGATCTCTGAGTTCAAGGCCAGTCTGACTTACAGAGCAAGTTCCAGGACAGCCAGGGCTACACAGAGAAACCCTGTCTCAAAAAAACAAAAAACAAAAAACAAAAAAATTCAAGATCTAGTTACACATAGTGGCTCATGTACATTATGCCACCATTTGGGAGATTGAGGCAGGGTGCTGCTTTAGGTTTGAGGCTAGTCTGCAAAGATAGATAATAAGTTCCAGGCAAGACTAGTATAGAAGGCCCTGTCTTTAAGAAAAATTGCATATCTGTAAGAAACCTAATTAAAAATCTAAAATATAGCTGGGTGGTGGCAGTGCATGCCTTTAATCCCACTACCTGGGAGACAGAGGCAGGTGGATATCTGTGAGGTCAAGGCCAGCCTGGTCTAAAAAGTGATTTCCAAGACAGCCAGAGCTGCACAGAGAAATCCTGTCTCAAAACAAACAAACAACCCCTCCAAAAAAAAAAAAAAAACCTGAACTGTAAAGCCATAGATGAAAGTGAAATGATTGTGATACCACATAAATGCCAAAAGGAAGTTGTAGTAGCTATATCAATGCTAAGAAAAACAGATTAACAAGGAATGAAGAGAAACAGTTCACGGTGCTTAAATGTGGCAAATCTCCCAAACACAGAATAATTTGGAATGTTTATTTGCCTAATAACACAGCTTCAAATAATATGATTCAAGAACCAGTGGGGATAAAAGAACAAACAGACATCCCTCCTATTTCTTCTGTGAATTGAACACTCCTTTCTCCATAGATAATAGACAAGGAAACAGGTAGTAAGGAATGCTGATGAGGTAAGACACAGACCTGAGCAATGCTTTTTGCTGACTGAACCAACGTGTTATTTATACAACATTTCACCTGACAACAATAAGAAGCATCCCAGACCTGGGGACAAGGAATGAGGGCAACACAGAGGGAGGGGGGATAAGGAGAGCTAAATCACACTGAAGATATTTGAAAAAATCCATAGGGAGTCCTATTATTTCATGGTTACACAAATTATTACATATAATGGAGGCTGTGTGCGTGTGTGTGTGTGTGTGTGTGTGTGTGTGTGTGTGTGTGTGTATACATATATACTTTAATTGGGGTTATATTACTTAGGGTGACTTACTTCCCCCCCCAAACCATAAACTACCTAACAAAACCCCCAATGCCAGGCATGGGAAGCCTTCTTTTAAGTTGTTAGTCAGAAGAATCTTATAGACTCCCAAAACAGGCTCTTGCCATTGCTTGGTGCTTTCCAGAGAAAGAAGAAAAGACCCTATTGCCAAAGATACCTTTCATTTCAGCAATAGGACTTGGAGGAATCTATCTAGATCTGGCCTGGGACCCTCCTCCTTAAGAGTTGGCTCTCAGTATTGGAAGAAGTAATGTAAGCTACTAAGGGAGAAAAGTAGTCAATAGTCCTCTCTAGCTAGAATGCCCATGAACCACAATGACTGACATGGCAAGATATTCCAAAGGTACAGTAGCAGTGCTTATATCTTGGCAGTAACCAACCACCACCAAATTGGACGTAAGACCTGCTCAATTCATGCCTGATGCTGTAAATTTAGCCACCTGTCTATGATTGGTTGACGCCATCGACCCCAGAATTCCTAACTGTATTCTAAATATCTACCCTTGTATCCACAGACAAGTGCCTCACCCCTCACCAAGGAAGCCTCTTTTTGCACCAGATGGTGTTGAGAGCCAAAGATCTCAGGGCTTGGCATGAGATTCTAGGCCATGCTTGGCTGGCCACATAGTTATATATTAACCTTTACATAGCAGCTCCTTAGAACCTCAGCTCAAGAAATCAGTCATCCCCCCTACTTCCACCGACAGGCTCAGTCACCTAGACAACCCTTCCTGGACCTCTTACTCATAAACTCTTTACCCTGCCAAACATCCTCTCTTTGTGGTTTCCTAATATCCTACCTATACTAACACCTGAAGCACAAACAACCCATGCTACTTCTCCCCATATCCTGCTCTGCCAACTATATAAGGTAGCCTGAGAAAAATAAAGTTTGCCACTTGATCAGAATCCTGTCTTGTGGTCATTCTTTCTGCATCTCTTGTCCTCATTCTCTATCCCTGACTCTCTTGCTCCAGGTTGACATCCTGTGGGTCGGGACCATCACAGGAAGCCATAACTTCTCAAAAGGCAGAGAATAACTGACTGTGGATGCCAGTCCTCAATTAACATATTTACAACATAACCCCTACACTTAGGGCTCAGGGGAACATCACAGAAGAGAGAGGCAGAAAGATTGTAAGGACCAGAGGACCAGGACATCTGCTGCAAGATTGTTTCTTTTTTTAAAAAAGTGAACATGAAGTGAGGGGCTAAGGAGAAGGGGTGGGTCTAGGAGGAATTCAGGGGGAAGAGTGATCATTTAATATGAGCAAGACATGTTGTATTAAATTCACAAAGAGTTGATTAAAATATATTATCAAAATAAAATTTTTAAGCCGGGTAGTGGTGGCACATGGATTTAATCCCAGAATTTGGAAGGCAGAGAAAGTTGATCTCTGAGTTGGAGGCCAGCCTGGTAGTCTACAGAGCTAGTTCCAGGACAGCCAAGGCTACACAAAGAATTCCTGTCTCAATAAAGAAATACTTAAACATCTTAAATTTAAATTAAAAAATTACCATAGGATCTAGCAATTCCATTTCTGGGTTTATATTAGAAAGAATAAAGAGCAGACACTTGAAAAGCCAAATCTTCACGTTTGTGGGCAGGATTATTTACAACAGCCACTAACTGATAGAAGAAGGACACAAACGAGGTGTATACATTGAGGTACATTAAGACTTACAAAGGAACGACAGGGTGATATTTGCTGCAATATGAAAGAAATTGAGAACGTGACATTAAGGAGACAAGCCAATTACAAAAGGACAAAGGGAGAGTCCACTTGCCTGAGGTACCCAGGGAGCCAAATTCAGAGAGGAAAGTTGTGGGGGACCGAATATTGGGCCCCAGGTTCTGGCTGTCAGCAGCGGTGGCGCCAGGAAACTCCAGCCCATTATTGTATTGTTAATTAACACCAGGCTGTAACTGTTTACCTGGCCTGAGGGTAATATGCCTCTTATTTTGTATCTGTATGTGCCTAAGCATCTGAATAGGCCCTCACCTGGGAGGAGGTGCGGGTGGTATGAGAGTTAGGACAGAAGGTTAGGAGCGGAGCAGGTGAGCGGAGAGAGAGAAAAAAGGAGAAATGGTTGCCTCGTGGTACTAGCAGGATGGTTAAGGGACACCAGAAAAGATGGTTAATAAACAAATGGCTCTAGTTCCAAAACATGGAACTGAGAGCTCTCTAAAGATGACAAGATGCCTGTGTTTGGTCTTTATCGTCGTTGCGTTCCTAGAAGCTTCCAAGTTCACACCCCCACTCAGGTAGAACCTCATGGCTGTCGTGGGTTAAAGCTGAGACAAGCCGGGCCACGACAGAAAGTAGAGCAGTGACTGTCAGGAGCTGAGGGTGAAGAGAGGAGTGTGGACATTTGTTGAGTGAGTGTCAGCTTGGCGAGAAAAATTCTGGACTCAGATAATGGTGATGGCTGCAGAACAATATGGATGAAAATGTGATACTTTTGTACATATAAAATGGTTAAAATAGCAACTCCAGTGTAGTATATGTTTTATGACAACTTAAAATTAATCCTGATGAGTTATCTATGGCCATACTGAGCATGTTTCTGACAGTAGCACCTGGAAACATGAGCTGCTGTGGCTCTTCGTTGGAACAGAATAAATGTAATGTATATAATTATAAAGGGTATTAGTATTATTTTGAAATGCATGAAGAAGTCAAAGGCTCAGACACCTTACAATCCAAAAGCAAAGAGCAAGTGAGCAAATGAGTGAGCAGGAGATGGAGAACGTTAGTCACCGCGTGGTCTCGCCAGCCTAGATGACCACCAATGGATGAATAGAGAATGAAAACAGTGGAATTTTATTAAGCTGTAAAGAAAAATGACATTTATAGAAAAATGGAATGATCTGGGAAGTATAATATTAAGTGAGGTGATCCAAACTCAGACAAGGGAGAAAAATCTATTAAAACACTTTGCTCAAAATGCCATAATAATATCTAATGACTTGCATGATAATTAAAATTTGTTTTATTAAAAAAAAAAGTCATGGAGGAGGACATAGGATGTGATGCTCCCATATGTCCCCCTCAGGACCATGCCTTGCTGACAAAGTCAAGGGAAGCGGCAGCACCCTCAGGCATGCACCCCATGTATGGGTGTATGGGTATTCCCTGCCTGGGTGAGCTGCTCAGATCTTTGCAGAAAGACTCAATCATGTGGCTGTTGGGATGTGAGCTAAATTCAGCCTATCTAGTTTATCCTGGATGACAGCGCCTCCTCCTGTTCAGTATGAGACTGGCAGCTCAACATGCTTTTAGGTCCAGCCCACAGAGCCAGATCCACACTTTTCCTGACCTAGTAGCTTTTGTCTTTCACCTATGGCTTATTTCAATTTAATATTAAGTTCCTTCCAGGAATGGACAAACTTTACAACCCACGGGAGGGTCCATGAGGTCTGGAGACTGCTAGATATGTATTACAAGGGAAGTACCTGGACCTGCTCCTTAGGGTCTGACCAGGATCTCGGGTGGGGACCTTAGGGTGGCCCTTTCCCTCGGTGACTCAATCAGGAGAAACTGTCTATGGGTGTTACAGGCATGGGAGCCTCACCCACCCCATGGGTTGTCCACGCACGTTATGCCCAATCCTAGCCGGTAGAACTGGCTGTTCCCCTCACCACCTCTTCCCTCCATCCACCTCCACCTACATCCCCTACTTGGATGGAACCAGCCGAAGTGCTGTGACACCACCCATCATCTTCCCTCCGTTTCATGGTCACCCTGTCTTTCTCAAGTCTCCTCTCCAAAGTTGTTCCCTCACCCCCGTCGCCTCACAGGATGATTTTGTGGTGTAGTTCAGTGGGAGAGTCGGGGGTGGTAAGACATGCACTTGTACTCACATCTCCATGCTCCATGCCTCAGCAACATCTCATCCATGCCCTCATTCCTCAGAGCCGACCCAATGAGGAGCCTCCCTACCCACAAGGTAGCATGCTGCTGCGCTGCCAAGCTTTCTTCGTCTAAGCTAGCTGTGTTGTTTTGTTGTTTCTGAAACCCCACTAATTCTGAATAGTCAGTCCCTTGGTCCTTCGGGCAGTCAGACTCCTGCCAGTGATATGCCTTGGCTCCTAGTTCTGCTTTTTATCCATCTACACTCTCTTTAAATCTAGAATCCACAAAGCTTTTCTACATTAAGGAATATAGACTAGATGGCATGGACTTGAACTCCACAGGACCAGGTCTACATCCTACTAAATTTATGACCATAGGTGAAACTAAATGGGAATAAAAACAGTTCTTGCTTTCAATGACCAATGGCATTAGGAGAAAAGACAAGAGCTGGCTGTCCTTTAACACTGTGCCTAACACAGTAAATATGTAGCAAAAGTTAACCCTTCTTGGGCTGGAGAGATGGCTCAGAGGTTAAGAGCATTGACTGTTCTTCAAGAGGTCCTGAGTTCAATTCCCAGCAACCACATGGTGGCTCACAACCATCCATTATGAGATCTGGTGCCCTCTTCTAGTGTGCAGGTATAAATGGAAGCACAATGTTGTATAAATAATAAATAAATAAAATCTTAAAAAAAAAGTTAACCCTTCTTGTCAGAGCTTTGAAAACCCAATAGCAAATCCTGCGGTCATTTAACAGGGTGAGTTGGGTAGAGAAACTGCCCAAGCACACACAAGATGGCATTTAGTTTTGAAACCTGCCTCAGATTTAGGTCAAAGTAAGCTAGGCCTCTGCTTTGTTCTCTTTAATACGTAGGGTGAGTGCAGAAGAGGTGGGGGAAACTTAGGGGACAGGAAACTTGTGACCAGGATCTGCCACCTGCTGATCCAGTTCTTCACAGGCCCTGCCTCATTCAGACCTCTCAGGATCTCAGTGAAAAGGAAATCACCATTCTCTTTATACAAAGAAACAAAAGTAAGTCAGGACGATGTGTTGTATCAGAGAGATGAAACAAATCTCCCAAGAGTCTGATGGAAATAGTGAAGGCCACACTGGTGGTGATGACAAGGCTGGTGGAGAGAAGGGTGTGGTGGTGCTGCTGCTGTTCATATAGCAATAATGGTATAGCTGCCATTCAGGTTCCTGTTATGTGCCAGACTCTAAACACATGTATTAACTCACTCAGTCAGTAATAATATTATTATCAATTTAATGTACTTCTCACTTCACATATGAAAATTCTAAAATATATAAAGATTAGGTAACTTGGCCACTGTTCCAGGAAGTGACAGTTTAGACCTGATCTGAGGTAGCCTATACATGGCCATGCAGTAAAATTTTTTTGCAGATCACACAGCATCACTCACAAATATTTACATCTGCCTTCATAGTGTAAATGCAGCCACAGGCAATATTGCAGCAAATAAACTTCGCTGTATCATAGTAAAACGATATTTATAAAACAAGTAGTGGGGCTTATTTTGGCCCCAAAACCAAATTTTCCTAATCCATGCTCTTCTAAATTTGGTGGTGGGGGCAGTGCACATAAATAATTGAAATGTTTGCTGAGATGGGGAGAAACCCACTGACTATTGTGAAGAATGAAAAAATAACAGTAACACAAACTTCCAGTCATCATGACAAGGTGTACTAGTTTTCAATTATATTTAATAAATGAGCCCCAAAACTAAAGCAAGAAATATGTGACTCTGGAATCAGATGTTTCCTTCACCATGCTCTCACGAGGTTGCAGACCAGGCATCCGATGGGTCTGATTCCAGATTCACCAACATCCATACTCAGGCCAGGGCAAGGCCTTGCCGTTCCCATGAGTCGGAGGCTTTGGGTCCTTGTCATGGCTATGCTTATGTCAACAATACACCTTCACTCAGGACATCAACTCTCCAGAGTGTGGGCCTCTCTGTGAGGTCACTTGTGTGTATTTGTCATGTGGTAACTGACTTCCCCCATGTGAATAATCCAGGAACAAGCCAGGAGGAAGCTGGGGTGCCTCTTCTGTCCTGCTTTCAGAAGTGGCACACTGTCATTTCCCACCACAGAACATATTTACTGGAAACAAGTCACCAGGTTTAGCCTACTCTCAAGAGAAGGCAAATGAGGTATCATCTCACATAGGATTGCTTTCCCTTGTTAATTTTAGTTGGCATACAAAATAATAGCTTTCCATGTGGCAGTTCCATGCATGTATGTTGTTCTACTTTTCTCATGCTCACTTTTTTATATTGCCCCTTCCCCTATGACAAATGCCCTCTGAAATTTCTGAGAATCCGGGGACATAGTTTGAATCTACAAAATCCACTTTTTTATTGCCTTGATTTATATGGGAAAGAGGATTATTTAACTCAACCTCAAAGCCTAGAAAGTCGAGCTCTGCACTTGCATCTGGTGAAGCCCCCCTTGCTGGTGAAGAATCTTCAGGAATCCAAGATGGTGGGTGAGGGCACTGCTCAGTGAAGGAGGCATACACAAGAGAGAGGGTCAGCTTGTATACAGACCCACACCCTAGATAATCCAACAACTCATGAACCTGTAATCCTCAACTAGATTAACTCATTCCCGGTCCTCAGGATTTAATAGCTTCTCAAATGTCCCAACTATTCCCACTTCTTGATATTCACAATGAGGGCCAAATTTCAACATGAGTTGCTCTTCATGTGCATTCATTAGTTATGTAAAGCAATGGGTTTCATCATGGCATTTCCATACATGCGTATAATGTGTTTTGGTCATAATCATTCTTTCTATAACCCTTTATGATCTCTTCTCTCTCTTTTCTGTTTCCAAATCTCTAATAACCCCTTTTGCCTTCTTGTTCTTTTCTTCTAGCTAGATTTCACAAATGAGAAAAATCATGCATAAGTTGTTTTTATGAGATTGGCTTGTTCCATTTACCATGAGCCCCAGTTCCAATTTTTTCCTGAAGTAACACAATTTTATTATTGTTTATGGCAGAACAAGACTCCATAGTGTGTATAAACCACATTTTCTTCACCCATTCATTCACTGATGAGTACCTAGGCTGATTCTATAGCTTGGATATTGTGAGTGGTGTGGAGATGAACACCAGTGTATGTCTCAATTGAGATACTGAACCGTAGGCATACATTGGAACCTAATCCATAGTCATCAACAACTCAAACCAAGGGATAGGTTCTAGAGAGGGCTAATGGTTAGTGAAGTTTGTTTCATGTTGTGCCAGAAGGAGCTCCAAACCCCATACTGACATCATTTCTTTTTACATGTGGAGACTTGGTTAACAATGGTTGTGCCTCCTTCCATTTATTCATCCTAGTGTGGATCCTTACATCAGCAGTTTCCCAGCAGCAACCCTGGCAGAGACATCCATGCTTGTGCATCCTGCAAGCTTGCCACATTGCTGCAGGTCACACATAGGCATTATTCTCTCTCAGGGCCTCATGACACTGTTCACTGGACACTTGGGCACAATTCACTGGAGCAAGGAGTCAGGGAAGGTGGCCTGGGTAGATGGTATTCTGGGTTTTTTTTAATTTTTAACTTTATATTTTTTTAGAATTTCATACATTTGTATTGTATTTACATCATGTCTCCTCCTACTACTCCTCCCCGTAACTGCTCAAATATACCTTCTAGTCTCTTTCAAATTCAAGACTGTTTCTTCTATAATTATTATTGTTTTACACACACACACACACACACACACACACACACACACACACACACACGATACACATGCACAAGATACTTAGTCTGTTCAGTGTTGCTTGTATGTACATGCACTTAGAGCTGACCATTTGGGACCGAATAACCTAGTAGGGAGCTCATCCATAGAAAAACTAAATTCTCCATCTCTCAGCAGGCATGACTGCCTAAATAGTTCTTCATCTAGGAATAGGGCCTTGGGAATTTCCTCATCCACAATTACATGTCATCTGGTGTCTTCGTTATGTAGGTTTTGTTTAGGCAACTATGTCAAACAGATTTCTTGGATGCAGTATCCCTGTCATGTCTAGAGGACACTACCTTGTAACAGATGTCCTGGTTCTCTGGCTTTTTTGGGTGAAGCAATATTGTTTTCTCTGACAGATAAGAACAAATCTTGCTTAAAACTCTGCTTAGCCTATAGGTTGTTACTTCCCAGAAGTCTGTTTTGTTTTTAGATATCACAGTATAGTTCAACTTGGTCAACTAATAGTTCATCTGACAATTTTGCATTAGACAGCTTCTACATAAAATTTGCTTTTCTGAGTGATGTTTGTCACAATGACAATCAATAGTTATTAGCAGTATTCAAAACTTCTAATATTTTTGATCCTTAGCTCTAATTCTGTCACAATTTGTGGGTGTATTAAAAACACATTAATTATTTTATAAATACCAAGTATTTAAAACAAAGTATAGAATCATAGAGATTTATCATAACATAGTGTTCAATAGCAAAATCAAGAAAGCAAACAAACCCAATCATAGAAGGACTGATGACAAGTACATGATTATACATGAATGATGCTTCAGCTATACAAATATATAATATATATACAGCTATTCATATTTATAATGTCATTATCATATTTGATGTAGAAAGATATTCTAATATGTTCCTACATGAAAATGAAGGTTGAAAAGGTATAGTTTCTATGGCGTTGTCATATGGAAAGCTGCCTGTGGTTAAATGTGTACAAAGGAAAAACTGTTGACATTTGTTTTTTTGTTAATGCATCCAAAGACAAGTAAGCATGCGTATTTTTTTCTTTTTTGCTTGTCTGGACTTTCTGGTTTTTCTACAACTGTTGCCTAAACATTCCTTAGCAGATCTCCGCCTCCAACAGCTCCATAGGTCTGGCAAAAGCAGGAAGGAGGGACTGGAGGAAGGGAGGGAGAAAGGGGGAGAAGAAAGGAGGTCGCTCTGGCTTCCTGGATCTACTACCTGAAGCCGCTGTTCCTGGAGAGCTGGGAAGTCCTTAAGAATCCTGGAAAGAAGATTGTCTCAGAAGCTTCCCTCGCTGAGAGAGAAGGTGCAGCAGCAGGTGCCTTGGGAGTTTGGGATGGTGTGAAGTCATTCTGGGAAACCCTGCTCCTCCCTACTGAGTTTCAGGGCTCCTCCCTGGATCATTAGTGCACTTCATGTACTTAAAGGACCAGGGCATCTTGGAGGAGCGGACAGACAACCACAGGCTCCTGCCTGGAGGAAGGAGAGATCTGAGAGGCCCTGTGTGGGCTCTTTCCTGGCTTCCACACCGGGAACCGCCTGCTCTGTGCAGGCTGCTCACAGCTGACAGATTCTGGAACCTGCTCTTTCGGGCCTCTAACTTCCCAGGCCAGTCTTTGCCTAAAATTTCCTGCTGTTTCTTTCAAAATAGGGTCTGCATACTGTGGTGTTCATGATGGTCCTGAGTGGGGCACTGTGCTTCCGGTGAGTATTCGGTCAGCTAATTTGGGGGTGGTCTCAGAAAAGTGAGTTCCAGGTAGACAAGAAGGGTCCTTCTCCCAGCTGGGCTCTCACAGGTAGCTGGGAAGATGGGACCAATACTGCCCTTGGAGCTCTTCTGGCCTTCTTCAGCCTGGGGAAGGACTGAGCAGGATTCTCACAGAGCTCTGATTCTAAGTGTGTGGGATGGGGGATGGGACTATTAACTAGGCAGTCTAGACTTGCAGCCTGTCATCATTGGTGAGGAGAGTCCGGTGTCCCTTACAGAGCTCCACTATTGCCTCCCCTGGCAAGAATTGCCATCAGCACCGCCACTGTACTAATTCCTCCATGATCCTTTCTGGGGGTAGGAGTAGCACAAAAGCTTGTCCATCTGTCACTCCCTAGTAGTCACTCAGCCAGGTACCCTACTACAGATTTTACAGAGACAGATGAGAATAGTCCTTACTCTCATTGGACTTATTTTATTACTTGTCAGCCCTCTGTATCTGTGGTTTCTTCAATCACAGATTCAACAAGCTGAACTGCAAATATTAAGGAAAAACTTGCATATGTGGTGAACATATACAGACTTCCTAGTTACTACTCCCTTAAATAACAACATAACTATTTATGTACTATTTGCATGTTGTTAGGTGTTACAGTAACGTAGAGATGCTTAAAGAGTTCATACAACAGCCATTTTATATAACAGTCTTAGCACCCATGGGTTTGGGTGTCTGTAGCGGTCCCAGATCCAATCAGTTTGCTACACAAGGGGTTGGAGGATTTCTCAAAGTGTGTTCTCTGAAGCTCAGTCCCATGAGACAGTTCATGCAATCGTGTTCTCTGACTGGGTGAGGGTGTAGAATGCCCCTTCCTCATCATGTTTGGGGCTGGGGAGATGGTTCAGTGGATAAAGTTTACGCTGGGAAAATGTGACTTCCAGAGTTCATATTCCCAGAATCTGCATAAAACCTTGTGGCTGTCTGAAGGCAGCCCCTAATCTCAGCACCTGGGATGGAGAAACAGGGAATCCCTGGGGAAAGCTAGCTATTTGGTCCCTGGTCAAATTGGCAAGCTCCAGGTTCAGCAAGAGACCCTGCTTCAGTAACAAAGTGGTACAAGATTAAGAAAGACACCCAAGGTGGAGTTGTGGCCCCCATGAACATGCTCAAACTTGTGGGTATGCACACACCACATGCAAATACACACACAAAAAAAAATGTTTGGCCAGACATCAAAACAATTTTTACACTGCAAAGTTTTCCCCATATGACATTGGGAGAGGTCCACTTAAGTCTACTTAAGGTCTACTTACAAATATTTCACCTTACAGGGTGTCCAAAAAACTGGGTGAAAAGTAATTTTGAGAAGTAAAACAGGACTTTAAAGAAAGTTTTCAGGATGGAATATATGGCTCAGTGGAAACAAATGTGCTTTGAAATATTCAGTAAGAGTGGGAGGAGCTGAAGGTAGAGTCAAGCAGAACTATGAGTTCGAGGCCAGCCTGGTCTACATAGTGAGTCAGGGCTATACAGTAAGATCCTGTCTTAAACAGCAAAACCAAAACAAAACAAAAAACAAAGCAGCAGATTAATTAGAAAGAGTTCTGGGTGTTATTTAACCCAGTGTCATGGATTAGCAATGAAGAGAGTCGCACTCAGGGCAAGTGTTTTGTTTGTTGCAGCTCTTCTCAAAACCTTCCCGTGCAGTTAGCTCAGGTACAACCCTCTTCTGCTCACAGGGATCCCACGGGACTAAAAATTTCCAAACAACTTGAGGCTCATCAATACAGGTTTCATAAAGGAAGCCTATGTGTCAAGGACATCAGAGAATGTTGGAGAAGTGGTCTCCTGGCTTTGAAGAACCCAGGGCTCCAATCATAGACTCTTCTAACCAAACAGATTTTCTGAGATATAAAATGTTTAATATGGGGGGAGAGCAGACCTCAGACACAGATGGGTGGCAGAGGGGTCATCTTGCAGAGCTACAACTGAAAGTTGGTGGCTGTGTCTGACTCAGTGGAAATAGGAGAAGACAAGATATCTGAGTTTTGGGAGACCTTCTGCAGCCAGGGCAAGGCAGGGTGCTCATCCCTACCCTTACAGAGTCTTGTCCCTTCCTGGTGTTTCAGAATGAAGGATTCAGCCTTGAAGGTACTTTATCTGCACAATAACCAGCTGCTGGCTGGAGGGCTGCATGCCGGGAAGGTCATTAAAGGTTGGTATCTAGGAGTCCCAGGCCTCTGTATTCTCTGGGGGTATGTGTTTAGAAGCCTTTAAATGGTTCTGTAAACCAGTGGCAGGCTTGCAGACCCAAGAACCATGTCAGATAGGGCACCATAAAACAGGCTTCAAGCAAGTAAGGAGCCCAGGGAAGCCTCTGTGTAGAGGTCAGATATTTTCCAGGACAAATGACTTATGTTTCCATCACAGACTATTTTGGGTATTCTATCTCCTCAGGAGACAGACTGTGCAAAAGACTAACATAGATCTTCATTCCCAAGTGGGTGGGCTCTGATCCTCCATCCTGCTCTCTCGAGATCCTTAGTTACCCTCAATTCTGAGATCTGGATAGTGGGAGCCCCTCTGGCCTCTTGCTTACTCCTTGTGCCCTCATACTTTGATGGTCTTTTCCACACTAGGGCATACATGTTTACTTGGGCAACCTTATGCGGTACTAGATCCATGCAGACCCCTTTGTGCTGCATTGTGTGTACTTGTGTGCAAATGTAAACACTACATGAGGGTATAGCTATATGTGCATATATAAATATGCATATGTAGGCATATATAAGCTCATATATATAAACATGCTTACTGTTTAAGTATGTATGTGCATACCATATGCACATAAGCATTGTCTGTATGTATGCCTATGGTTATATACATGTTTTGAGTATGTGTAATATGTACAGGGATGCATACATATGTGATTATATCTATGTACATATGCATGTGTTGATGTAAGGTGTATGTTCATGTGTACATGGTGTGATGGGTGATGTACAGAGAAGAGAGAAATCCTCTTCTGTAGAAATCCCACAGGGGCTAAAGGCAGGACGCGAGACTGACAGGATAAGACAAGGTCCAGAAAAGAGGCCTGGGAGTCAAGGGAGTGATAAGTGGGATGATCTCTTAGAATTTAGAGAATCTCTCAAAGTTTGACCCTGAGCAAGAGGGATGGCGTAGGAGGTTGTACCTGGTATTCCTGTGCTTTGGTCTATGATCTGGGCCAGGTGACAGGAGATTAGCCTTACCCATTCGTTGAAAGGCAAGATGCCTCATACTGGTTCTAATCCGTTTAAGGCCTCTCTGGGGGAGAGTGAACAGAAAGACAAGCAAGTTCCTGCATCTTGCCTTTTTCCTCTAGGTGAGGAGATCAGCGTTGTCCCAAATCGGACACTAGATGCCAGTCTGTCCCCTGTCATCCTGGGTGTTCAGGGAGGAAGTCAGTGTCTGTCCTGTGGGACAGAGAAGGAGCCCGTTCTGAAACTTGAGGTGAGTCTTACTGCAGCATCTTCGCCTCCTGAGCCTGAGCCAGGAAGGGCAAGCATACTCTGCCGCCACAGCCTAGGTAGCTTTTGGACGCTGGCGAAGCACTGTTGAACAAGCGCTGTCTCCTCTCTGAGGACCGTTCCCTTGCCCATGTTTGCCCTCTCACTTGCCCCCTCCTGTGTCTCATCCATCATACCTTTTCTGCAGCCAGTGAACATCATGGAGCTTTACCTCGGGACCAAGGAATCCAAGAGCTTCACCTTCTACCGGCGGGATATGGGCCTCACCTCCAGCTTCGAGTCAGCTGCCTACCCAGGCTGGTTCCTCGGCACTGTGCCCGAAGCAGACCAGCCGGTCAGGCTCACCCAGATCCCTGAGGATGCCGCCTGGGATGCCCCCATCACGGACTTCTACTTTCAGCAGTGTGACTAGGGCCACATAGTCCCCCAAATTCCCTAGGGAGAGGCAGAGTAGGCAGTGTGGGTGGAGGTCAGGTAGTGATGGAGGGTGACTTACTCCTCTCCCTCCCCTCAGGACTCCCACCTCTAACTTAGGAGGCACACAGCCGTTCTCTCTCCCGGTTCCCAGTAAATCCTTGGGGGGGTATCTCGAGCTCAGTGTGTAGACTCCTTTCACACTGGATGGATGGTACTCCCTCTGGTGTGGGACTAACAAACCACACAGGGCAGACAAAGAACAACACAAAAGATTGTTGTGAGAGAGTGGTGGGGATTGTTCATGCACAGTGAGATCTAATCAGAACCTCTGCCGTTCTCTACCGGGCAGCAGAAGATGAACCAAGATCTTGGCTGACCGGGCCCCTTCCCTCAATACTGTTGCTCCTATCTGCTGCCTCTTTCGTCCCTGCCTTCTTTCTCCGATCCTGGACTGAGAGGGTGATGTTAGGATGAAGGACAGAAGATGGCCAAGCGCATTAGCCTGGTTTGAAACCAGGGGCGCAATAAAAATCCCTGATTCTGGTCTCTACTCATAAAGATGTTCATGAACATTAAGTGGGAAGAGCTTGCTACAAAGGGATGTATCTTGTATTTTCATCTTAATTAAAATATACTTATCTATGTTATATATTTTAAAGGGGGTCTGGAAGTGTTTATCTCAATTGTAGCAATGCCCAGGTAGGGGCAGTATAGGTGACTTTTTATTTGTGTTTATTAACTTTTCCATTATGGTGGGGGGTGTTATTCGCATAATAGTAGGGAAAGGAATCAATATGGAGGGAAGTGAAGCAGACATAACCTCTGCTGCTACCCTGAAGTAAAATCCAACTGAGCTCAGCTGCTCTGAGTGGCAGGAGCAGAGAGCAAGAGGCAAAGCCCAGAAAAGCTAGGAAGAATGTGAAGAGTTTGGGCTGGGAAAGAAAAGAAGGAATGATAGGGGAGGGAAGGGGAGAGGGGAGGTGGGGTGAGGAGGGGAGGGGAGGAGTGGGGAGGGGAGGGGAGGGAGAAAGCTACCCTGTGCTTTGACCTGGGGTGATTTGCAACCCCTAGGATTCTGAGTGACAACCAGCTTCCGAGGAGACCACCGTGCGGGTTAGAAAGTTCCCTCCTCAAATTTATGTCCTTCCCAAATCTACAATGATCTTACCAGGGCAGGGTCTTCGCAGTTAAAGTGCTGGGCTAACTCTCACTTGACTGGTGTCCTTCGAACTTGAGGACTTGACACAGGAGAACCACAGGGGACAGGCCCATGTGACATAAAGGCAAAGGTTGAAGTGATGTTGCTGCCAACAGCCAAAGAGGACCCAGACTGTGTGGACCACCAGAAGCGAGGAAGAGGGAAGGAGGGTTTCCTTCCTAGAGCCTCAGAGGGCCTGCCGACTTGCTGATACCTTGATTTCAGACTTCTGGTCCCCTGCCTTGTCACAGAACACATCTGTGCTGTTTAAGCTATTAAGTGTGTGGTAATTGGCTCTAGCAGCTGGAGGGAATAAATGGTGCTGCTAGTGGTCCCTCCTTCCTCATGTTCATTCCCTCCAACGCTCTACCAGAGTTATCTCTGGACTCTGGAATACAGCAGAGGTGATAGTGGCTACTGTAGTGGGCGGATTATAAAAGACACCTCCGTGGCTACTTTGGGGGCCCGATCTTTCTCTGTATACTGGTGGAATAAGTGCTATAAGCACATATTCTCTGTGCTATAAGCTGCCCTATAGAGAAATCATGTGGGAAAAATGAGTCTCCTATGGACAACAGCTGCACGCCCGGGCTCAGAAGCAGGGCTTTTCCAGCTGCCATTGTGAGCCAGCTGCTGGCTTGATTACAGTCTCATGAGAAACTGAAGCAGGGTTGCCCAACCAGACTCCTCCAGATTCCTGTCTCATAGAAACCCTGTGAGCTAACCAATGCATTCACTTCATCATGCTCAAAACTTCCTCCAGTATTTTCATTTTCCCTCTCGAAATGAACACCAGCCCTTTATTAACCCAAATAGCCTATTTAAAAGCTGATTATGCTTCACTTGTTAACTGTCAACCTGGTGCCATAAGGCTTGATTCATCTCTGATCATTTCTGCACTTCTTGCCCACACACCAGTCTTTGTCTCTAACACTCCTACCTAAAACATTGAGGACTAAGAAAGCAAAAGAAGAGGTCCATATCCAAGCCCCAACTATTTAGCTGTAGCTTGCTTGTCAGGCCAGCTTGACAGGTTTAGAGTTGGCAGGATAGTAGAAGTACCAGCAAGGAGGTGGCCAGGATAGAAGAGGCAACCTCCACTTGTTCTAGAATCTTCACAGTCCAGATACACCTAAGGTTTCCTGGGCAATGGGCAGCACCACACAGGCCTCTCAGGGATGCTGAGGACATGGACCTAGGGTACCAGACTGTATTTCTGCATCCCCCATTTACAATATCTGTGACTCAGACAGTGTCATGGTGTATTTTCCATTTGGGGATATTGTACCCATCCTGTCTTCCTACAAAAGTCACTCACTTTTTAATACCCTGCTAAGATATCGACTCCTGTAAGAAGATTTGAAGAGATGAGCTCCCTGGCCATTTGCTATGATGATACTTTGTGCTTATCTACCCTTAAAAAGCTGGCTCACGGTCTGTGGAACCTAGATGACCTTAAGGCTGGAGCTGTATCAGTATGTTTTTGAGCACCTAGATTAATACTTGGCAAACTTTTGGAACATGGTGAGTATAGAATGTGGAAACTCACAATTCTGGAACATCCTCTCATTTTCCTCCACCCATCTACACCCTTAAAAAACAGTAGTTCAAATCCCACCTCATTCTCAAAGGTCAGAGTTGTTGCTTCATCCTTTGTAGGATGGAAAATTCAAAAAGACTTTAACCTAGGTAGACTGACACATCCAAAGCCAGGGGGAAAGAAACAGAAATACATTTGTTTTGTCGTTGTTGTAATAGGAACAGTAAAAGGAGGCATGTGTAGCCTGAGAAAGTCTGACACCATGTGTTTTTAGATTTCTGTGATTTTAGTAGAAGCCACAGGTGCAGGCCTATATTTTCAGAGAGGAAATGCCCATGGCAGGTGGGGCTTATGTCAATTGCAGATATTGAAGAGCAGAGATGGTTCAAGATCAGGACATAGGAGAGAAGTAAAGGAGCTGATGGCATTTATCCTGAAAAAGGCAAAATCCAGCCTACCTCATGCTTAAAGCACCCAAAGGTCTATAGGCAGAAGGATACACTTCTTATAATTCCAGAGAGATGCAACAGGACCACTGAGTACAAATTATTAGAGGACATTTTTGCCTGAATGACTCCCCAATCTTAACCTTAAAGATCTTGAACACCATTTGTGCTTCTCCCAGAGGCTATCTAGTCCCGGACCTTGGAGTTATTGGGGGAAAGCCTGGCCAACTATTTCTTGAGATGTCACAGCATTTGGGCACTTGGAGGGAGATTCTGATGTCATGTCTAAAGAGTTTCTCTAATACTATTATCTCTCATATGCCCTTGGCTTACAGCTGAGTACGGCTTTTGTGGCTTAGCTCCCCAGCTAAACTGTAAAGTTCCTTAGCAACAGACACAGTACACTGTGTCTTTGACACAGCAGTGTAAGTGCTTGGTATGCATTACTGATTGCCTGACATGACCCCTCAGGAGGGTGCAAACTTATAAAGACCAAGGAAGAATAAAAATTGGCAATAAAATCAAAAAATGGGTAACCTAAACCAAGCGCTTAAATCATTTTCAGAGGTTGAGGAGTCTTTAAAACTGTTAAAAGTTAGTTAGTTAGTTAGTTAGTTAGTTAGTTAGTTAGTTAGTTAGTTAGTTTACATCCGGGCCACAGTTTCTACTCCATCCTACCTACCACCCCTTCTGTTCCCATCCCCAATCCATTCCTCTTCCATTTCTGTTCAGATAAGGGCAGGTCTCCCATGGATATCAATAATACATGGCATATCAAGTTGCAATAAGACTAAGCACCTCCCCATGTATTAAAGCTGAGCAAGGTGACCCAGTATGAGGAATTGGGTTCCAAAAAGCCACAAAAGAGTCAGAGACAGTCCTTGTTCTCACTGTTAGGAGTATCACAAAAGGACCAAGCTACACAACCATAGAACATAGGCAGTGTGCCTAGATCAGTCCCATGCAGGCTCCCTGGTTGTTGGTTCAGTCTCTGTGAGCCCTGTGAGCTCAGGTTAGTTTATTCTGTGGGTTTCCTTGTGATGTCCTTGACTCCTCTGATTTCTGAAATCCTTCTTCCCTCTCTTCAGCAGGAGTCCTGGAGCTCTGTCTAATGTTGGGCTGTAGGTCTGCATCTGTTTCCACCAGTTGCTGGATGAAGCTTCCCTGATGACAATTTGGGTAGTCACCAATCTATGAGTATAGGAGAGTATTGTTAGGCATCATTATTACACTGACATTATAGTTTTCCTCCAGTCATATTTGGTTCTATCCTAGGTCTCTGGGTCATCCAGTGTTTAGTCCTGGTGCTCCAGGCAGTGTCAGGGGTGGGCTTACTCTCCTGGCATGGGTTTTGGGGTAGACCAGCCATTGGTTGGCCACTCCCTCAATCTCTAGGCCACCCTTACCCCAGCACATCCCATAGACAGGACAGACTATGAGTTGAAGGTTGTGTGGCTGGGTTGGCTTCCCATTCCTTCCACTTGAAGTCTTTCCTGGCCACAGGAGATGGCCAGCCAGTTCAGGCTACACATTTGCTACAAATTCCTAAGCAGGACACCAATAGCACAAACACCTAGCTCAACAATTAATAAATGGGACCTCATAAAACCAAAAAGTTTCCTTAAGGCAAAAGACACCATCAACAGGACAAAATGGTAGCCTACAGAATAAGAAAAGATCTTCACCAACCCCACATCTGACAGAGGACTCATCTCCAAAATATATAAGAACTCAAGAAACCAGACATCAAAAAACCAAATAATCCAAATTAAAAATGGGGTGCATATCTAAACAGAGAATTCTCAACAGAGGAATCTCAAATGGCTGAGAAACACTTGAAATGTTCAACATCCTTAGCCATTAGGGAAAAACAAATCATAATGAGTCTAAGATTCTATCTCGCACCTGTCCAAATGGCTAAAATAAAAAACACAAGAGACAGCTCATGCTGGAGAGGATGTGGAGTCAGAGGAACACTCCTCCACTGCTGGTGGGAGTGCAAACTTATACAGCCACTTTGAAAATCAATATAATGGTTTCTCAGAAAGCTGAGAATCTATCTACCTCAAGGCCCAGCTATACCACAGTATCTACAGTATCTTCCATTACCTCATATAAAATAAACGTTTCTTGGCATATATAACATTGGCAAATTGTTAGTTTAAAACAGCACAATAGTAACAGCAACAAAAAAAAAAAAAAAGCAAAACTTGTGTCTCATCCCCATACATCTTTTCTCATTTCTTATTCTGTGCTCATCCGGTAGTCCTCATCAAGTCCTTTGAGGAAATTTGTAAATGACCCAAAAAGGAGAATTACAATAAGGCAGTTAATCTCCAGAAAACATTCTAATTCTTTACCCCTAGTGGAGGATACGTAAAGGATGGACAAATGGATTAATGTACAGATGGGTGAATGAATATGTAGATGGTTGGATGGATAGATAGTTAAGATAGATATGAGGGGATAGATGAGGGAGTGGATGGACAGACGGACAGAGTTATGTAATTTCAACTAGAGAACTGAGTCAATTGACCCTATACTGTTCGCATTCTCATACTACCTGATAGTCCAGGACGCATGGCTCCTATACAGTCTCCATGCAAATCTAAGGCCAATATCTTCTACAGCTGTTTCCTTAGATTCTCTGTCTCAGTAAGTTTGTATCAACTAATTAAATCTGAAAAGCAAAGGGTTCCTTCTCATTTTCTCAAACAGCCACCACACTCATGATGTAATCAGTCCCTGCTTCATCATGGCTCTCTGGATGCATCTGGTTTCCAGCAGCAGTAGTATTTCTATTTTTGGTCCTTCAGCCTTTTCCAAGTCTCAGATGGAACCCAATGGAACATCAAAGATGTTTGACCCCAGCATTGTTTATCTAGCTGCAAAACCACTAATAACACAGTCAATGACAGTAGCTACAGAAACAGGAGGTCACTGTCTAGCCGCTGTTAAAGCTTTATGGGTGACTCTCTCCCCTTCCCACAAACACTCATTAATCTCCCCACCTCCTTATTATTTGTACTGTGTTGAAGATGTTATGAAATCTCTGGGCTCTTCTTCCCTGATCTGGAGCCAATTACAGATTGTTGTGGGCCTGACCCACCCTGACCAGACATTATAAACACAGTGTTGATTCCCTGAAGAAATCAGTTGGAGGTTCCAGTCATCAGAGTTCCAGACACCAGGATTTGCAGGTCAGTGGTGACAGATAGTCTCTCTCTCTCTCTCTCTCTCTCTCTCTCTCTCTCTCTCTCTCTCTCCCCACACACACACACACACACACACACACACACACACACATATTTATGTCGTTGTCTAGGCTCTCTAAGGAGCAAGGGAGCAAGGAATGATTTTATAGAGTGTTGTGTGATGCTCTATAGGTCTAGGAGCACTTGGTAGAATTTAAGGAGACATATAGAATGGATCAAAACAAGGCTATTTTGTATTTAGAACCACAGAGTTTTGAAAATCATCTCACAAAAAAATCAACTAGGCCACTGGTATTCTGTGTTTTGTCTGTGACACACAGACAATCCTTGGAGATATCCTGAGACTCACTTCAGTAGACAGTAGGAATGCCACCAAGGTGCTAGTGTCTCCATCACCTTCTCTGAAGCAGTCTCCATCACCCCTTCATCTATCAGATATACAACTGGTTTCTTTAAAACAACAACAAAAAAGAATAGAAAAGAAAGAGAGAGCGACATCTCCTTGTAAAACTTAACCGTTTTTGAAAAATAATCATCTTACCCAACGTCTCATTCCTATGGGAATAGGTTGGAGGCTCAGAAACAAAAAGAATCAAGATGAACTGGTATCACAATTACTTCTGGAATCCAGCCTTGCTGTCAAAGCCTGATCCATGTGTTTCTGTGTTCTAGTATTAAGTTCCTGTGTGTGCCAATCACATGGTTGGATAGAGCTTCCAACGAGCTATATACATCATGCTTCATGATTGCAGGATCTTATCAGCTTTCATAAGGCAAACAATTATCTTAATGCACACTAATAAGCAATATAGCAAAGTTTAATAGGAGCTCAGAGTAGTGTTACAATAGTAAAGGGGAGAATCATTAAATTTTGAGTCATGGAACCATAATTTGACCTAGAAAGAACCTTGACAACCACGTAATCTAATGTCATGAACCTGAGGATTGGCCGTGAGGGGACATGGCCCTGTGTGTTTGAGCTCTCATTCTTGGCTGTTATGTGATTGGACAGACAAGATAATGAGCCCGTGTATACTGAAGCCAGGCCCAGTGACCTTAATATGAGTGATGTGAATAGAGTTGGGGGGGTGGCTTTTGAACAGGCAAACCAATGGTAGCTAGGAGTATGTCCTTGAAGAGGATGAGGAAGGAGTCCTGGAGAGAGAAATGATATACTATTGCACACACAAACTAGGGCCAGATGGTGGCAAAATCGATGGCCATTGTAGATTCTAGAACTGGGCAGCAATATGGTCAAAGATGAACTTAAAAGATGAATCCTTTATGCTTTCCATAGGTTGGGTTGAAGGTCCAGCAACCAGGGATGCTAGCTTGTTTACTGTAGTGACTAAAAACAGAAACAAAGTTACATTTTAAAGAAATAGTTCCTGAAGAAAGAAGGAGATGTGTATTTTCAGTGCTTCTCAGCCTTTGAAGTTCATCAATGAGAGAAATATTAGGGAAATGAGAGAAGTAAAATTGAGGTAGATCAGTACATTGGGAGAAGATAATTAACTTAACCTCATACTTATTCGGTGTGCATGACAGTACACCCAAAGAGGAGGGTGTACTATGGTCTGCTGAAGTTCAGCCTGGGTCCGGGAGGCATTAGGCCAAAGTAGTCACTGCAGCTGGAGGAAGTGATAGATTGCAATTCCATCGCAGGTGGAAACACAAGTATGCAGTGTTACGATAAGTCTTTCCACCAAAGTCTCCAGAACCCTGCCAACAAGTGGGCGCTTTCCGCCAAGCCACCTGAGTTCCGCCCAAGTTCCACCTGCCACGTTAGGGCCCCAAATAATACACAGAGACTTATATTGTTTACAATGCTGCTGGCCAAATTGACTAGGATTTCTATCTGCTAGCTCAGTCTTAATTATTAGCCATAATCATAAGATTTATCTGATGGAGGACGCAGGCAGAATGTGTCCTGTCTTCCTGATGGTCACATGGTGACCGCAGAGCAGAGAGCAGGAGGAAGAGGAAGAGAAAGAGAGCGATTTCCTGCTTATATTCTGAGTCTGCCTGCTATGTCACTTCCTGCCTGGATCTCTTACTACATTTCCCAGAATCCTCCTTAACTCCTAGTCCTACCTAACTTGCTGCCTCATTGGCCAAACAGTGCTTTATTCAACAATCAATAAGATAAACATACACAGAAGGACATTCCCCATCAATGTAGGATGTTTGCTTGTGACTCTCAGCCTTAGGGATGACCCTAAGGGAATCTACAATGTGCCTTCAACAAATAGAAGGGGAAATGTGAAAAAAATCAACTAATGTCAAAGATTCCCAGGAGACAGTGAGAAATAGAAAAAAAATTCTTAAAATGACTTTGGTTTAGGCTCTATGAAAGTTTGTGTTGTTCTTGGGGACAACAGTTTTCATATAGACAATATACAAGAGAATGAGGAGAATCTGTTGGTGGCACTTGATCCAGGACAGGAGAGTTAGAGAAGTCTGAGTCAGCCAAGATCCATGGCCAGGAATAAATTAGAGAAAGAAAAGGGAGACACAGACACAAACTGAGTGGATGGTTATTTGGGGGTTAACAAGGAAGGAAAAGCTTTGGGAGTCACGTGGTATGTGGGACATTGGGAAGAGCATCAGGACCCCAGGCTTCCTGTGTGACCACAAGCTAGCACAAGCAAGTAACTTCATACACTAGCCAGAACCTAGGCAGAGAGACCCTACAAGGGAGTCTATAGGAAACTTTGAATGTCTGGGCTGTGCCAAGAGGGGTGAGTTCTAGAGCCCCAAGGATCAAGTTTGACTAGACCAACACTGAATTTCTGTTGCCTGTTTGAGCTGACATTAACCAAAAGTTGAAGTCCTCAGCCTGGGTGTGCAGCTTCATGCAGACTCCTATTTCAGCAGCCACCCTTGGACCTCAGTCCAGCTTCCTGGCTGCTCATCTGCCACAACCAAAGGAGCCTCGGTGGTCTGGCTCAGAGGGAACATGTCACCAAACAGACTTGCCTTGAGACTGTGCAGCTATTAGTCTACCTGAGTTAGAGGAATGATTCACCTTTCTTTACTACTCCAGGTGTGGTCGGGGGACCAGCAGCATTATCAAGACCTGGTTAAACGTTTAAAATGCAGTCTCAGGATTCACCCCAGACCTAGAGAAAAAGATTCATTATTTTAACAAGAACACAAGATATAGAAATATGCATTAGAGAGTGAGGACTGGGGAGATAACTTAGTGGGTAAAGCACTTGCCACGAAAGCATGAGGCTCTGAGTTCAGATCCCCAGAACTCACACAAAGCCAGATGCAACAGAGCACATCTATAATCCCAGTGGTCCTGTGACTAAGTGGGAGGTGAATCAGGAGATTCTCTAGAGGCTATGGGATAGCTAGCCTGGCATGCACAGCAGTAAACACAAGAGCCTGTCTGAAACAGGGTGAAAGGCAAGGACCAATAACTGAGGTTGTCCCATGACCTTCACATGTACCCCATGGCATGTGTGTACTTGCACCCACACACACAAACACATTACACACACGCACACATACAAAACCCACATAGTGAGGACAACTGACCTAACATATCATTTCCCAAGCCTGGCTTGGAGAAAAGACTTACCAAGTGATTCAGATGTGCAGACATGTTTTGGTGCCTATAACTTTAAACACTTCACGCTTTTAAAGAATAATGCTTACATTACAAAAGAAATCAAATCTACTACAGAAAAACACTGAGGAATGTTAACAATGATTGACAATCCTGTCAGCCGCGAATGAGAGCTGTGAGAGCACCAGCAGTCCTTGTTCCCATGTATGTACCTCTCTACAGCTATGAATTTAATTGGGATTCTAATGTGCACATTATTTATAACCTACATTTTTCAATTCATATATTTGGAAATCTTGTGTCATAAATGTCATCATTAATGGGCATACACTTCTTATTTACTGGATTTGCCATTCCCTTTCAGCCAACTGCCTACTATTAGACATTGAGAGCATTTCCAACTTTCCAACCTTGTAAAAATATTTAATTGAACTATTTTATAGCTAAACATTTGAGCAATCCATTACCTCTCCCTGGAACAGGGCAACAACATAGGCAATCACAGAATACACAGAATGCTTGGGGTCTGGTCCATAGCATTGGTGATCGTCAGCATCTTCACCCTCATCAATGCCCTGTTATCCCTCACTCTCAACAGGTCTTAAACTTTAGCCCAATTATTTTCCAAGGTGACAGAATCGTGTAACCAATAATAAAAGCTACTTGGGCTACATCCCCATTTCTTATAATGCCAGACCACAGATCTCAGTGACACCAAAGAGGTCTGAAATTCTGCCATCAAGCATAGGCCTTGCTTCCTTATCTGCCTCCTCAGTATCGCTTCTTCCATCTCCAAGTCCCATTTCTTCCCACATTTCTATCTCATCTTCTACTTTCTCACATAGTTATTTCTTTTTTGTCCGCCTTCCTGCTCAGCATGAATCGGGTGTAGTCTTTAGGCCCAATCATCCCTGCATTTACTCTTGGGAGCTGCTCCCTTGCTTGGGTCTGTTCTGAGTTTCTTGTGTGCTGTTCTGGATTGGACTTTTCTGAGTGACCATTTTAGGAAGGCGCTCTGGGATGGGATACTCCTCCAGAAAGAACACAGCCCTGGGAAGCTTCGTGGCTTGGGGTTTATATTGGTCACTCTCGTCATGTCAGGGTGCTCATCTTCAAAAGCATGAATCTCTATGTGTCAATCCTCTTCTGATTTTCATCTGAAGAGAGAGGGCGGGGGCGTTTGGACCAACTGCTCACATGTCAGCAGCTCCGTTCCCAGGAATGATGCTTCCTAACCTTCAAACCCTGCCTGTTCTCCCCAGCTAAAGTGATCTTCCCTGCTGGGTAAGGGGGATAGAGCAGGGACCATCAGGCCAGGCTGGGAAATGGGACTGGATCTGCCCTGGGGTTATCCCCAGTCTGTGGAGCACCCACCTCTCAGCCTGGGAAGTGAGATGGTAGCTGTTTAGGTGAAACTGCTCTCTAGCTTCTGAGAGCTAGCATCTTCAGACAGAGCTAGCATCTGTGACTCCGTAACTCTGAGCCCCAGCATGACTGCCCCCAAACACACACCACTGTTCTCCTGACAGCCTTTTTCTTCTTTTCCCCAGTAAAGACCAGACACTCCTAACTGCAGGAATGTGCTCCCTTCCCATGGCAAGATACTACATGTAAGTAATTTTGGAGGTTTCTCAATCAAAGGGTCAGGGGATCACATGAGTAGCGAAAAAGCCAAGTCAAAGGAATGAAACTCCCTCTAGCCACAAAAAAACTCAAGAATTGGATAATTACTCTTCATCTTTGTCAATAACGACAGCCCTGTCTCCTGGTGGCAGACAAAAAAATATGTCAGGAGAGTACTACGAAGCCCGTTTTACAGATTTGGAAATTGAGGCTCCAAGAGATTGTCTAATTTTCTTCATGCTATATAACTACCCAAAAGCAGGGAGTGGGGTCAGACTCCATGTTCTCTGAACTGACATATCTTGCCCTTAGAAAGCTTTAATAATCTTGAGTCCCAATGGCAGCATCTTTATGGTGATCTTAACTGATCTAAAAAAAAAAAAAAATTCACTATAGCCCTGACTAGCCTGGAACTTGCTGTGTACATAATTCGGGTGGCCTCAAACTCACAGAGCTCTGCTCACCTTTGCCTCCCAAGTGCTGATATTAAAGTATTTACCGCCACACTGCTTCCCTGGCAATAACTTAGTGGTGTCTAAATAGAATGCTTCCAGCAGGTGAACTGTTAAGCCCCAGTTCCCCAAATCTGAGAAGAATGTCATGTGGCAAGATCTTAGCAGACCTTTGTTCTTAATGTCAAGTAATCTTACTTTAAAAACAAGAGATGAGCTGTTCTTAAACAGCCCTTACTAGCTGTTGCAGAGTCAGGCTCTTAGAGGAGGTGGCACTGGTCTGAGAGAAATTGATGGGCATCTCTGAAACCAGCTGGGCAACTAGGCTAATAACAGGCATGGTTTTGATGCTTCACATGCATGACAGTTTCTCCCCAGCTTCTCTGGTGCATACTTCCCTCCCAGGAAGGCCATTAGAGACACCACCATCCCCAATGACTAATCAGGCCCTGAGCTAGTTCTGGTTTGGCCTCCTGTATCTGGTTCACCCAGAGTGTGTACCTCAACCTGGCCAAAGTGGGTTCAGAGTCTGGTGACCCACTTTATTTTCAGGTTTCTCTCCCTTTTTTAAGGTTACAAAGCAAATCACACTTAATACAGCCTCAATCTCTTCATTAATGAGTGGTTCCAGTTCTGGGATAGGGCTCACTGTGTCCCCAGGATACCTGAGTCTCAAGGCAACTACTCAGACAGCTGGAAAAACATCCTCTACCTCTCCTCGAGAAGGCACTGGCTGCTGTGAGCCTATGACAATCCTGAGCCTAGGAAACCTGCTCTTGCTTTGGGATGGAACTGTTTCTGCCCTTATTGGAGTAGTGTTCCTCTCCTCTCTGGAAATAGAGGAGTCACCAAAGGCTCAGTGTGGTGGTCCAGAGTACAGGGATTGAAAGACACAATGATCCCTGAAGGCAGCAGGCCACTAACGTTGTCCTCCTATTTCAGAATCAAAGACGCACATCAAAAGGTTTTGTACACACGGAATGGGCAGCTGCTGGTGGGAGATCCTGATGCAGACAATTGCAGTGCTGGTGAGCCTCAGGGGGCCCAATCTCCATCTGTTACAGGCCTTTGATTCTTTTCTTCTCTCATGTCTTCAGAGACATGAGAATGTTGTGCCCATGATAACGAGAAGAGGTGAGGGACACCCTCAGCCTGCCCTGGTGAGTTCCACTCACCCAGCAGTCTCCATGCAGAAACAGGCCAGGTGTGCCCAGCCCCAGCTGCTCCTGGCTGAGCCATATCTTGCTAAAAAGCCTTCCATCTGGGGTCCTCTCACTTCTTGTGTTTCCTTCTGTCTTACCTCCCAGAAAAGATCTGTATCCTTCCTAACCGAGGCCTGGACCGCTCCAAGGTGCCCATCTTCCTGGGGATCCAGGGAGGAAGTTGCTGCCTGGCATGTGTTGAGACAAGAGAGGGGCCTTCCCTGAAGCTGGAGGTGAGAGACCCCTCCTCATCCTGGAGGACAGAGTCAGTCTTGCCCAGGTTGTCAGGTTGCAAAGGAATCTTTGTACCTCTGTGTCCCCTCACTTGTCCCCCATCTCTCTTTGCTTCCAGCAAGGGGATCCTCGCCTTTTGGGATCTACAGAAGGGACATCCCTGAGTCACTCTTTCCTCTTGAAGCCTTTGGCCAAGCTTCCAAAGCATTAAGGGATGACATCCTAATCAGAACACCCATCTCATCTCATAGTTGGCTCTCTTTTCCCCACAGGATGTGAGCATCGAGGACCTATACAAGGGCGGTGAACAAACCACCCGTTTTACCTTTTTCCAGAGAAGCCTGGGCTCTGCCTTCAGGCTCGAGGCTGCTGCTTGTCCTGGCTGGTTCCTCTGTGGCCCAGTTGAGCCCCAGCAGCCAGTGCAGCTTACCAAAGAGAGTGAACCCTCTACCCTTACTGAGTTCTACTTTGAACAGAGTCGATAGGGTGGCATGAGACTGAGGCCCAGCCTAGTGTCCCCAAACTGAGTCCATCTTGCTCAAAGTCTGTGGAAGGCAGAATGGCAGTCCACCAAAGATGTCTGTGTCTTGATCCCTAGAATCTATAACAATGTTACATTAAATGGCAAAAGGGACTCTTCCTCCATGGTCCGTTTGGGCTCAGTGAAATCATATGAGGCCTCATGAGACAGAAGGAGTTGGAGAGAAACTGGAGCAAACCTTGCTACTAAATTTGAGGATGCAGACAGAGACCAGATGATGATGAATGCTAGTGATTTCTACAAACTGAAAAAGGCAGGAGCTCTCCTGACACCGATTTTGGATTTTTCTGGCCTCCAGAATTGTAAAATAATATACTTCCATTGTTTTAAGCCACTGAGTTTGTGATAGTTTATTGAAGCAGGCATAGTAAGACCTGTGTTTCACATGCAGTTCAAGGGGCATAGCTACCCTGGTGATTTCTTGGACAGTCACCCACACATTTTCTTGGATGTTGAGTCTGGGGTCCAGTGGCATCCCTGTGTTGAGGGAACATCACAACCAGAATATCAGGCTGCATTCTTCCGAGAGTTTATAGTTGCACCCTTTGCCCAAGAGCCCCAGCAATTTTTCATTTCATAGAAAGACTGCATACCTGCTCTAACATGACACTATCCTGTCCCCTTTGTCCCTGCTCTAACATGACACTATCTAGCCTCTACTACCCCGGTTTGGTGAAGGGTGAGCTACTGGCACTCTTTTGTGTCACCAGTATCTAGAGCAGTGCTGGAGCACAAAAGGTACTGGGTACAAAACCTTGACAGGATGGCAATCTCCACAGAGTTACAGTCCAAGGTGGATCGATGATGGGAGCTGCCCAGGAGGAGCCGGGCCACACAAAGGAACATCTAACCCTGGACTCAAAGGGAAAAGTTTTCCTGTCAGAGACCATGGGGTCGAGCATGCTAAGTAGAATCAACAACTCAGAAAGGTGTGATGGAGGAGAAGGTGAGCCCCAGGCATGTCTGGGGTAGGGTGTGTCATCCTTGTGGCTGGAACCCAAGGCTTGCGGTTGAGGAGTTGCTGAAAAGTAAAACAGGAAGATGGGTGGAGTCCAGTTGCAAATGACTCGCAAAGGAGTTTAGGCCTTATCTGGGAGGGCCAGAGGAATTATCTGGTATTCCAAGAAGAGCCCCTGTGATCATCCCTGAATTGACCTAGATGCTACCAGAGCCTCCATTCAGCCCCACCCCCTCACCCCACAGTCAGGTACCTCCAGAGGTCAATTTCTGTGCGCTGGTTCCATGGGTAGCCTGCCCCTGCCTCATCTTCTCACAGTGGCATTTCTCCTTTGCTTATGAGCTAGAAGATAAACTTAGGCACATGAGCTTAGGCCTGTTAGAGTTTATCGGAGTGATTCATGAGTGAGGCAGCACCAACGACAAGGTTTAGGGCTTTACCGAGGGGGGCTCATTGGAGGATGGGGGAATAGTTTTAGAAGGCATTCAGGAAACAAGAGGAAGAAAAATTTGATTGCTTAAAGTGGAAAGTCCCAGCTTAAATGTTAGTCAGTAGTTTCTAATTGTCTTCTAATTAGAGGTTAGTTGGCAGTTTCTGGTTAGTTAATCTAAGTTTCATTTTCTTAGGCTATGACCATTCTCTGGGCTGCATGTCTGTGTGATAAAGTAGGAACTCAAGACTTAGAATAGCCCCCCAGTTAATTATTTTAACAATGATGACTCCTTTTTGTTGGTGTCCTCTCGAGATCTGCACCTATTTGCCACCCAGGCTCATCAGGCCTCCTCATACCAGCAGAATAACATTCTCTGCACAGACAAAAATATTTTCAGTATCTGACATTCACTTACATTAGTTTACATTAGTGCTGGGGAGAGGACACAAAGCCCCTGAAGGTGTGGCCTCTGCCCTCTGAGGACACACGGTGTAATGGAAGGAGGCCCGACATTATAGAAAGCAGATCACCTTTCTTCAGGTTGGGCAGGCCTGGGGTTGAGAGCTTGGCTTAGTGGCAGATCACTTGCCTGACATGTCTAGGGCTAGGGAAAAACACACTGGGGTGCAGTGACACGGCTTAGATGGAAAAGGTATCCATTTGCTCATGAGCCTGATGATCTGAGTTGACTTCTGGAGCCCATATGGTGAAAGGAGAGAACCAGCTTCCAGAGTTGTCTTCTGACCTCCACATGTGGGCCATGTGCATCCCCTACTGCCACCCCAATACACCAAGATAAGTAAATAAATTAGAAAAATCAAGGAAAATACATGTTCTGCAGAGCTCTGATAGAATTAGTGAGTGGCAGGATGTTATGGCATTGGGGTACCAAAAATCAAAAGTGGAAGAAGCTACTTCAGAAAGATACAATTCAGGAACTCTGGGGATACTTTTCTGTCATAGCCCAAGACTCTTACTAAATCCCTTCTCCTCCCTACCACACCAATGTCCCAACCAGGCCACAGAAGTTATAATTATGCAAATGTGTGGGAGAGGCACACTTAAGATCTTATCCACTATTCTACATCTCAGAATGGTGGGTGTGGGGACAGGACAAGCGACTGGTGCATAGTGTCAAGATCTCTTAGGTAGCACTCAGGAACTTGGTGGGTGGGCAAGCAAATGTGTGTGGTCATGTGTATACTGTGTGCGTTGTGTGTGCACACACACACAACAGTGCCCTGGTGTGCACGCTGTGTATATCTGCCATAGAATTAATGTGGGCAGCAGTTCATTTAGGAAGCTTGTTCCAAGAGGTTCTAGAACAACTCTACCCTAGAGGGCAATATTTTCAGAGTCTCCTAAATCTTTCAAACCAAGATTCAAATTTTACATTGACTGATATTTCTCTTTGGACCAGGTTTTTAAGATACCAACTTGAGCATCACTGTAGACCCAATTAACAACTGCACAAAACACACATACAACATGTTAGTTCAAGTGAAGTCAATCCAAATTTAAGAAAGAAAAAGTAAGTAAAGGAAAGCAAATAAAACTTTAATGGGCATCAAGTTATCCTGAGTATCAATCAGCAAAAATAAAAAAGTTGATGCATTGGCATTTGGATTATTTGACCACGTTTTAAGTTGGGTTTCACATTTACATAACTAAATAGTCTCCTGTGATTTTATCTGAACAAAGAGTCTACCTCCTAGAGAAACTCCAGTCTCATCTCTACCTACCAAGCAAGGTGGGATCCTTGGAGTCTTATTTCCAAGATGGGGAATTTGCAATGTACCATTTGGACTGCAGGTGGCGACAGAGTTCAGCTTTGCTTTTTGAGGCTGTGAACCCTGGTGAGCAATTTCACCAAATTTTAATTTGAATGCTTCGAAATGTCAGTCTGCCGGTCTCTGCCTCACTTTCAAATAGGAAGTGTAGCTCTGTCTCATTGTCTCTGTCCATTAAAAAGTTTGACAGTCTACCCGTGACAAGAAACCATTGTCCCAAAAGAAGAGAGAGAGAGAGAGAGAGAGAGAGAGAGAGAGAGAGAGAGAGAGAGAGATTAAAATAAAATAAACATTAGCTCTTAGTATCTTTTTTTGACACAGGTGTCCTCCGACAACAGATACGCCTTCTTCCCACATTACCTTATCCACATAGAAGGCTGCAGACTCAAGTGTCTCCTAGCTATTTATTTTCCAAAGTGGTTTTAGAGATCCTTGCGCTGAAGGGATCATGCATGCACGGGGGTAAAAATGGGTTACCTGTGATCTTTCTTGTATGGTCTTTTCCTTTCCACCCTGCTTCAACCTCAGTGGCTGTCGCACTATTCTCCAAAGACAAGTACACCAGATGCTATGCTGCTACAGATGTGTATCTGAGTCCAGAGGGCACCTGCTTAGACTTCCAAGCTTTCATGTCATGGAATGAAGAGATGGACTAGGGATACCCAGACATTAAGGAAGCAGTTTATTAAGCTTATTATTGTGTATTAATAAGCAGTTTGTTCTTCACTCCTGAAAAAGGAAGTGGCCTGGACCAGCACTCAAACTCAGAAATCCCTGGCCACAGCACCCTAATCCTTTATGTGTCATTTAATAGCACCCGGTTTTCCCACACTAAGAATTCAAAGGACTTTTTGAACACATTCAGTTTTGTTCCATTTAGTCCATTCAGGAGAGTTCAGGCTTTTGCTGTCAACTGACTTCTTTGACACATTCATCTTGATGCCTCTCTAGATCCTGACCCAACCCCACCCTGAAAGCACAGCCCAGAAATCTTTCAGGGATACTTGAATAATGAAAATCAGTCTTCTATAATTTTGTCTATGTTAATGAGGGACACAGACTCCTCAGAGCAGCTGTTGAACTCTCTCCATTCCTTATCCATTGAGTGGAGAGGAGGGTTTGGACTACCTGTAGTAGAAGTTGCATCGTAAAGAACTAGTTTAAAACTATCATATCCTGGAAGACACAGATTTTACAAGATTAATGGTACGGGGCCTAAGTAACAGTAACAAAGTTATGTCATTGTTGTCCCCTGAGAGGACAAGATCCAGGAAAGCCACC
Source organism: Cricetulus griseus (assembly GCF_003668045.3). NCBI lineage: Eukaryota > Metazoa > Chordata > Mammalia > Rodentia > Cricetidae > Cricetulus > Cricetulus griseus. The sequence continues at coordinate 135,631,904 of NC_048599.1, forward strand.
TCCATGCTTATTCCAGAAGAGCCATCCTTGGTTAGGTTATTCCTGGGAGCATGGTCCCTTTGACTATTGATAAAATACAGTAATGATTGAGAGTGTGGAAAAATCCAAAACTACAGTTTTTAAAAGGAATCTAATGTTAGAATAGATTAAAAAGAAGCTAGTGTGGGATTGCAGCAGAGTACCAATGGTATCAAGAGATAAATACATAAATAAAGCTAAAACACAAAGTTTACAGATACTTGCTTATAAAAAGCCCATGTCTTTATATTTAAGAAGCTAAGATATCCTTTTTGTTTGAAGAGAAATTTGAAGTCTTTCAGCCTTTTAGCTGTATGTGCAAGTGGCCTCGTCTTTAAGGTGTTCCTGAGGCTGTAGAGACACAAAAAGACAAAGAATTCAGAGAGTAACTATTGAGTTCTTTTAGTCTGGGTAGAGTGGGCCTTTCTACCCTGAGGAGGTGTCAGGAAACATCAGAAGACACTTATATTCTTGACGAGAGTCATCTATCAGAACCACTTAACTACTATAGTTGATGAGCATCGTAGATATTCACTTGCTACAAATTGGTGAAGTAAGCTATAGGTCCCAGCGAGGTGAGTCCTTCCTCCCACTGCCATATTTTGTTATGGTGCCTTGTGTGGGGCAATTCCCAAGGCTGGGACTGACTCTTTGGCTTTTGGGGCATTTCCACTAACACTGATTACTATAAAAGTTTCCTAGTCACCAATTAAGTTAGAGAACAAAGCCTTGATATAGGGAAAGAAATCACATTTTTGTGATTTTATTAGGGAACCATAAGTATCATTGATCTTTGAAGGGAGCCCAGCCTCCTTTCAAACAATAAAACATCTTCCTTTGCAGAAAGTGACATGTTTCCCAGTTCCCTGCTAAGGGCAGCTCCTTCCCAGCACCCTGCTTTCCCATAGCTATGGCAAGTATTGTCCCTGTATAGTTTTTCTCCACCCTAGGGCTTGCTTAAGGTGCTTTTCTGTCTATGGAAATATTTTATTCCCTGGGGCAAAGCTATCAATTGAGCCGGTAACTTGCTTCCTCTGGGTCTTAACTGTCTTTATTTCTGTTGTTGGAAATCCAAATGTCATGTTTGTTTATTTATTAATTTATTTCAGCACTATTTTCTTTTAATTTGTGTGTATGTCCATATATATATATATATATATATATATATATATATATATATATATATATATATATATGGGCATGAGTATTTCAGTTCAGCTGCCTGCAGAAGCCAGAAGAGGGCTTCAGATCTCCAGGGCTAGAGTTACAGGCAACTGTGAACTGTACATTGTAGGTAATGGAACTGAACTTGGCTTCTCTGCAAGAGCAGAATACATTTTTAGCCTCTTAGTCATCTCTCCAGCACCCCCAAAATCAAGTTCAAAAGTTAACTTGCATTATCTGGATCCTAATATCTCTTGCTGTGATTTTCTCTCAAGTATCAGGGACTTCTTCAGACTTCTTGAGGACATTGGACTGAGGCAATGATCAACCAGATAACATCTTGCTCAATTACATATAGTTTTTTTCTCCTCTGCTCTACAATTTTAGTTATGCTGTGAATTAAAAGACGAAAAGAAATTGAGGCTAATTTGTAGAGAAAGTATATAAACATTAGGAATGCAAAAGATAGATTTTTAAAAATAAAGTTTTTTGTTACTTTTACTTAGATCTGTCTTTTTTTAAGTTAGAATGTTGATCTCATTACTTCCTAAATAACATTAAATAATCTTTAATGCCCTGGATTTGCAAAGACATGGCTCTTAATATAAAGTAAAAGACTTTATATCTCAAGGACATTTAGCCTAACCTGATCAGTAACAAAATTCTAAGCAGACTGAGCAGGTATCAACAGTTTGTTGTTACTGTTTTTAATGTTTTCATTACATTCATTTACTTAGTATTTCTCTCTCTTTCTTTCTCTCTCTCTGTGCATGAGTGTGCATGCCTCTGTGTGTGTGTGTGTGTGTGTGTGTGTGTGTGTGTGTGTGTGTGTGTAGGTCAGAGGACAACTTGTGAAACTTGATTCTCTCACTCCACAGTATAGATCCTAGGGATGAAACTCAGGTTGTCAAATTTGGCAACAAGTGCCTTCACCTGCTGAGCCATCTCACTGGTCCCAACAACTTGGTTTTTAAATGACCAGGTTGGTTTTTTGTTTTAAATTGAACAAGAATTTTGCAAAGCTATTTGTTTGCTTTTTGTTGTTGTTAAAAGAAGAGAACACAGGAATATAGGCAATAGTTTTTATATAGCAATGTCGAAACTGTACATTAAATTTTATCTTAAAATATGAGCTACTAGTCATTTTTTTTTTAGGATGTGGTAACTTTTATTTTTACTGGGTACTGAGTAAACTTACCGAAATCTGAATTTCATTGCTTGTTGGGATTACATCACCTGAATTTTGATTATGAAAAGGTAATTTAACATAAAGGTCTTTGACAAGTATATGCAAATAACCATCATTTTACATATATTATAGTCTTCATAAAAATCTTACATTTGTCACTTGCATATTAAGAATATTTCTGAAAAAGAAATCATAGAAACTAATCTAACAGGAATATTTTAATGTACATCATTTGAAGATGTTTCAATTAATATAGAGTATTTATGTCTTTTTATTTTTTACTTTTTTAAAGATTTATTTATTTATTTATCATGTATACAGTGCGTGCCAGAAGAGGGCACCAGATCACATTACAGATGGCTGTGAGCCACCATGTGGTTGCTGAGAATTGAACTCAGAACCTCTGGAAGAACAGTCAGTGCTCTTAACCCCTGAGCCATCTCTCCAGCCCCCTTTTTATTTTTTGCTATCCTTGACTATTCACCTTAAATTTTTCCCCAGAACCTGATGAAAGGAAATCCTTACAAAAATCTGTATCCAATGTTAAATTTCATAGCTTAATAACTCCATTGAATGTTGGCTTATTATAAACAAGTAGCATTTTAAAGTGTTGTGAAACATTTAATAAATCCGAAAACACCATTCAGTAGAATTAAAGATGAGTGTCTAAGTTTATAAAGCAGCATGTATTTATAAGGCCTTTTAAGATAGCCCCAAAACACACACACATGCACACTTTCTTAAACATAATTCTTTATTGATTCTTTGGGAATTTCACAGCATGTACCCCAATCCCACTTCCCTCCCAGTCCATCCATATCCACCCCTCACCCCTACAACATGCTCTCTAAATTAATTAAAAACAAAGAAAGCAAGCAAACAAGCAAACAAACAAAAACCACCTCAATTCTTTGTCTTTCCAGCACCTCTTCAATCATCCTAGTAGCATCAGGAGCCAGCGGCAGGGTGTCAGGAAGTATACCCTTTTGTCAATCAGCCAATTGTATACCCAATCATCCCCACCTGCAAAACATCCATTGCAATGCGTCATTGGTCTGGCTCAAGGCTTCTGGCCTCTGGCATACCATCTTCACTGGATCCTCACCAAAACTCCTCTAGGATATCCTGCTGTTGTCCTGAGTCATGGAGCTATCATTCCCCAGGACCAGTCTCTTCATGAACTCCAGCAGGTCATTTTTTTTTTAAGTCTGAAATAAAAACCATGTGTTTTGTTTCTCCATTATTTCGGGGAATTCTGGGATCAGACAGGCCTGTGTTTCACATTGTTTTAACACAAAATGACATATAAACAATTACATGAGTACACAGGACACAATTACATTAACAATGTGAACGGAGGTTGGGTTGGAAATCTGTAAGGCTTCAGTCAGCTTTTGTGTCTGTTTCCCTGGTCCTTTCCTTTTCTAGGAGCAGGGCCAGTCTTCTGGATCCTGACATAATGGCTATGGCCATGGGGTTAGGGCACACATGATATGGCAATGTGTCCAATGGCCTGGGTCTTCACATTTGAAGCAGACCTGCTCTCTGTCCTTTGAGGCTTTTCAGGAGGACCACTTGATAGATGGGCCTGGCAAATGGCACCTGCAGAGGTGAGCACAATCATTGGGCTCCTTTCTCTGCTCCTTTGCCTCTCTTCAATACCAGTTCTGAACAGGGAGAAGTTGATGTTCATCTAACACTGGAGTCTGTGTAGTCAGAGATCCTATCTGTGGTTTCTGGAGCTCTCTATAGCTGTCAGGGGCTGACTGGCTAATAATATGGTGGCTCAAAAGAACTATTTCTTTGGGGTGTTAAGGGACAGATTGGTGGGTTTCCTAAAAGCTTCAATTTGCCTGTTGAAAATGGGACTAGGAGGACCCAAGTGGGGACTCACAGATTGCCCTGGGAAGGGGAAATAGAAGACATATCCTGGGTGGACTGGGGGATGGGGATGGGAACTTGAGGGCTTGGGTTGAGGGAGTGGAGGGATGAGTTCTGTAAGAGATGACTGGAAGGGGGTGCATTTCGGGGTCAGGTAGAAACATGATGCAAGGGAAACTCCCACAAATCTAGAAGGATGACCCTAGCTAAGAATGCTAACAATAATGGATACATAGCCTGAACTGGTCATCTCCTGTGATCAGATTGGTGACTAACTCAGTCACACCCAAGAACCTTCATCCAGTAACTGATGGAAACAGATACAGAGACCCACAACTAACCATTAGACCAAGCTCAGGAAAACCTGCAGAAGAGCAGGAAGAAGGATTGTAGAAGCCAGAGGGGTCAAGGACATTACAAGAAAACCCACAGAAACAACTAACCTGGCTCATAGGAGCTCAGAGTCTGAACCAACAACCAGGAAACCTACCTGGGACCGACCTAAGCCCTCTACATATATGTGACAATTGCATAGTGTATTCTACTTATGGGATTCCTAACAATGGGAGCAGGGGCTGTCCCTAATGCTTTGGTTGTCTTTTGAGATCCTATTCCTCTTACTGGGTTGCCTTGCCCAGCCTAAATACAAGAGGAGGTGCTTAGTCCTACAGCAACTTACTATGCCATGCTTTGTTGATAGTCATGGGAAGCCTGTCCCTTTCTGCACAGAAACATGGAAGGAGTGGGGGTGGGGTGGGGTGGAGTGGGGCAGAGATGGGCAGGGTATGGGAGGAGAGGACTCACAGATCTCCCTGGGAAGGGGAAATAGAAGACATCCTGGGTGGAGGAGAAACTTCAGTTGGGATGTAAAATAAATAAATAAATTATTAATTTTTTTTAAAAAAAAAGGAAAGAAAATGGGGCAAGGCTTCACTGCACTGAGTGACCCCCCTGTTGTTGTCATGGTCAACATGTTTGTCAATATAGCTTTTTCATTCCTTCACTAATGCTTTCTGTCATCCTCTTGTGTCTCTGGGTGCCTGCTGGGTCGTTACAACCCCAAGCATTGGGTTTCTGGTGAAGAACATGCACACTAGACAATAACTTTAAGCAAATAGCTCATCTGCATGCTGCTTTTAAGAGTCTTCCTCCCAGATCTTCTGTTTCCCCCAGGGACACAGCAAATAGTCAGAACTAAGCATAGGCAATAGAATTGGTATCCTAGCCCTGGGGCAGGAGTGGGTCTCAGGGAAATTTTCTAGGGTAGAAGGTACAATTGTGGAATAGCTGCTGCAGTATATGAACCAGAACTCTGTGGGAATCTGTGTTTCCTGGCATCATCCCATGGAGCCATTGGGAGTGAAAGGAAGAAAGAAAGAAATGAGGAAAGAAGAGAGGAAGAGAATCAATGCTAGTGACACAGAAAGTCTCAGGCTCTGTGGCGGTCATGTGTTTCTGTGGTGATATGGATCTCCAGCTGCTGTGTGAATGCCATTGTTTTATTAGCACCATCAAGGCTGCCCCCATATGTGGCCACTATCTTAGTTGCCCTTGTGATTGCCATCTTGACTGGCCATATAGCTGCTTTCCTATTTGATTGCCCACACGGCTGTCTGTGTATGTGGTATGCATGAGCCCAGTTATTCGTAGAACATAGGTCCCCAGGGGCATCACAGCTGTGTTCATCTCCAGGCTTGGTCGGGGGTAGTGTGGCCCTGTTTGTGGGCCCCCCAGTTTAAATGTGAATCTGCCTGGGCAGCTGCTTCATAGTCTTAGGTGTGAGCTTGGCTCGGTCAGTCAACCCACATACTTCTTTGCCTGGCAGAAGCCCCACCAACATTCCAAAAGGTCTGATGGGATCACCCCAGATTTGAGGTTCCATTAGGCAAAGAAAAGCAGGGAGAGGGAAGATTTGAACCTGGTGCCCCCAGGAGCAGCATGAATTCAAAAGCCCAGGCCATGAATGTCCTGACCCTTTGCAGGCCGTTTCTGTAGCTTCCGTCTTCTTCCTATTCAGAGATCTCGGGGTTTTTCTTGACATGCCCTCTGTTTAATAACGAGGTGTAGGGAGGAGTTTCCAGTCTCCCTCTGCCAAGTGTTTTCTTTTATTTCTCAATCTTGATGCCTCCCTCTTCCCTCCCTCCATCCACCTACCTCAATGCTACCCTCAGTCTTCAGTTTGGAAGAATTCATTATTCCCTGATTATCTTCATGCCTCACATCTTTGGTGAAAGAAAGCCACTCTAGTTACTTCACTTAAAATTGTAATGTCCCCAGCGCCAAAATCTCAGAGCTCCGAAATCACCTACATTATAGCAGCAAACCATCTTCTATTATATTCTAACACATTCTGGTTTATTTTTTATCTTTCTCCTTACCCATAATAGAAGATTCACTAGGCAGAGTTTTGAGTCTACTTAGCATGTACAAGTGTTTGTAACACATGGCAGCGACGTTTTTGAAGGAATAAACACACAGGCAATTTGGGAAAACACTTGGCTAGTCAGGGCACCAGTCCCATAATAACCAATAGGAGAACCAAAAACAGACTCCCAACTAGGGAGTCTGGCCCTCCAGAGAACTGAACTGTGATGCGTGTTCCAATCCTCAGAAAGGACTGTGTCAGCTGGTGGGAGTAGTAAAAAGAGCCTGGTCTCCGGAAAGATGGGTACAGAGTGTGGTCTGAACATCCAGCTGTGTCTGAACATCCAGCTGTGTCTGAAAATTTGATATGCACCACAACTCAATTATCTATTGCTGTGTAATGAAACAACCCAGAATTTAGCAAGTTAGCCCAGCAGTTTGTCACTTGGTCTTACCTGTGGGCTATGTGGGACACTCCCAGTGAGGCGGAGGGTCTGGGCTAGATGGTCCAAGGCAGTTTCAACCATGTGATTGACAGTTGGTGTGACTGCTGCTTGTTGGCCTTGGATCTCCCCTGGGTATCCTCATGTCCTTCAACAGGCTGCAGTGACTCCCTCGTGTGACCATCTAAGTGCTACCTTTCTAAGGAACAAAGGTGATTGTTATGGCTTCCCTTGAGGTCTGAACTCCAGAGCTTACATAGCCATGTGCCTGTCACGTCCTGTTCAAACACGTCACCGGGCCAGGCTCAAGGCAAGTGGGTGGGGATATGGATTCAACCTCCCAAAGGGAAGAGCTGCAAGGAATTTGTTCTCCAAGTCACTGTGAGCAAATGGAAGAGGAGAGGGTTAAGCCCAGGCTGACCATCCCTGAAACTGCACTGCTGAGCACCTTGTTATATAATGCCTTTAAAAGAAGCTCAGCCGCAGGTTGTGTGGCAGGAAGCCCTTTGTCCTTTTCCTGAGTGAAGGTATGAGTCAGCCCCCACGGAAGTCAAATCCCAATCAGAATATATGACACAGTGTGTGTATGTTTCCATGACCGAAAGGGAATAATTAAATAGGAAGTTGACAATCAAAACATAACTGCCCTCTGTAGAACCATGTGCCACAATTGTGACCCAACATGGCGTGTTCTCCTCAGCTCATTAGTCACAGAAGATCATGGAAAATCATCTTCATTTGGAGAAGCTGCACATTGGTCACGACTTCCCCACACACTTCCTCAAGAGAGGCAAACAGGGGACCTGATAGAGAAATTCAAGGACATGTGATTCCTTCCCAACATGACAGGCAAGGAAAGCAAAGATCTGGAGTCCACTTGGGGAAGGAGGTGCTTTTTTCCAGGCTGGCTAGTATGGGGACAGGAGTGCAGCTTTTTGGTGACAGTTCAAGGTTATACCGCTTCCTTCCCTGTTTTGGAGGCCAGGCCCTTCTCCTTACTGTATTTCCTTGTCACAGCTCTGTAGTCCCCTATAGAGAGGCCTCCCCAGGCCTAGGCAATCACATCACCTAGAACACAGATCATCTTGCTCTGAAGAGATCCTGACAACCAAACACAGATGCTTCGGTGCTTATCCGCATGAAGTACTGCAGGGTTCTCCTTTATCGACATGTTTGCTATGTGGCACTGGAGTGTGAGTTCCAAAGGCAGGAGCTTTGACACCTCTTATTTAGATATACTTATAAATCAACATGAAGCTCTTGGGACCTTCCTGGGTGTGCACAAACTTCAATATATAACTCATAGCCACTACTTACATTCTGAAATTGTAGACTTGAATGTTTATTATGACAACAGGCTATAGATTGATGTGTGCTAAAATGACAAGATTATCTAATGGCTTTCTAGTCGATGGGAATAAAAGTAAGAAGGAATTTGCTCATCACTCTAAAAACCTCACATGGGCAGAGCAGAATGTCACCAGAGCATGAAACTCATGAAGGTGCACTGAAAGCCTGATCTTTATCAAGGAAATGTGATGTCCCCACAGATGACTTTAATAGGGCACCAAGACAGTGAGGATTGCATCCTGAATAATTATTCCACCTAGCCATCCTCAAGAAGAGGCCATTGGCAGTTCTGTAAGAAACCTCACAGAATGGCTTCCTGCCCCGAAGTTCATCACCTCCAGTCAGACCTCCAGTATGGTTAGTGTCCGGCAATTGCTGAGAGAAGTTATTTAGTTTAAAACATATTTAGGATAAAGAACTGATCAATTTTGGTGAATTATTGAAAGTAGTTGGAGTTTATAGTTTTGCTGTTTATTATAATATGTCTAATGGCTGCTGATTTTATCTCCTGGCATAAGGTATGATGGAGGAGAAGGGATCAACTGTATTTCTGAAGGGCTTAGTTTTAAGAAATATCTAACCCTGCAGGTGGAAGTGTTCAGTGGGCAGTGACATATACATATTTAGAGAGAGATTTGGAATAAATATAAATACTTTGGAGTTTCTATGTGATAACTGAGCTGGTAGAGTGAGAGATTAGTTAAGAGAAAAGAAACAGAGAGAGAAGAAGAGCCATAGATGATAAGCCTGGAAGGACAGTCAGAAAAATACTCTGCTCTAGGAGGTGGAAGCAAATAGAATCAGGAGACAGGCCTTATGGAAGTCTGAACTTCAGTGGGTTTTTCAGAGCAAGACCCATCAATAAAGAGCACTGGCATAGATCAAACCCGATCACGTTCATTGGACCTTGGAGCTGAGACTGAAGTAGTTCCAAGAGTAAAGATGGAGGTCAGGCATCTTTGGAGGGAGTGAGAGTGGGAACATGGGCATCATGGCTATGAGTCTTTTATAAATTTGGCTGTGAAAAGGAAGAAAGAGAAAGGGTGGAGTTGGAGGCAGATCCAGAGCTAAGGCAAAATGTTTTCAAGGTGCAACAGTTTAAAACATGAGCTTCTGGAGGGACAATCAGAGAAAACAGGTGGCACTGTGTTCTGGGTCAGCAGCTACGTGTGTGAGCTTAAGCGCCGCCAGTCTGAATTAACAATCCTACTCTACACTTTTTGCTGGGTACAAATCAGATGGAGTAGACGTACTAAGGTAATTTTGAAAATGATCAATATTACAGAATCACATGTTCTTACTGTTCCCTGATGCATCTGAGGAAAAAAAAATGTTACTGACCTTCAGAATTAATAAGAAATCTGTGCAATATTTATACCCCTTAAAGATTTAAAAGTGCCTTTTCACTACTATTTCCAAGACAACCGTTTCAGTTTTCTCAATTACTAAGAACAAACCACCCAAATCCTAGAGGCTCAAAACAAAAAGAAGACAACGTTAATTTCGTTTATGAAGACAAAAGCAGCCAGAGTTCACGGCTTTGCTCTACCAAGCATATTCTGAGTGGGCTCAAAGAGTAGGCCCAGGAGTCACCTGAGTTTCCTCCTCACAGGTCTGGAAGTTGATGGTGGCTGTCTGAAGGGTTCGCAGTGACACAGCCAAAACACCTTTAGGTGCCTTTTTCACACCACTTCACCTACCCACATCCCCACAATATGGGGACTGGCTTCCAGAAGCAGATGTCTGGAAAAAGAGCAGACAACTGCTGTGTACCACTTCACGACCTCACTTCAGAAGTCATTCAGTGTAACTTCCCTCTCATCCTATTTGCTAACTCCAGCTGACATTCAAGGGGAGGGAAGTTAGGCCCCACCTCTTACTGATAAAGGTCTCAAGATTCGTGGGTCTGTTTTAAAACCTCAAGAACACATTTTCAGTTAAAACAACAGATTAAAATGACCTGTTTCCTTTTGAGGAGAGGTGATCATTTCTGTGGGATAAAGCACCAAGTTCTTTAGCCTCTAGTTATAATAAGCCCCCTTTGCTTGCAGGACACATTTCTTTTAGCCAAGCTCAGAACTGGTGACGGTAATGTGCATTCATTACACTCTTCGTAATGTGCAGAGAGAAAGTGCTAGCTTGTGGCTGTTCTCAGTTCAGTGGCTCTCAAATGGAGTCTCTGAACAAGTTTATGTTGCAGAACCTCATCTCTCTTACTGAAGCTGTGAGGGAGAAGAGATATTCCCTGAGCTGTTGAAACTTTTTCTTTCCTTGTTAACTTTGAATGCTACCACTATAAGCAGTATTGTTTGTATGGCAAGCAAACAAGCAGGCCTTTGGACTTTGAAATAAGGACTAACTAGGATCTTATTTAGTAATAGTGGGATAAATAGCATAGAACAGTTTTCTTCTACCTTGCATAAATTTTAGCAAGTAGGAACAAAAACATTACAGGCTTTAGGAAGAGGCTGAGTAATCTCAAATATGCCAAGCACCCCAAGGTGCTTACTGAATGATGTTGAGTACTTTCGGGAGGTTATATAGGACACAAAGCCAAAGAGTAGACTTGCCTTGGAGAATAGCTTTCTGGTCCCATTGGATGAGACAAAGTAAAGGGGACAAACTCCATCAGATTCAGTAGAGACAGGTGAAAACTAAGAATGTCTTAAGTCTTTTGCTATTTTATGTAATTTTCCCTTTAACTGAAGCAAGATTTGGTGCAGTAGGACATTAAAGAGGAGATGCTTTTAAGTGTTTTCTGTGGAGATGGAAGAGCCAGTCAGCTAGAGAACTGTAGAAAGGTTGCTAAAGCAATCACAAAGGCCAGGAAGTTTGAGTATATCACCAGTGTACATGATGCTGATCTGCCATGTTTTCCTGAGGTGCCCAGAGACTTCTTAACAAAATCCAAGAGGGTAGTCCCTGGACATTAAACCTGTCTGCCTACTGTACAGTGAGAGGGCAGAGAAGCCAAGTTGTGGGGAATATGGACAGAACAATGATCCAAGGAAGTGGCTGGAAGGAAATGAAGACTTCCAAAGAGGAGGTGGGTAGGTCAAGGAACAACAGGCCTCTAGGTGGTTGAAATTCATGGTTAGTGGTGCTAATGGGGGAAAAGGAAATGTAGGGGGAGCATGCCATAAGACTCTTAGAGTTCATTTAGTCAGAGGACAGCATGCTTACATGTGCCTGCTGTAGAGGTGAAAGGGTCAAGAATGATGGTGAGCCAGGTGGTGATGGCACACACTTTTAACCCCAGCACTCAGGAGGCAGAAACAGGTGAATCTCTGTGAGTTCAAGGCCAGCTTGGTCTACAAAGTAAGTTCCAGGACAGCTAGGACTACACAAAGAAACCCTGTCTCGAAAATAAATTAAAAAAAAAAAAAAAAGAATGATGATGACCACGGCATGATGATGAGCAGTTCATAATACCCTGGCAGTGAATGTCAGGAAAGGAATGAAGGTGGAAATCCCCAAAGGTGAGAAAGTCGAGGGGCCTGGAAGTCTCTGTGTTGGGCACTGAGATGGACAAGGACCTGTGGGGCTTACGACACTTGGTTCAAAGTGCCAAATGTCTGATAAACAAAGGGGAAGACCAGGAAGCTAGTAGCTAAATGATGTGATGACAGATACAGCTCACAAGACGGGAGCTTTGTTTGCTTGGTTGGTTGTGAATTTTATGAACATCAGACAAGCCATAATCTGCCAATGATGGCAGAGAGACAACAAAATGCTTGCCCATCTTCCTGGGCCTGGCATATCCAGAGCTCAGGGATACCAGGTCTTCCTTCTCTTTCTGAGAGAGACAAACAGTCCTGGACAAAAAGGCAGATTTCATCTAAGGCAAGAATGGAGGAACATTTGGAAGAGAAAATGGAGAGCAAGATTCACTCATTTAAAATGACTATGGTGTGCAAGCTCTGAGAATGATAGGTTTCAGACATGTGTGTGAATATGATATGATAAAGGAACTCATACTCCATTGCTCAGAACAGGCCAAAAAATACCTGAGCAAATACATAATATAATTTTGGAGCGTGATATGTCGTATGAAGAAACAAATAGGGCTATTAAATGGAGGCTGAAGAAAGTGTTCAGGAAGTGAAACTTTTTTTTTTTTGTCACAAATTGTGTTCTCCAAAGGGAAGGGAGAGTGTCCTGGGAATTGTGTAAATAGTAAGCCCAGATAGATCGTATTGAATTAATGCCGGCTAGAACAAATAGCTTTGCAGAGTAGCAGATGGAGGAAAACACATTAAAGTTTACTAATCGTTGCTGTGGGACCGATGATTTTGCAGAGTCATTAGCAGGATTCTCAGAACTCTTCCTCCATTGTGGCCCCCTGAGAGAAGCTGTGGTCAGCTGTGTCTGCCCTACTTGCTGAGCCTGAAGACCAATGTCAGACGGTTGCAATACCTGCCCACAGGCCCATAGGTCACAGAAGCACTGGGGACCAGGAGCAGACATTCACTGTGCGGGGGTGGGAGGCTGCATGCAAGGCAGTTTGCACACTGTGCAGGAAGTAATGGTGCTCTTGGGAGTTGAGCAAAGGGAAGTGGCTAGTACTTCAGACATGACACCCAGTGAAGCTTGGAAGAGACCTTTTTAGGGCAAAAGAAAAGGAAGTTTTGCCTCACCAGGCACTAAGCGACATAAGAAACTTTCTTAATAGGTCTCTAAACAAGGGCAAAGGAAGATCTGAAACAGGCTTGGCACATAGAGCCAGCCCTGACTGGTGGTGAGAAGTAGGGATATTTGAGATGCTACTACTCTAGGTGCCCCCCCCCATCAGTGGCCCCAGAGCCTGTAATCCTTGGTGCTCTGATTGGCCAGAAGGTTGGAAATGCCACCTGGGGTTCGATGCTTGCTCCCTTACCTGATTGCCTATACTAAAACCCGAAGTCTGTCTTTTCTAAGGGTCTCTGATTCCCTGCCTTTCCTTGAGATCATGAAAAAGATCTAGCTTATACCTCTCCTTTTAAAATAAATGACCAAATGAATCCATTATTGATTGATTTCATTTCTACCTGCTGAGCACTTATATTCAAGATACTATTGTAATATATATATATATATGGACTTGAATATACAAAAGTGTAACTTTAAGCTGCCAGGAAGTACAGATGCTTTGAGTGACATTGTCAAATAATGTGACATTCGTTGGTGTGCCCTTCACTCCATGTTCTCTCTTCTGCTTCAAGGCTTCAAATATGACGTGTAGGTCTTTGTCATTAGGGAAATGCCTTCTAGCATCGAGGTCTATGTGTACAGATGATAACTGAACATCTCCATTTGGTGTCTCTAACCTGCATCTCAAACACTATACAATTGAAAATCAGTTCACCTTCTTCCCACTTCCTTCAGGAATATCCTGCTCCTCTCCGATGAATCTTCTTTCTCAGACGTGATTACTGTTTTCTAATACCCCAGGTATCTAGGCTGCAAAATAAGAGTACCCTTGCTCTATACTCTCCCTCCACATTCAATAGTACCTCTGGCCTCAAACAGTTACTGAGTCCTATCAAATCTATGCCCTCACCATAATATTTCTAACAGATTCTCTATCCTAGTAGCCAGCATCATTGTCTAGATCTTGTCTCCTAATCTGTGGGTCATTGAAGCAAGTTCCTTACTGCAACGTGTGGCCTTGTTCCAAACCTTAGGCCACAATTGCCTCCCACCTGGACAGATCAATGTCTTCTCTTTAGGGCATATACTTTTAGTACTAATTTATCCTTCAAGCTGTCTCTCAGTTGCCCTCACCTCTTCCTACACTCACACTGTATTTAAGAACAGCCATCATAAAACACTGGTAGGTCGCCCAGAACCCCACACTCTCTCACAAGTTCTATCCCACACTTGCTGGCTATGTAGGCTATTCATACTCAGATTTCTGAGCTCAGTCAAGAAGTCAAGCCCACTGGAACACCCTGTACAGCTCTACAGCCAACTTATAGTGCCCATTTCCTATACAGATGTAAGCCATGACTCACTCCCAGCATAAAATTTGCCAAACTAGACTGATTTTGAACCCATTCCAGTAATCTGTCATCAGCTTAAGGGCAAAAACTGAGTCCTGTGTATTATTGTAACCCCAGTGGGTCACTTTTCAGTAGATATTTAATATAAGTGTGATAAAAGAGTAAATGAAATAGAAGGAAGACAGGGAGGAAGAGAGGGGAAAGGAGGGAGGAAGAGAGGGGGAAGGAGGGAGGAAGAGAGGAAGAAGGGAGGGAGGGAGGGAGAGGGAGGAGGGAGGGAGGGAGGGATGAAAAAAAGGAGTGTATGGTGATGAAGAAAACCAACAATGGAGTAAATGTGTCAAGGAAAAAGTGATAAAGTTTGAGTCAAATGTTTTGGAAAAGGAGAGATTATTCAGGTGGTTAGAGCAAGGGAGTTTTTAGACAGAGGCTAGAATACCTGTTGATTCATAGACATAAGAAAAATGTTGAAATGTTGATTTATTTGTCAGGATTTCATGACAGGTACTGGAGAGTACACTAGATGTCTGAAAAGAAAATGTTTTCAGTTGTGTGAGTAGTTCAGTACTCAGAGAGTCTGTTGTAGAGAATAGCCACAAGAATCATTCTCAGAGGAGTCCTCTAGAACTTGCTTGTCCCTTCAGCATCAGGAAGATGCCATTGCTGGTCAGGCTCCCACTGCCTGACACTGGAGCCTGATTGACTCTAGAAAGACACAGCTTTAGTTTCCTCGGAAATCAAAACACTACCTCTAGAAGCATGTCATGGTAACTAAAATCTACATTAAGAAGATAAGTGCTCGCTTCAACAGCACTTATACTAAAATTGGAACGATACACAGAAGATTAGCATGGCCTCTGCACAAGGATGGCATAGAAATTACTGAAGTGTTCCATATTAAAAAAAAAAAAAAAGTGGGCCAGGCAGTGGTGGCACATGCCTTTAATCCCATCACTTGGGAAGCAGAGGCAGGCAGCAGGCAGATCTCTGTAAGTTCAAGGCCAGGCTGTTCTACAGAGTGAGTTCTAGGATAGGCTCCAAAGCTACAGAGAAACCCTGTCTTGAAAAAGGAAAGGAAAGGAAAGGAAAGGAAAGGAAAGGAAAGGAAAGGAAAGGAAAGGAAAGGAAAGGAAAGGAAAGGAAAGGAAAGGAAAAGAGAAGAAAAGGAACAACCCTCCACACATCCACGTTCTAAAGACACATTGGGTGTCTCATAATGTTTTTCTTTGGATTGAAATTATAGTCGGAACTCTAGCTGCAAGGGACTCTGAGAGAAATATGTGGTCTGGATGTGGCTTATCTCCCAAAGGTTTGCATGCTGGAACTCTGGGCCCCAGAGTTCATGTAAGGTCATGTAACCTTAAGAGGTAGGTTTCGGGGCCTCCCCTCTCAGGAATGGATTCAATGCTGTCTGGCTGGAATCAGTTTATCTCTTGGGGATGGATTCATAGGCATGAGGATGGGTTGCCTTAAGTGAACTGACACCACCCTGGACTCCAGGCTGCTTCCCACACATGCTCTCACGATGCTGAAGGGGTCTGCTGTGAATCCCTCACTGGAGAGAAGCAGAAGCCAGTGCCACACTGCTGCACCTCCAGAACTATGAGCAATACCAATGTATGTTCTTTACAGAGTACCCAGACCTAAATATTTTCATGGCAAATAAAACAAAAACAAAACATGCAAGGATAAGCCGGGTGTTGGTGGCGCACGCCTTTAATCCCAGCACTCAGGAGGCAGAGGCAGGTGGATTTCTGTGAGTTGGAGACCAGCCTGGTCTACAAGAGCAAGTGCCAGGATAGGCTCCAAAGCTACACAGAGAAACCCTGTCTCAAAAAAACCAAAAAAAAAAAAAAAAAAAGCAAGGATAATGGTTGGTTTTCAGACACTATAGGGACTAACTAAAAAACTGCTAAAAGACATTGGAAGGCATCAAGCTATTATTTTTTAAATATGCTTTCTTTCCCACATTTGCTGTGCTATAAGAGAAGAAATAAGCTGGATGTGAAAGTAGAGAGCCCAGACTGGTAGGCAGAGTCATTTCTCCCCTTGCCCAATTGTGCAAGGTTGGCTAGACATAGTTATGCTCACAGTAGAAAATTAAACCAATGCTTTTTGCATACCTCTTCAAGGAAGCCTGTGTGCTTTTTCTCTTGGTTTTTACTTTGCAGCTAAGCATCCAGCTTAGCATAAGTTATTTGGGTATAGTGTTCACGTGACTTCTGGTTCACAAAGACATTGATTTTCACTGTGTGGGGCAGCAAAAGATTCACCCTTCTATGACTCATTCTCCTCTGCAATTGAGTGATCCCAAAATGGTGATTTGAATATGAATGGCCCCCATAGGCTCATATATTCCAATGCTTAGTAACCAGGGAATGTCGCTGTTTGAGAAGGATTAGGACTATCCTTGTTGGAGGAACTATGTCAATGGGAGTGGGTTTTGAGGTTTCAAAAGCCCATGCTAGGTCCAGTGTCTCTCTCTCTCTCTCTCTCTCTCTCTCTCTCTCTCTCTCTCTCTCTCTCTCTCTCTCTCTCTCCCTCCCTCCCTCCCTCCCTCCCTCCCCTACAGATCAAGGGTGTAAAACTCTCAGCTGCTTCTCCAGCACCATGCCTGACTGCATGCAGCCATGCTCCCTGCCATGACAATGGACTAATCCTCTACATCTGTAAGCAAGCCCACAATTAAATGCTTTCTTCTGTAAGAGTTGCCTTGATCATGGTGTCTCTTCATAGCAATACGTTAAGTTTCAAACCAGGGACAAATAGCAGAGGTGCTTGCCTATTTAACATATCAAAGCTAGACTTGGCCACCAGGTTCTCCAAGCATCCCTCAGTCCCTACCTTTTACAGGATATGGCTTGCATACCCCACCCTCTACCCTGAACTCTCCAGTCCAGGGGCTGGGCTGCACTTCCGCCACAGACTCTTCCCTATAGAATCCAGACATTCTGGTCACCCTTCCCTTTTTGGACCTTTGGCCTCCTGGTTCCCCTCTTTCCTCTCTACCCCTCCCCCTCTCTCACATGGCCTAGCTCAGCCTGGTCAAGTCCACTCTGGACTCTCTCAGATATTCCTACACATCTGGGATAAACTTTCTCCTCCACCATACCTAGTAGTAGCCATGTCCTATCCTTTTTCTTTCTTTCTTTTTTTTTTTTTTCATTCACAATAGAACAGTAACTAACACACTGGTCAAGCACTTCAATATCCTGGATCTCATTTGGTAAAATCACCTATACAGCAATCCATATACCATCCAGTGCATGTCACCATGGAAACAGAAAGCTTTCTGTGTCTTTGTGCCACCCCATCAGCTCCAAAGTCCTTAACAGAAGCACACACTTTCCCTATCTTTGCTCATGTGCTCACATTCTCCCTACCACCCAGAGAGGAGAGAAGCTTTGCTTCTTTCAGGCCAAGATGCATAGGGTAAAAGAGCTGTAATCCAGCCCCAGAAGACAACCCTATTCCAGCCCGACAGCATAGTGTCTCACCTCATATTTGTCTTCTTCTTAATGGGAAACATGCACACTTGATGGATCACAAATGAAAAAGCTACTATACCAAGAAAAGGTACGTCATTGTGTTTATTTTTATACAGAGACTACCCATTTTACCTCCTCCTGAGCACCAGTAGCTGTGAAATCATAACTTTAAGATGCTAATTAATTTTTTTCTGTTGAATCTTAACACAAACACACAGTTATACTACTAAAACATATAAGCATTGTGATGGAGAATTGTCATCGTTAGCTAGACTGGATTTAGAACCACCCTGAAAATACATCTCTAGGTGTGTTTATGAGAGCATCCAGGGAAGTTTAACTGAAGAGGAATGACCAGCTTCCGAATGAAATCAGCAGCATCTGGTGCTCTGGGGTGTGGAGGGAATGAGAATGAGCTAAGCACCGGCATTCATCTCTCCCTCCTCCATAACTATGGATGCGTGTCATCAGCTGCCCCACACTCTTGTCCCCATGCCTTCCCGTCACAGTGGACTGTGTCCTTGAACTACAAGCAAAAACAAGCACTTTCCTCCTTCCTTCCAAGTTGCTTCTTGTCTGGTATTATTGTGACAGCAATGAGGAACATAACTAACACAAACATTCCGAGGTCTGAAATCACCTCCAATGACACCAAAGACAGCCATGCTGCACTTTGGAAGTATCAGTGCATACACAGTGTGTTGATAATGTTAATACCAACCCTGTTAGTAGCCTGTGTGTATCTCCCTATTTATTGTAGTTCTATTGGATACACAATAGAAGTAAAATTAATGCATTTAAAGAAGAATTCATTGACTTTTTTAAAAGAATTTTTTTGATTAACTGATAATTTCCAGAAATTATTTGAGAAGGCTGAAGAATCGACTTAGAAATGATCAGAGGTTAGGGGAGGAGAGTTTCATGACCTGAATGAAAACCCAGAGAACAGAGAGAAATCACTCACAGAGGAGTCCTCTCTGACATTCTGTTCTTGAGAATGAGACTTCTCTGAAGGCAGGTATATTCATATTCATACAACAAGGGTCCACACAATGAGGCAGGAGTTGATAAGGTGCCTAGACTATAGTAGGGGTTGGAGTGATGCAGCCATCACTAGGTGAACTCACTAAGGCAGGTGAGTTCCCTAGAAGCTGGTGTGGAGATCCCCAACAGCAAAAGATGAATTAACAAAACAAAAGCATAATGAATCTATTTGATCAAAAGTAAAGATCAAAAAGTCAGAGTAAACTGACCATTTTTTAAATTAGTTACATAGTAGCTTCCCATATGGTTTTTCATATATCCTTAGTTTTGGTTAGTCCTCCTCCAAATCCCCCATCCCCCCCCCCCCCCCGGACACACACACACCTTCCCATTTCCATTTAAGCTTTCCACATCCAAAATCCTCTTTCTGTACTTTCCTATAGCATGTGTTCCACGCTCCCCCTACCTAATTCTCCCCCTCCTCATTCTTTTATAACTTTCTTGGCTCTATATGCACACACCCAAACTTACATACCCAGCTCTAAAACTAAGAAGCTCAGATAGACATAGTGGTGAGAGCTGTTGATGTTTGTTGTGATTGTAATCTTCCTTGTTAACTTGACTACATCTGGAATCACCTAATCCCCAAACAGCTGGACATACCTGTGAGGGATTCTTCTTGATTGGATCATCTGAGATGGGAAGACCTACCCTAAACCTGGAAGATTTGAGGTCAGGAGGTCCACCCTAAAACTGGAACACACTTCTTGTGGCAGCCCACATAAAGAGACATGGAAGAAGAAAGTCTTTGTTCTTTGCCTGCTCCCCTCACATCCAGTCTTGTAGATGGAAGAGCTATGGGAGCCTTAGCCTTTCTATCAGGAGACAGTCATTATTGAATTACTTAGGCTATAAGCCATTCTCATAAACCTCCCATATATATTCATTCTGTCAATTCTGTTCCTCTAGAGATCACTGATACATTGGTCTTTCTGTGCCAAAGTGACCTTAGTCTGGTATTTTCCAGTTCTACACATTTACCTGAAATTTTTCTTTACAGCTGGGTACATTTCGTTGGATGTGTATTACCAATTTCCATTTTCCATTCACATCTAGGCTGATTCCAGTTCCTGGCTGTAGTGAACACAGCAGCAATGAACAGGGGTGAACAAGTATCTCTACAGTAGGATATGGAGTTCTCGGGTATACACTCAGGTGTGGTATAGTTGTGTCACATGAAGTTCTGTTTTTTAGCTTTTTGAGAAACTTCTACACTAGTTTCCATAGTGGCTGCACAAGTTCACACTTCCATCAATGATGAAAAGGTGAGCTGTCAATTGTTCACTTATATTGCAGGAAGTTCAAACAGCTGTATAGAAAAGGTGGTTGGATCAGGCCTGTGATGTAACGATACTACACTAAGCAGGAAACCAGCTGTCTAGAGATTCTACTTGGCCTCTGTACAGAATTCCTTCCTTTCATAATGAGGCAGGACCTCTTCCAGAACAGGGAGGGATCTTGTGCCCTAGAGTCAGACAAGGTGTGTCAGGGTATTTACTTGTGGTCAACGCTAAGACGGAAGGCTATCTGGGAGGGGGGTTATACTTTAAGTTTTATGGCTTATTTGGGAGGAAATGGGTTCCCATTTCTATGACTGTCTCATCTTGAGAAAAATAAATTCTAGTTGTCTGGGCTTGCCATGTGGGGGAAGAAAGTCGAACAAGATACAGGATAGTAGAATCCCAGAATGAAACTGCACCTTGAGTTCCTGCTTTCTGAGTACCCCCATTCACTGGGGGTGGCAAAGGAATGAATTTTCTCTGAGGGTCTAGGAGGAACACATTTTTGATGACACCTTAATTTTAGCTCTCTATCACCTGTGTCAGACTTCTAACCTACAGAACTACAAAAAAAGTAGACTGTTTAAGGGGTACATGACTTTTATGGTAATGTGTTAATAGTAGCAACAAGAAATGACCACAAGAAGTGGGTTATCTGTGATCAGAAACAGAACAGTGAGAAGAAAGGGCTTGTTTGGGAAGGACAGCAGCTGGGTGGAGACTCTTTTCTGCATTCAAGAGATCAGGTACCCAACAGCTGGAACTTCTGAGACCAGTGTGCAACAAACAGCAATACTTTAAGAGGAAAAGAGGGAGGCAGTGATTAATTTTGGTAAGCACTTACAAGGTCCGTGGTTCCTTACCAAGCTGTCTTGTTTGACTCTCACGACATCCAGGAGGTAGCTTGTTTTTTGGGTTGTTTGTTTGTTTGGTTGGTTGGTCTTTTTGTTTGGTTTTGTTTTTTGTTTTTTGAGACAGGGTTTCTCTGTGTAGCTTTGGAGCCTATCCTGTCACTCGCTCTGAAGATCAGGCTGGCCTCGAACTCACAGAGATCTACCTGCCTCTGCCTCCTGAGTGCTGGGATTAAGGCGTGCACCACCACTGCTCGGTGGTTTGTTTTATTAGACTCTTCCAGGTCAGTGGCCTGGGTAAGTAGACAGGGGTTAAGGGATTTGATCATAAAATCCCAGCATATCATAGTAGATAGGCTCTGGACCCTCCTGATCCTATCTGGTTCTAGACTGAGCGAGTTTCATCTCTATGTGGTATTCAGTTGCACCTATTGCACATTAGAGGAGGAAGTGAAGAGAGTCCTGACAAATGACCCAGATCTTCTCACCAGCACAGAAGAGAGGAGAAGCATCATCACAATGAGTATTAGAGATAAGGGACCACTTTGAGGGGCCAGAGATGTTAAAGCAATGGTAGCGGGAAAGGAGCTGGATCTCCTTAAACTGGAGGAAATGCTTCTAGGAGGAAAATTTTCTCATGTTGTTAGGTCACCAGCTTCAAGACCAGCAGTGTTTCAGATGATGTCAGCAATCTGACTCATTGTCAGGCCAAAAAAGGAGTGGTGAGCTGGGCAGATAGGGAATCCGACTCCCTCAAACCCACAGTGTCAATTTCTGGACTTCCTCACTGTTGGGGCAGGTGTGCCAAGTGATTTCTCTGATGTCTGATGTCTCCAAGGAGACAGGAAGAGGAGAGGCTAATGTCTAGATAGAAGAGTTAGTGTCTAACTGGCTTACAGGATTGAGGTCCTCTGGGTCTTCTTTGGTGTGAGACTGAACTGATAGCTGGGTTTTATCCTTCTCTGGTGGCTCTCAAACCCAGTGTCTACACAACTCTTAGTGGGTTCTCAACACTGGCATGGTGAAGAAACAGAAGTCCAGAGAGACTCAGTAGCATGTTTTGGGTTAAGTGGAACAGCTAAAATTTGAAACTAAGGCTACCTAACTCCAAAATCTATACTTGATTCATTTTTTTTATCACGGTTCTGATTTATAGAAATCTCAAGCAGATAGGTTAATAGGAAGATACAGCATAACTTAAAAGCAAAAAAAGCATGGGAAACCTGGCAGGAAGCTCTGAGGTCAACAAGGGGAAACATGTATGTAAGGCTTCTCAGAGAAGGCAGCCTTAGAGCTGAGCTGAAGTGCCTAAGTGTCTGACCAATCGGTTATTCCTGGTAGAAGGACATAGAGGTGGGACGTGTGGATGCATTTGGGAAGCATGAGTAGACAGAAGATGATGGCAATGAGTCAAGGGCTTATGACGTCAGGGGCTTCTGTTGACACAGACGATTACTGCAGAGTCCCTGGAAAGAAAACCTTCACACTTCATCTGCGTCTTGGAACCACACTGATAATATAGTTGCTCACAGACATTTGAGATGTAGGGCTAACTCATCATCATGCTCAGTGGTTATGCTGCTCATTAACTTCACGTCAGGGCAGCTTTGTTGGTGATGATTGTTTCCTTGGAAATGTAAAACGTACAAACATAGTCAAGACCTCACCCATGCAATACTGTTATCCTTTCATGAGGCATAAACATGTGCTCAGAAACTTTTCAATAAGGAAAATTTTGCATGCTCCTTCCATAGCCTCCAAGAACTGTGCACCTCAGAAATCTTCCCTTTTTCAAACCTCGGTGGATGATGTAACAAGTTGTTTCATACTTACCCCTCAGTTTTCATAACTGCACGTCTCAAATGACTGCACATGTTTCCATAAATACAGCTTGTTAATTAAGTCAGCCTTATTTTGGACATTGAGTTTTCCTCTAATGCTTTACTATTTTCATCTGTGGTGAGCCAATCATGTGCAGTTTACCTTTTGGACTATTTTCTATGAACGTATTCCTGAAAATGGAATTAACATATCCCTTCTTCCTTTTGGAGTGTTTAAGATGCATTGTTATTTTAGCTAGTCCTTTATTATTAAAATGAGACATACAGTTCACACAAAATGGAGCAATGTTTTTAAAGTGCGGATACATGTCAAAAATCTCCATTTGAGAAAGTTAGAACAACGATAATCTACTACATAGATCTTACTGCAATCTCAACAACACTGGGAAGAACACTTTTCCTAATTTTTGCTGATTTATTAGATACGAGTGTTTCAGCTATTGCTCTCCTGTTTATGGCAGAAGTTCAGTATTTTCCCTATTTATATTTTTATCTGAATTCTGCTTTTTGTTCACTTACTCAAATTTCAGGGTTTTTCTTTCTAGTTTGTGATTTCTAATTGTATGTAAAATGTATGTCATTGTTCTTTCTTAAATCCACATAAAGAGGGAGTGGATTGGAAATAAGATCAGCAAGAAATAATGAGGAAAGATACAAATTATTCAGTTATTTTCATGAAGCTCCCACAGAGTAATGACTTTTGAACACTTTTGAGATTGCACACACTTTTGGAATATGGGTTCTTACCCCTCAAAATGAGCCAGATATACAAGGTCCTGGGTTCCTAGAATATCTCTACCAAACCTCTCAGGTTAAGAATCTTTGCTGCACTGCAGGATGTGTTTATTTTATTGAGAGATGGCTCAAAGCTTAAGAGCATTGGGTGTTCTTCCAGAGTTGTTAAGTTTGGTTCTCCGAATTACAACCATCTGTAACTTCATCTCCAATGGGTTTGATGCCTCTGGCCTCCAGGACACCTCAACTCACACATACATATCCACATGGAGGCACACACACCTACACATAATTTTAAAAAATAGTAAGAGCAAATCTTTAATAATAAGGTGAAGACATTTGATGTAGATTGAAGGGACCAGCTCCCCATTTCAGCAGCCATAACAGCCTAGCACGTGCTTGCCTGACCTTGCCTTGGTCACTAGGAGGTCAGATGCCTGCCTCATGGCAAGGAACCAATCAGAAGTTAGCTGGAGGTGCTATGCTTTATGGCTTTGGGTGTGCTTTACAGACAAGTGCTCAGCAAGCAATGACGTGCAGAGCATAGCAACCACCCTGGGAGGGCCTATGGGCCATAACAACCAGATGACCAATCAACACAGGGCAAACCCTCCAAACCTGAAGGCACACCAATCCTGAGCCTGTGTGTACCCCTAGACACTCCCCTTACGCCGCCCTATAAGATCTCTATGCGGTGGCTTTGCCATGTCTTTTCTAGCCATCTGCCATGGCAGATGGATGAAAGGCCCGAGCTAACATGGGATTAGCTCGTTAAACAACTACAATAAAGCCTCGTGCTGTTTGCATCAAGCTTTCGCCTCCGCCCAGTGATTGGGGTCTTTGCGTTTCTGGATGGAGATCCTGGGGGCCTGAGCCTCTGGGGGTCTTTCATTGACCTCTATCTCAATACATGTACATCCATTAACATATATATATATATATATATATATATATATATATATATGTCATAGCATTTCCCTCTATGCTTTTGTGTGTGAGAAAATTTCCATTACTAAAAGGTTTCTTTGGGGGCTGGGGGCTGTAGCCAGTGCAGCCATGAGCAATAAACACATAGAACTGGAGAGGAGCATCAATGGCAGGCAGACATGCAGGACACAAGGTTCACTTCAGGAGCAAACAATTTTTATTTTCCACTGCTATTTGTACCGTTTAGCTAGCTACTTGAGCAAACAATGTCTTTGCCCCCTAATCTGAATTTCTTCCTTCCACACCTCCCTGCCCTTGTGATCTGATTTTGCCCTAGAGGACATTCCTCTTAGGCGTTATCTTGTGCTGGCAGTTTCTCAGAGGTTGTTGTAGAGAGATATCAATATCTCTCTGCAGACTGTGACATAGATAACCACATCTGGGTTCGTGCCTTGAGACAAGAACAGCAAGCTATCTGGACCCAGCCATCAGGGAAGATGGTCCAGTGGGCAAGTGTGCTTGCTGTGCAGACATGAAGACCCAAGTTCACATCATCAGAACCCATGTAAAAAAGCTGGCATGACTGAGTGCACCATAACTTGAGTGTTGCAGGGGCGGAGACAGGAGGATCTCTGGGACTTGCTGGATGAGAACCTAGCTCCTAGTTCAGTGAGAGGCCCCGTCTCCAGAGAGTGATAGAACAGGATACCCTTCATACTCCTTTTTTGGCTTCAGCATGTAGCACACACACACAGGGGGGGGGGAGGGGGCAGGAGGGGGGAGGGAGGGGAGGGAGGGAGGGAGAGAGAGAGAGAGAGAGAGAGAGAGAGAGAGAGAGAGAGAGAGAGAGAATGAATGAATGAATGAATGAATTTTTAAAATTTCCTTAAAAATGAAAAAAGTTAAGTCAGGTGTGGTGGCGCATGTCTTTAATTCCAGCAATTGGGAGGCAGAGGCAGGATGATCTCTTTGAATTCAAGGCCAGCCTGGTCTACCTAGAGAATTCTGGGACAGCTAAGGCTATATAGAGATACCTTGTCTCAAAAAAATAAAAGATAAAAATAAAAATGAGAAAAAGTATATAAATTTCTTGAGCTAATTGAACTATACCCTTAAATGATTTGTGCACATTGAATTTTTGTTTTTGTTTTTGTTTTGAGACAGGGTTTCTCTGTGTAATAGCCCTGGAACTCGCTTTGTAGACCAGGCTGGCCTCAAACTCACAGAGATCCACCTGCCTCTGCTTCCTGAGTGCTGAGATTAAAGACATGCACCACCAACACCCTTAATTTGTTTTTTTACATTTATTTGTTTTGTTTTATGTATGTGAGTGTTTTACCTGCATGTATTTGTACCGTACCACTGGGATTACAGTAGTGACCATCAGAGACTTACATGGATGCTACCACCCAAGCCATCCTCCCAACCACCAGTACAATGAACTTCCATGTGCCCAAACACATTGTCAAGAAACCTGTCAACACTAAGCTGTTCTGGTTTCATCTATTTTCCCTTTAGTAACTTTACAATTGTGTGGGGGGGGGTGGGTTTTTTTGTTTTGTTTTGTTTTGTTTTGTTTTGTTTTTTGTTTTTCGAGACAAGGTTTCTCTGTATAGCTTTGGAGCCTATCCTGGCAATCGCTCTGGAGACCAGGCTGGCCTCGAACTCACAGAGATCCGCCTTCCTCTGCCTCCTGAGTGCTGGGATTAAAGGCATATGCCACCAACGCCTGGCTACAACTGTGTTATTTTGAAACTGATGCTAGGCATTATATTGTTCCATCCATATATACTTCAACGAATACCTTTAAAATACAATTTGTTAAAAACACAACCAAAATAATATAGTTAATGTTTAAATTAACAAAATATCTTTAATAGCAGTATTAACTTTTCCCAATGATCTGGTGGGACTTTATTCAGTTGGTCTGTTTAACACAGAAGCCCAATCAGCACACAGAATTACTCTATCTCCTAAATTTTAATATATGACATCAATCCTTCTTTTATTTTTCCTTCAATTTATATATTAAAGAAGCAAGTTTGAAAAAAAAGCATCTTTGCTGTATTAACTGTGTTAACCAAAATGTTTACTTAAACATTTTCTATTTACTCATCTTAACAAAGACCTCCATTATTATATTATAAGGCTGATGTTAACAATAATTTAATGTGACATTTCTTTTGCACCTTCTTTCTTTTTCCTATGTTCTGTTTTAGTATGTTCACAATGAACCAATATGAAGCAGAAGTGGAATCTTATTAGAAACAAGAAGAAAAGGGGCTGGAGAGATGGCCCAGAAGTTAAGAGCACTGACTGCTCTTCCAGGGGACCCAGGTTCAATTCCCAGCACCCACATGGCAGCTCACAACTGTTTGTAACTTTAGTTCCAATTTACCAAGGGCAAAACACCAATGCACATAATTTAAAAAAAATAAAAGAAACAGAAAAAAATGCACTCAGAAAAGAATAAAAACACATCCAAAATCACAGATGTCATGGTTTATTGGGAGACATTTTTTAACAGAATTTTAAACATGAGGGTTCAGAGAGAGCTACTCCAGGAAGGAGTAATACACAGTAAACACAAACCATCTGGGAGATTTCAACTCACATCTCAAAGTTGCCAAGAACTCTCTAACTCTCTCTCTCTCTCTCTCTCTCTCTCTCTCTCTCTCTCTCTCTCTCTCTCTCTCCACTATAGGTGTCTTAGATGAGATTTTAATTACATAAAGCAAAGCCAGTTGTCACCAGGGGTACAGGGTTACCACATGTCCATTCTCTGCAAATGGAGTTTCTGCTGAGAATTCCAGAAAACTGCAGGTTTTCAGCTGAGACAGGAGAAAGGCCTTGAGGAGTTGTTAACCATGCTGGGATCCTTTTTTAGAGTTTATTTTTAATTGTGAGTGTATGTGTGGGAGTGGGGTTGTGCACATGTGAGTGTAGGTGTCTGTTGGGGGGCGCAGGGGATCCATCAGATCCCAATGTGGGTACTGGGAAATCTTCCTCTGGAAGAGCTGTAAGTGCCACTTAACCACTGAGACCCTGGCCTGGAATTCAGCTGTTGAGAAGCTTCAACCAGACTCTGCAGGAAGGTCTCTTTATCTCTTTTCAGGTCACTATAATTTTCTGTGTCTTTAGCCTGCCTAGCCAGAGCTTTAAATTCAAGCATGAAGTGATTTCTCAGAAACTCCATATTTATCAGATTCACAACTATGGTAACTATGTTTGAAATATTTAAAGTAAATATTTAAAGTAAAAAAGTAAGCATAGTCACCAGAGATGATAACCTGAGGCAAGTGGTGTTGGCTCATGACTTTAATCCCCACACTTAGGAGGCAGAGGTGGCAGATCCCTGTGAGTTCAACCTGGTCTACAGAGTGAGTTCCAGGACAGACAAGGCTTTTCAAGGAAACCCTGTCTAGAAAACAAACAAACAAAAAACAAAACAAACAAACAAACAAAAACCCTGATACATTTGAGGAAAAAAAATGAACAAACTTTTTTGTAAATAAGACAATTACTGAAATTGAAGCTTAAATAGAATGGTTTAGGCAGTAGTATCAAAAATTAAAAGAAAACCTGCTGCATAAGAAGAATTTTAAAATTCATAGGATGAAGAAACAGTTTAAAGATCCTAGAATTGCACAAAACGTATAGAGAGAAAGATCAGCAAGAACAAATTTACTCAGATACATTAGACTGACTCTGTAAAACAAACTTGAAGAGGTTGCTTGATATAAAGGTATGCTGACAAAGGTATGACTCCCCCATAGTGATGGAAGCCAGGAAATAGTTGAAGGCCATTTCAAAATGCTTCAAGAAAAATTAACTGTTATTAGCAGAACAATAATAGTGAAATGATCTTTCAAGAACCGCAATAAATATATTTCCAAATAACACAAGAGCTTCCTCCTAGAGAAGTACTTAAAGGATGTTTCTAAGGGGACATGATCCCCAAAGGGAAGCATATTAGTTCCTTCTTAGCACTCTATAACAAGTTGCCACAGACTTGTTATAAAATGGGCTGGCATGGCTCACTGGGTAAAGGCTGTAACTTACCTCCAAAGTTCAATGCCTGGGATCCCCCAAGCCAGAAGGAGAACTAACTTCTGCAAGTTGTCCTCTGACCTACAGACACACACACACACACACACACAGAGAGAGAGAGAGAGAGAGAGAGAGAGAGAGAGAGAGAGAGAGAGCACTTGTACCTCATACACACAATAAATAAATGTAATTCAAAGTTTTAAAAATACTAAACTGTCATACAGTTCTGAAAGTCAGAAATTGGGCATAAACCTAAGGTCTAACAACAGGGCTCTTGCAGGCTATGTCAGAGACTGTCTGCCTTCTCCACCTTCCATAGGAAACTTGCATGTCTTAGTTTCTGGGCCCTTCCACCATCTCAATATCAACTGTAGTTCTTTAATCATCTCCCCAGTTTCTCTGTGGACCCTTCTGCTCCTTTTCCCCATTGTGGTCATCATTATTGAATTAGGCCCTCCCAGGTAGTCTAAGACAACCTCCCTATTTTAAAGTCATCCAAGCAAAAATGTAATCCTCCTTTTGCCATGTAACATAATATGCCCATAAGCCCCAGGAATAGCATGTGCATACACTGGGCATGGGAGATGTGGCGGTTTGAAGGAGAATGGCCCCCGTAGGCTCAATATCAATAATTAATAAATGGGACTTTGTGAAACTCCAAGTTTCTAGACAGCTTGTTTTCAATGTTCAACATCCATAGCCACAAGGGAAATGCAAATCAAAGCTACACTGAGACTTTGTCTCACTCCAGTCAGTATAGCTAAGCTCAAAGAAATAAATGACAACAAATGCTGGAAAGGATGTGGGGAAAGGGAAGCACTTATTCACTGCTGGTGCAAGTGGAAACTGATGCAGCTACTATGGAAATTAGTGTGGAGGTTCTTCAAAAAGCTAAAAATAGATATACCACATGATCCAGCTACAGCACTCATAAACATATACCAAAGGACTCCATGTCCTACAATGCAGATACCTGCTCATCCATGTTCATTGCTGTTCTGCTTATAATATCCATGAAATGGAAACAACCCGGATGGCCATCAACTGATGAATGAATAATGAAAATACAGTATGTTTACATGATGATATATTATTTAGCTATGAAGAAAACCAAAATTATGAAAATTTCAGATAAATGGATGGAGTTATTCAGAGTGAGATAACAACCCAGACCAGAAAGACAAATGTCACATGTTCCTCTCATTTGTGGATGCTGCCTTTGAATCTTCAGATAGCGTGTTTCATTTGGAGCACCCTTAGAGGCCAGGGAACTACTAAGGAGTTATGGGGAGAGCCTTTATTGGAGGGGAGAGAGACTGCACCTTCATAAAGAGTAAAAGGGAGTAGCAGAATGGGAAGGGTTAAATATGGTGGGGTGAGGGTAGGGTAGAGGAGGGAGTGCAGGAAAGAATAAATAACACTAAAGACCTTTTAAGAAAGTTGTACAGATAGTCACTTTGGAAATCAGTATGGAAGTTTCTCAGAAAATTAGGAATCAATCTACCTCAAGACCCAGCAATAGCACTCTTGGGCATATACCCAAAGGGTGCACAGTCATGCCACAAGGACATCTGTTCAACTATGCTCATAGTAGCTTTATTTGTAATAGCCAGAATCTGGAAACAACCGAGATGCCCCTCAAGCAAAGAAGGATAAAAACACGTAGTACTGTCATCTTGAAATTTGCAGACAAATGGATGGAACTGAAAAAAAACATACTGAGTGAGATAACCCATACCCAGAAAGACAAGCATGATATTTACTCACTCATAAGTGGATATTATATACAAGGCAAAGGATAACCAAAGTACACCCCTAACCCCAGAGAAGCTAGGTAAAAAGAGGGACCCTAAGAGGGACACACATTAAAGGCCCAAGGAAAGGAAGACAGTTAAGATCTCCTGGGTAAACTGGGAAAGGGGTAGAAGAGAGGGGATGGGGGGTGGGAGCACAAGGGATCAAGAAGACCAAGTTGGTAGACAGATGGAGCGGTAGAGCAATGAAAGAAATATCTTGATAGAAGGAGCTATTATGGGGTTAGGGAGAAACCTGGTGCTAGAAGAATTCCCAGGAATCACAAGGATGACCCCAGTTAAGACTCCTAGCAATAGTAGAGAGGGTACCTGAGCTGGCCTTCCCCTTTAATCAGATTAGTGACTACCCTAGTTGTGATCATAGAACCTACATCTGATGGGAGCAGATGCAATGACCCATAGTCAAGCACTGGGCCGAGCTCCTGGAGTTCAGTTGAAGAGAGGGAGGAGGGATCATATGAGCAAGGGGGTGGGGTTCAAGATCATGATTGGGAAAAGCACAGAGACAGCTGACCTGAGCTAGTGGTCCCATAGACTCCAAACCTTCCAGGCTATTGCCAAAGTTCTTGGTTGCCCTGTAGAATTTTGTTTGTTTGTTTTTTGTTTTTCGAGACAGGATTTCTCTGTGTAGCTTTGGAGCCTATCCTGGCACATGCTCTGGAGGCCAGGCTGGCCTCGAACTCCCAGAGATCTGCCTGCCTCTGCCTCCAACGCCTGGCTTCAAACCGATTTTCAAAGAAAAATGAAACTCACTTCTTATCTCTCTGTCTGCACAAAACTCAACTCCAGATGAGTCCAAGATGTCAACATAAAACTAGATACCTTGAGTCTGATAGAGTATGAAGTAGAAAAGATGCCTACTATTGCTAGGCATCTTAACTGGGGTCATCCTTGTGATTCCTGGGAATTCATTGGTATAGGAAAGGACTTTGTGAACAGGACTCTGATTATATAGGCACTAATATCTTTAGAAGTGTTCTCCCCATGGCCAAGCGTATCCAGATATCTAGAATCCCCAAGATCATAAGCACCAGTGATCCCCATTTTTGCCAGTGTTTCTTAGTGCTGGGACACTGGACTTCAGGCATCTTAGCTGTTCTCAGCATCCTATACCAGAACAGTGGTCTCTTCAAAGCTTCAGAACCTTGTGTCATGGGCCTGGAAGACAGTTCTAGGGTGGACAATGGGAGGCCAATGTCCCCATATGTGGTCCCTCCCCAGATATCTAGGCTTAGGCTACCAGAGAACTCTTCAGGCTTGAGTGTTTATCAAACTGTAATGGCTGGAAGCCTAGTTTACTATTGACCAACTTCAGTGTATACTAGGCCTTGGCTTCCTGCTGATGTAGACTCACTTTCCAGTTCAAACCTGTGGTCACTTTAGCTGAGACTGTCTAATCCTCCTCCTGTACCTTCATAAAACAGGTCCTAGAAATCTTTGTGGGTATCAGAAGCCATGGATACCAAGCCTCATATAAATTAACAAAGTTCCATAAAACTTAGGGTGTCTTCCTTTAAATCCTATATACTTTAAACCCTCTCTAGATATGTAATACTTTGAATGCAACATAAATGTTACATACACAGATAGTTATTGCATATTACTTAGAGAATGATGACAAAAAAATCAGTATGGAAGTGTGTGCGGTGGGTGGTATGGGTGTATGTGGTCTGTGTGTGTGTGTGTGTGTGTGTGTGTGTGTGTGTGTGTGTGTGTGTGTCTGTGTGTGTGTGTCTGTGTGTGTGTGTGTGTGTGTTCATTTGTGTAATTTCAAGCATGTACACAATGGCACACATGTGGAGGTCAGAAGACAATCTTGGGTGATGTTCTTTGCCTTACAACCCATTTTTTGAGACACTGTCTCTTGTGTTTGCCACTGTGTGTGCCAGGCCAGCTGGCCAGCAAGCATTTGGGTGATTCTCCTGTCTCTGCCTCCCAATTACAACAATAGATGGGTGCTGGGATTATAGGTGTGCATTACTGTATCCAATTTTATGTGTTATCTGGGGATCCAAACTCAGGTTCTCATGCTTACACAGCAAGCACTTTAGTGACTGAGCCATCTCTCTAGCCCCCAGAGACAATTAAAAAATATTTCTGACCCATAGTTGGTTGAATCTACAAGTGAAGATCCTGTTTCCACAAAGGGCCAACTGTAGTCAATGCTTACTCTGTTCTGTTCTAAGACCTTACGTGTGTCATTTCGGTCTTCCTCACAACTGGAGCCCACAATGAGGTGACAAGAGTCTGACCTTCCTCTTCCAGATCTTACCAAAGTCACCAAGATACAGTTGACCAGGTTGAGATTTGAACCTCTGAGTGCCAGAGCCTGTCTCACCATGTGACCCTTCTTGTCATAACAGATAGACACACCACACAGACAGCTTCCAGACTTCCCTTCTAGCCCAACTTCCCAGGTTTGCAAAGCTGGCATTTGTAGAGTTTCCAGATTTGCAAAGTTAGTTTCTGATTATTCACAAACACATGTTTCTCTACAAATGTTCCTTTCTAGCTCCTAGTCAAGGCTGAGAGACCTAGACTTTCTAACTGGGTAAGCCCAAGCTAACAAAAGCAGGAAGTAAGGGCCCCCTGGGAAGTCCCTGCGGTTAGGAGTGCCCAGGCAGGGATCCTTTCTCACCTCAGGGCCCCAATACCTCCTAGGCCTGGGTCAGGCCCAAAAGGGAGGCCCTGGGAACCAGTCCAGATCAATGCACAGTGAGGCAGAAAGCAAAGGACTCTGACCAGATCACTCAACCAAGTGAGAGTGAGCTGTCCCGCCCCATTAAAGAGACAGACTTGCAGGTGGAAGGATTGCAAGCAGCATTGCGTTCACCTGCCCTCTCCTTTGCGTTGGTATCAAGGCATTGCCTGGAGCAAGGCCTCCTTAAGAGTGCACAATTTATAAAACCATTTTATGGTCTGCATATCAGTCATCTTCCTAGCCAGTCAAGTCTAAGGCAGAGCAGGGAGTGTCGGGCCTGTTTTACTTTTATTTAAGTAAGAATGACATGGCCCGACTCTCTCAAATAGTCACTGCCATCCTGGAAATCAGCCCCAAGGATCTCTTGCTGCTGCTGTTCCCCACCTATCATCCAGGTGACACGAGGTGTCTACTTCCTGGTGGGAGGGCACAGAGGCACATAGGAGCCAGAACAGGTTGGTTCTGAATTGCAGAGGAGGAACAGGGCTCAAAGACTTGGGAACTTCCAGGGAAAGTTGAAAGAACACATCTGGCCTTCAGGACGGTCTTGACAATAGTCCAGCTGTGAAATGCAGGCAAATGGAAAACGGGTGAACACCCTAAGGAATGCTTCGACCCACACCTGGTGGTCTGCACAGTGCTCAAACCATACAGGTCCCAGCCCAAGTCCTTTTCCTTGCTGTTCCCTGTGATTCTAACATTCCCCAGCTCAATGCCACCTTTCTCAGAGAGGCCTTCCTGCTCCCTTTTCCTAAAATATCTGCCTGGGTCCATCAAAGGCACCTCATGCTCTTCATTTTTCCTGTAGCCCTTATCCCCACCCCATTAGAAATTAGCTTATTTTACTCATTTCACCCCCACGTTCTTCCATTAGAACACAAGTGGTCTTGTTTGGCTGGCCGCTAGTGCTTGTGAGACCACCCCACAGGCAGGAAGGACTAAGTCAAGATGCGTTTTGAATAATTTATGCATACATGATGGTCTGGTAACAGACAAAGGTCCCCCCCCCCCGCATATACCCAGCTCATTTCCCACATGTGACGATGGGCCGTCGGTAAGAACCAGTTTGACTTCTGCTAGCCTGAGTCACCCCTCTGGAAGCTGGGCCTGGCTTGGCATCAGTCATCATCGACCCACCCCCTAAGGCTGACTGGCCCCATGTGGGTGTATGGGAGGGACCAGCTCCCCCTCTTATTCTGCTTAGGTAGCTGGGAAGCAGGGGTGGTTCCACCCTGGGAGGGTCTGTGACACAGGTACTGCCCGGTGCTCCTTTATATGCAGTACGTCTTTCTGGAGTGAGGTGCTGGAAGACAGTGGAAGACCTTGTGTCCTGTTCTGCTCTCCAATGGATTCAGGTAAGCTCTTTGAGGTTATATTTATGTGTTTGAAAAATAAGGGAGGAATCATCTGCCACTACTGTTGGCCCAATGCTGGATGCCAAGTGCATGTAGCTCTAGGCTATCTGGAAGACCTGGCTGAAGGAAGGCCACAGCATCCCAGGAAACTATGTAGGCATGCTAGGGCAGACGGAGCATGTCCGTTATGAGAAAAGTCACTAGAGGTGTTGGCCATTCTCCACTGTTTATAGAAGCAGGAAATGGATGAAATGTCTATAAGATGGAAGGAAGACATGCAGGCTTAGTTAGTGAGAACTATTGATAGAAAGCAGCCTTTGTCCACAAGGCTGAAGTATGATGTGGACAGGTGGGGTCTGCAGAGAATTGGAGGATTGACACTGTAACTCCAAGAGATGTTTGTCACAGAGAATATAGGCTCAGTCACACACTAGTGGTAGACACTTCTTAAGGAAAAGCCAGATACTATCTGTCGTGCTCTGATTAAATATAAAAACAAGCCAACAAAATATAGGTTGCCATGTCTACCCAGAACATATTTGGTGCAAATAAGTCTTAGGATTTTGATCTGAAGGTTCAGTTTCTAATTTCAATTTAGCTCTTGCTGAGCCAACCACTCATCAGGGAAGGGGATGTCTTTCTACTCTTATTGTTAAGAAACAGCTAGCAAACCTTTGGTTGGACATAGATGCTTCCATAGTGCTTGCTACAAGTCAAGCACTTGGCAAACCTCTCAGGTGGCTTATGGGTGTAATACTCATAATGCCATATGAGGAAGGACC
Source organism: Cricetulus griseus (assembly GCF_003668045.3). Classification (NCBI taxonomy): domain Eukaryota; kingdom Metazoa; phylum Chordata; class Mammalia; order Rodentia; family Cricetidae; genus Cricetulus; species Cricetulus griseus. The sequence goes on from NC_048599.1 coordinate 135,667,162, forward strand.
TTAGCGTTCACATTTTCATAAGAGGAAATAGATGGAGGAAGATTAAGTCATTTGCCCAAGGCCATGTAGCCAGTATTAAGGGAGAAGCTATTGTTGACTATGGATGAGTCTATCTCTAAACCACTGCTCTGTGCTGTAGGAACAGTGGCTGGGTGAGATCCCAGAGTGGAAATGCTTTGTTAGAAGAAGAGAAACACATCCTCTCCTTTGCCCCAGTGGGTGCCTTATCTCTTGTGGAAAGTATGACAATGTTAGGCTGTGCTCTTACATGTTTTCAAATGTTGTGAAGTAGAATGCTGGGGTCATTTTCAGAACCAGACAGAATCTTATTTTAAAATAGTTTACTCCCAAATATTTAACTGGCAAACACATAGGTGCTACATGCTGGTGAGCACGAATTGGGTTGAATTCCAGAATCAGTGCAGACAAGCCTAAGATGGACCCCACAGACCCTGGAAGAAGGAATCAGAAATGCCATCAAAAGCCAAAAAAAGTGATGGGAGGTTCCAACTGTGACCAAGCAGAGAACATGACTCTAAGAATTGAGAAGTTAAATGTGTGGTTTGATGGGGGAATGGGAGAGTGAGGACAGGAACAAGGATAAATAGATTTGCCTCTCTGGGTTTTTACTTTCTCTATGTCCAGGAAGTCTCACTACTTACCTCACAGGTGATGTTTCTAAAGACAGAAGGGATAAAGAGGAGGAGGAAGCAATGGTGGTGGAAAATATATGTCCTGTTTAGAACCTGCACTTGAAAACAGTTTTTAAAACTATTAGAAACTAAAATAAAATTATAGTTATTTAAAAACTAAATGTCAACATCTTAAGATGAGTGTCTTAACTTGAAATGAGTCAAAGGTGACATGATAGTTCTTTTGTTTACTGTGGTCTCTTCCTGGGTGAGAAACTCATTTGATTTTGTATACTTTCGAGTTATCTATTAGTCTGTCTGTCTCGTTCATCATCTATGAATTTTTCTGTTTAGATATCTAAACTACCTATCATCTATCTAAATGGATCATGCCTCTGCCAATAAAAAAGCTAAATTAGCAAGGGACGGTCATTAAGTCAATTGTGTTTGCAATTTGTGGCACTGCCCATTAGTTACAAGCTCATCTTAAGGGCTCACAATTTAGGGTGAGCAAAAGACTGAGGAGTTTACTGAGATACAGAATATAAAGTAATAAAACTAAACTAGTCTCTGACAATCCAAGGCATTTTGTCATCCTAGTCCACAGCCAGGTAAAACGGCTTTCATTATAGCCTATACAGGTTTGGAATCACTTTTTCCTTACATACCAAATGCTTTCCCATATTTTTTGAGCAATTACGAACTAACTAGTTACTCCATACATATGAGTTAGAGCCAAAAAAGAACAGCATAAGAATAAGGAGCGGTATTAACCCTGCAATGAAGCAAAGAAGGGAAACATCTATGGCCTCTTTAGCAAGACTGTAGTATGGGAAAGAATGAAAGAACAGAGTTCAAATCTTGTCTCAGACTGTGTCTAGAGCAGGTGTAGTCTTTCTGAGCCTTGAGTTTTGCTCTACAGAGTATCTGGGCACATCCTCAGCATGAAAGTGGTGCTATGGTATCTACCTTTCACGGAGGAGATTGGCATTAAGAGTGACACAAAATAGGGATCACTCAGTGACAGAGTATATTTGTGGTGGCTTGAATGAGAACTGTTCCCTATAATAGGCTTAAGCATTTGAAGATTTGGTCCCTAGTTGGTGGTGCTGTTTGGGGAAGTTTAGGATGTGCAGGCTTGCTGAAAGAAGAATGTTACTGTGGGCAGGAGAGTTTAAAGCCTCACTCTGCTTCTAGTTCATTTCTGCCTTGTGTCTGTGGTTGAAGATGTGGGCTTTTAACTGCCTGCTTCAGCCACCATGCTTCCCCTACACGATAGACTCTTATCCCCTCTGGAGCCATAAGATACTTTTTTTTCTTCCATAAGTTAATTTGGGTTATGGTATTTTGTCACTGCAACATAAAAGTGGCAAGTGCAGTAACAGAGACTAGGGTCCTGCAGATGACAGCACAGTTGTCCTCTCTCTCAGAATTCCTGTCCATATCCGTCATCTCTTGCCCTATGAAAGTTAATCTCCAAAGAAAAGAGTGAACACGTGTAGGTAGACTTTTTCTTCCCACCTGCCAGTTCCCAAATAACTGACACAGAGATTTAATATTACTTACAATGTTTAGCCAGTAGCTCAGGCTTATTACTAACTAGCTCTTACATTTTAAAGTAACCCATATTTCTTATTTACTCTCTGCCACGTGGCAGTACCTTTATTGGCATGGCATGTTCATCTCCTGCTCCCTCTTTGTCTGACTGGTGACTCTCTGATTCCACCCTTCTTCTCCCCAATGTCCTTAATTTGGTTGTCCCACCTATACTTCCTGCCTGGCTACCAGTCAATCACCTTTTTATTAAACAATCCTAGTGACAAATCTTCATAGTTTACAAAAGGATTATTCCACAGCAAACAGGTACCTCTGAAAACTTGATAATTATACAAATTATGACTTTCAGAGCCAATTACATATTACGCCAATCCATATTACACCCACACCCTGGAAGTAAAATCCACCTGGGAAGATTTGACTTCAGAAAGGATTCAGAGGAGACTTCCTATTTGGATTTGGGAAGAGAGTAAGCCTTTTGCAAAGCACTGCTTTACCATGATTGGTTTATGCCCTGCCTCCTGAATGACCTTTACTATCCAGGAGAGAAAAATGTCATCACCCTGACACTAGAAAGCTAGGTGCTGAAGCTTGAGTTGACATGGCCAGAACAGCTGTCTCCAAGCCTGACCTGCTTCCTGAGGGAGCTTCCAACAAACTTCTGGGACTTAGTAAAATGAGCTCAGATACATGACAGGGGTAGCTAGGAGCAGATGGATGAAGAAAACATCAGGCTGTATCGTGAGGTGGTGTGTGTGTGTGTGTGTGTGTGTGTGTGTGTGTGTGTGTGTGTGTTTCTATTTCTTCCCATATTAGTATATTTATACATGACTTGGAAAAAACAACTTTGGGCCATTATTTTAGTAAAAAAAAAAAAAAATAGCCAAGTTGGGACAATACTGCCACTACTGTGTGGTGTGCTCTCGTGCTTAGCCATTCAGGTGTTGGCTACAGGCTATGAGCTAGATGGTGCCGTTTCAAATCAGAGTGCCTACTTGTTCACCCAAAGCCAAATGCATGCATCTCACAAATAGCACCTTAGTGACTGACACAAGTGCAGCTCCCACAGGCAGAGTTCATGCTCACAGCAGGATTCGTTAAAGTTTTCTAGTCAAGGATGCAGGTGGAGTGAGGCGGCTAGAGAAGGAGTCTGCTAAGGTAACAATGGAGATGGTTTCTCTCTGGAAAGAAAAAAGGGCAGCCAGATGCTCCTGCCTCTGTGGGGCACTGGAGCTGGAAACACACTGTTGACAACTTCCTGTTCACTGACACGGTGTTGGTGGCTTTACATCATCCTTGGTGGGAGAACTTCAGCCACAACAACTGGGAAACCCTGTAAATAAAATTTACAGGGAGAGACAGAGCAGTTAAACGCAGCATCCTTCTGGCTTCCTCATCCCATTTCAAGTGTAATCTATCTTCTGAGCCAAGGACTATTTGAATAAAACAAGCCGGACAGTACTCTTTAAGACAGATCCTAGATCCTTGGAGTAGCCTTTCTCACATTCAGCTTTTCCATGACTTCTACTGACTCTACCCCTAAAAAGGGTGAGCGTGAGGGCTAATGCTGTCAATTTGGTAAGATTAGAATCACCTAGAAGACAAACCTCTGGGTCTGACTGTATGGGAGTTTGAAGATTGAAGATTTACCCATCTGTCTTAGTTAAGGTTTCTATTTCTGTGAAGAGACACCGTGACCACAGCAACTCTTATAAATAAAACATTTAATTGGGGTGGATTGCTTACAGTTTTAGAGGTCCAGTCCATTGTCATCATGACAGGGAGCATGGTGGCGTGCGGGCAGATGAGAGTGATACATTTTGCAGGCAACAGAAAGTCAACTGACAGTCACACTGAGGGGAACTTGAAAAAAAGAGACCTCAATGCCCACCCCCACAATAACACTCTTCCTCCAACAAAACCACACCTCCTAATAGTGCCACTCCTTTGGGGGGTCATTTTCTTTCAAACCACCACACCATCTGTGGCCAGTCCCAGCCTATGCTGGGCCTGGGACTCAATATAAGGAAAATGATGACCTGAGTGCTGGCAGTCATTGTTCCCAGCTTCCTAACTGTGGATGAATGTGACTGGCTACCTCACATGACTGCTGCCATGCACTCTCCACCATGACAGGCAAGCAAACTGTGATCAAAGCAAACCCCTCCTTCCTTAAGTTGCTTTAGTCAGGTGTTTAATCATAGAAATGAGAAGAGAAGGGAAAGGCAGGTGATATGTATTTTTACACGATCTTTTTGAACCTGTGACAGAGATTATAAGGAACCAGTGGGGTCTGGGAGGTGGAAGCTAGCTTTGGGGCTCTTTATCCCTGGGGCATCTACAAGCTTCCAAGTCTGCAGATTCACTGGGAGTATAGCTCAGTGGTGAAGCATGACTTTAGCATGTGAAAAGCCCCAGGTCAAATCTCTAGGGAACCTCTCTCTAAACTGAGGTTTTGTGGATTGGGGGAGGGGGGGCTTGGTTGGGAGAGCTCAGAACAAACTGGTTGAAATGTATGCATTGTGTTCTGCTCAGGAAAAGGGATCCTGATAAACCCCATGTAGTCTCGGTTTGATTCCTGAAGAGTTAGAAGTGAACCAAAAATAGAACAGCTCTCTCAAGTATCAAAGTCCACTTACAAATGAGCTAAAGTCTTATTTGGATCAGTGTTACCTGGGACTTCAGTGCTCTGGCCCAATTGCTCAGCAGGAGCAAAACGACCCATATCAGGATGACAATAACAGCATACACAGCCTTTAAAAAAAATCTCTACAGTTTAAAAATATACAGTATCCCTGCGTAAATATAAAAATGCAGACATGTTGTGTTAGTCAGTTCATATAATAAAATACCTGCTATAGTTAACTTATTGAGAGAAGGGATCTAGCTGGTTCACAGTTTTGGAGCAAGACTGGGAGGACTCGTTGCTTTGGTTTTTGTGAGTGTTCAAGATATCACTGCAGAGTACTCACCTCATCAGTCAGAATGGAAAGAATAAGAAAAAGACAGAGGAATGCCCTCCAAGAGTAAGCCTCCAGTGGCCTAAGGATCTCTGGCCTGTGCAGGGTCTACCATATCTCACTAGCGGCATTCTGGGAGTACTTAAACCAAATATTTGTGTAAGGCAGTTTGTGCTTTAAAGAAAATGGACAATAGGAGAAGATCTAGGAGAAATGCAAATAATGGGTTACCAGGGGCAGTCTTTAAAAGGCCCATGCAGGGATGAGAAGATGGCTCAGTTGGTAAAATGCTTGCTGCATGAGCGTGAGGATCTGAGTTCAGGGTCCCACTACCCAAGTTAAAACTGGATATCACTTGTGAACTTGTAACAGTAATACTGGGTAGGTGGAGGCAGGAGGATCTCTGTAGCTGAATCCATTCAGTGAGAGACCATGCTTCATAAAAACTAAAGCACAGAGTGATGGAGGAACCACTCAACAACAACCTCCCTCCCTCCCCTCCCTCTCTCTCTCCCTCTCTCTCTCTCTCCTTCTCTCTCTCTCACACACACACTCAAATACATAGGCCCAGGTATAATATTTCCAAAGGTTTAGAAGACAAGATGAAATTTTTGATAGAGAGCTACAAACTCTACAAAAAAAGGGGGGATGGGAATCAAGTGGTGGTTCTAGAACTGAGGAATATCATCAGCTGAAATTGAGAAACAGCGAAGAGTTATCAGAGACTTCCCATGTGGCCAGTGCTGTGATTAATACATTACAGGATTCATTCGTGAAGGTGGTCCCTCCTTGCAACCTGATGCAAAGGATTCCTAAGGCGCTGGTCCATGTGGGGGAACACTTTCGTTTATACCCTGCTGTGTCCTTAAAGCTACCTTTCACTGCCTATTGTCACACCCAGCATGTGCCTAGCTTGGGTTTTCTATCTCCCTGCCTCAATAGAGCCCTTTGAAGCTGTTGTCACCAGTGTGACCCAGTGTAGCACAAGGCTCAGCCAGAGCTAGAGCTCAGAGGGAAGTCACTAGGTTCTGTTTGTGTTGACATCCTTAAGCTTTGCTCAGGAAGCAGACTTTGGGCTGAGCCCCCAGAACTGAGAACAAAGCTGGGCAGACATAGATGGTGAGCAGAATTGCCAAGAACACCAACAATAACACCATAAGAAAACAATTGAGTGGAATTGAGGCTAGGAGGTGAGGAAAGAAAAAGAGCTTTTTCCTTCCTCTTCTTCCCCCTCTAGTGGGGAGATGTGCTCAGAATCACCACTGGAAATCCAAGAGCTTCATTCAGTACAGAAGGAAAGGGCCTGGATGAGTAACAGGGAGAGGAGGGCTTGTACATGCTTGCACATGCAGGACAGGGTTGTAGGAGTAGTAGGCACTGTGACTCATCTCTCCCGTTTTACCTGAGGTAGAGAAATGTGTGCAGTCACTACTGTTTGAGTAATCCCCACGTGCCAGAGCCCGGGTACAGTACATCATGTGAGAGTCTATTTAATTCTCATAGTGATCCATGACGTGGCTTCCTTTATTAGAACTGGTTCATGCGTAATGCAACTGAGATCTAGAGTGTCTGTTCACCTTGTCTGGGATAGTTCAGCTCAGAATGTGTGAGAGGATTTGAGACTCGGGGTCTGCCCAGGGACTCCTCTGCACACTCGGAAAGGATGTACTGCAGGCCTTTGGTGGAGGTGGGCATGGTCCAGGGAAGAAGGCACAGGTCAAGGAAGTCTGAGAGCCTAATGTTTCAGATCTCTAGAACTAATCTCTTTCTGTTTGAATTTGGGCCAAGGTCAGAGAAACATTTACCCAGCAGCCGTGATGTGGGTGCAATTTTGCTTGGACCACTTTCTGAGGGCAGAGGCTAGCACAAAGCTCCTCCATTCACCTTGGCAAGTCGCTTGCCTTCCTCAATCTTCAAGGATGCTTGAGATAACACTGACTTGTTCTTTTAACAAAAGTTCACCAGTTTGTTAAAAGTTGGCTATTTTGGACATTTATTTTCGTTAAGAAGTCCATAGTTTTTCATTGGTTGTTATGTTAGTAGCTGCCAAAAAGCTTGGGTTTGCAAAACAAAAAAACAAAACAAAACAAAACAAAAAAATCTGTAAAAGCCTGAAAATGAAATGGGAAAAAAAAAGATAGTACAGAAAATTACATAGTAAGAAACAGACAAAATATTTACAGTTTACTGACATTCTTGTATACCATATATAGAAATCACAGCATTTGTAAATATAATGATATTTACAGAAAAATGATGTTCAAGTATTTGTGCCTCAGTTCAACTACATAGCATTTTGGAAACTGTTATTTTTTTTGTCAAATTGTCTTGTATTTCTTGTGTTATTTTTGTTTTCCTATGAATGCATAATTAATTAAAATTTTGAATACGTTTAAGGCATAAGATTAATATCTTGATAAATATTATAAAATTGTCACCACAGTCAGGCTAATTAGCATATCTACCTCCTCATCTAGTCACAATTTTCTTTCCCCTTCCTTCTTCTTCCCTCGTTTTCTCCTTCTGACTCTCTTATTTCCCTTTTCCTTTCCTTTCCATCGAAAGGAAAGAGACCATGAGACTACTTAGCAACCATTCTCAGCAGGTTCCCACGTACAGTAAGTACCACTGTCATTACCATATGACCCATAGATATCCAGAGATCACTCCTCTCATCAACTTGGCTTATGTCAGATTTCTGGGGCAGCGTAGAGACAGAAGGGAGAGAGGCGCCTGACCTTCAGCTGATGCAACTGTGCTTGTTAGCACAGGGGACAGCCTCTCTCCCTGGGAAATTAAGGGATCTACCAGGAGGAAAAGGTGCTGTACCCTCTGGGGGGGGAGGGGGGAGGTGAGGAGCCTGGGAATGAGGAAATTGTTCCAGCTGTAGTAGCCTACGTGTTGCTCCTGCAGTCTCTCCTTCCTGAAATTGTTTGCCCAAGGCCAGACAGACTATCCCTTCTGGAGTGACTGATGACAGTTGAACAAAGCCATCTCTGCTCTCCTAGGAATCCTGCTTTACACCCAGGCACTCCGTCAGCATGCTTCACTCCTATCCATTCCCTACCATCCATCCACGCCTCTGGCAACCATCAGCCTATTGCCTGCTTCTGAGTTTTAATGTGAATTTTATTAATATGTAAGATGCAGCATTTGTACAAATAAATAAATAAATAAATAAATAAATAAATAATAAGAGAGAGCCGGACAGCTTTCAGAAATACTGTAAGACAAGCATGATGGAACTTATGATAGTTGGGTACCAGCTACTTCCCTCTTTCAGCAGGTATGATGACAGCATTATGCACCTGGTGACTAATAAACCTTCCAGAAACCTCAAAGCTTAATTAATTCAGCAGTTTCTGGAAGTTGTAAATAACTAGGCAAGTTCATACCCATGCCCCTCCTTCAGCCAGCTTCACGAAAAAGCTTTTCAAAACAAAGAAATGAGCAAACAGAACATCCCCTGGGCCCTCAGAGGTAGATAGCATCTTTCTACAAGAACTCCAAAAGGATATGTACTTGCCATTTTCACTCTCAAAACTACCATCCAGAGTTATAGCAGCAAAAATGCTCCATTTGTTGGAAAAGAAGAGCAAGTTAAAGACTTGACATTTGCTCTGTAGCCTCTCCGTGAAAGATTTGAGCTCCCCTTTGGACACACCCTGGTTTCCTAAGTTGAAAATAAGGTCAAATGCTGCCAAGAAGTGGTGGTGCACACGCCTTTAATCCTAGCACTGAGGAGGCAGAGACAGGCAGATCTCTGTGAGTTCAAGGCCAGCCTGGCCTACAGAGCAAGTTCCAGGACAGCCAGGGCTATACTAAGAAACCCTGTCTTGAAAAACCAAAAAACAAGAAAAGAAGGTCAAATGCAGCAAGATCAATAGGTGAGGTAGGACGACCTGGTCACAGTAACTGGGTTTTTGGTCCCTTGCCATTAACAAGCCCTATGACCCTTCCTTTTATTAATCTTTCTGAGTGTCTTTCAGGGAGGCTGAGATAAAGTGAACACTATGCTCCAATCCAGCTCTGAAAATGCTACTTCTCCCTTGGGGGACACACAGCAACCCTTCCCCTTTCATAATGTAAAGCAGGAGGCTCCTTACCTTTCCCCAACTGTTTAGAAAATTGCATGAAAGGAAGTTAACGTTTATTAGCATCCACTTGGGACCAATACTTAAGTTCTTCTTCCCTTCTACCTTCAAGGAAGACTCGGTCCTCCTCATTCTGAGATTGAAGAGACATTAATAAGTGAAGTGACTTTCTCAAGGTCACATGGATGGCAATGACAAGTGGCAGAGAACGAGCCTGGATCTGTTGTTGTCCACATGCTTCATCCACTTTCCCCAGACCTCGATTCAGGAAGGAAATCACCCCTAAAAGCTCCCAACTTTCCAGATGTGGGATTGGGGAAGATGGCTGATTTTAAGTCATACCTTGGAAGGGACTCCTTTCTCTAGAGCAGGAGTCAGCAAACTTCTGTGCAACACGTGACCAGTCCTGTGTTTTGTAAATATGCTGTTAGAGCAGAGTTGAGTTTTCTGGCTTACATATTGTTTGTAGGTGCTTCTGCAGCATGGCAGCTGAGCTGAACGTTGTGTTGAGCTTGGATGGTCCACAAAACACCAAATATTTACTATCCGGTTCTGGACATAATGTTTATCCAGAGTCTGGCCAACTGTCCCTTCTCCAAAGAACACAGTAACAGTGACGTGAGACTGTCCTTTGTCCACCAGGCCCTATCACTTGCCTTCTGATGAAAAGGGACATGTCTGCTCACATCTGTTTTGTGGGAGGGAAAAATCAGCAAACAGGCTCAGAATACCTGTCATGCAAATGGGAGTGTCTGGTTTTCATCGTCCTCTTCTTCCCAGGAACACCATGAAGGGGAAATGGAGAGCTCAATTTTGGGGAAATTGCAAAGGGGGAGGGATCAGTTACAACACACTATTGCGACACTCAGCAGGGTTGAAAGTGACAACAGCCAGGGTTTCTCTTTTTGGAAATATGAGGGTTTTTCCGCTTCTGACAGTGGGACGGAATGACAGCAGTGCGGGCCGGTGAATGACTACTTTCTTTATAAGCAGCCACCCTGAGCCTGAAATGGCAGTCTGTAGTCTCTGCTGCCTTGCTGCGGCCTCAGGATGGAAATCTGCAGGGGACGGTATAGTCACCTAATCTCTCTCCTTCTCTTCCTTCTGTTTCATTCAGAGGCAGCCTGCCGCCCTTCTGGGAGAAGACCCTGCAAGATGCAAGCCTTCAGGTAAGTCTTCCCAAGACATAGGTCCAGGGCACTGGATCTGAGGGATGAGATAGAAAAAAATATAGATACTTGATTCAGGAACAGCTTGCTACATACGCAATCTTTAAGGAATATGTTTTTTAAAATGTTCCATGCAGTCAGCTGCACTCACTTTCCCAGACCCCAAGGTGTTCATTAAGTGATAAAAGAGAAAGCGGCCAGGAATGATGCTAGTTTTGGGATCTAGCAAAGAGGAATCTAGCTGCAGCTGGACACAGTCAAAGGCTCAGACCAACAGTCTATACCCTGTGTCTATGTTGACTTGGAAGATATGTCTCGTTGGAGTCCCCAGTTTCCTCATCTGTGACATGATACTGATTTAAGATATACCCCTTGTGTACCTTACCAGGTTGTGAAAATTAACTGATAATGTAACTGTGTTCTGAGACCTATGCTGTGAGAACTGTAAAGTGCCTGAAAAAAAAAGTGACTTAAGTTTGAAAATTGGATAGAGAGCCTAAGGAGATATATCATCAACCTTATGGTAAAAATGGCAGGCCTTTATTTTGATTGAAAAAAATAAAGAGATTGTTGGTGCATACAAGCTGTCCTTGATCCTTCCTGAGAATGAAGTCTGTGTTGAGTCACTTCCCCTTTGACACTGTCTGCTTTGGACCCACAGCTGGAGGCTGGGTCTCTGGATGGGAGTGCATGCGTCCATCCCAAGGAAAGTCTGTCCCACAGAGCCAGAGACATCCTCTTAGCAGCCCCAAGAGAGGTCCCCAGAGTCCTTTTAGCAAGGCTATTGCTTCCCTTCAGTTTGAAAGCTCAACATAGGAGCAAAGGCACAAATGCCCCTTCATATGCAGAGGACTTGATTTGTCCTGGACCCTGCCCTGAGCTCCTGGGCTGCTCCAAGCTACCCAAGGAGTCCATCAGCTCCCTGACAGGTAAAGAGATAACACACAGATTCAAGGTGATGTCACCAGGGCACTGTTGTCACATCTCACAGATGCCTCTCTCACAGCCAGGAAGCCCTTCACCAAGAAGACAGGGAGTGCCCAACAGGCTACTGAGTGAGCTAGAGAGGAAGCTGACAGCTGTCCCTGCCAGAGCCAGAGCAGGTGATTGTCAAGAGAAGGACAGGTTCTAGTTCCAGACTTCTGGGCCTAAGACTCGGAGTACCTTGGATGTGATGTAGTGTAACTCTTGAACTTATAATACTATGATGTAGCCACTAGTTTCAAGTGGCCATTTAAAGTTACACATAAATGCCTGAAAACAGAAGTACCTATTGAGTAGGGTGAATATAGGATGTGTTTGCATTGCCTAAGATTCTATCAGATGGTGATGCTCTAAAGAAAATTCTGCTGAAGTGGTGGGTGTCTATGCTGGGATTCTGGGGTAAGGAGAAAGAAGAGGTTTCTGTTCACCAGCTGTGAGAGACGGACCCATCTCTTATGTAGTATTGGCTTGCACCTTCTCGTCTGCATTATGAACTCTCTAAGGACCACACTTCCAGCAGATCTAGAAGTATATTAGATGATGCTGAGGAACTAGCACATGGTACTGTACTGCCTACTACAGCTAGGCCATTTTGCTTTCCAGAATCTGGGATATTAACCAGAAGACTTTCTACCTGAGGAACAACCAACTCATTGCTGGCTACTTACAAGGACCAAATACTAAATTAGAAGGTAAGTGGATAACAGGGAAGCTAGTGTAATATGGCCATGGGGTCACTTTGCCCTGCTCCTCCAGCTGTAGGTGGGATGTCCTCATTTCCATTGGTTTGGAATGAGAGATGTGACCACCAGAGGGTACACATGGGAGTGGCTTAAAGAGTGGGAAAAGGTAGAGCCTAAGTCACAATGCCCCAGGGACACAACTAGGGGGAACGGGGGCCAAGAGTCACAGCTGCACTTCCTTGGTCCTTCTGTGCTGGTAGACCACCTGTGTTCCTGTGTTATTCAAACTCTAGCCTCACCCTAGGCCAATACACCATGTACATGGCTGAATGACATTCTTTATTGTGGACACTACCCTCAGTGTGTACCCATCTACACTTGGGACAAAGCTAGGTGAGCTCAAAAGAGCATCACTCACAGATTCTCCGGTTTTTCTTTTAGAAAAATGAAGGCACTGAGTTAGCAGAATTCGAATTTCCCTTAACACTGGAGTTTAAAGTTTTCACATCTCTGTTTTTGATAGAAAGAGGCATTGCCCGTATCTCCTCAATATTCCTCAAGCCATTTCTCTGCTTTCCTGTCTTATTCAGCAATTACAAGACTGACTTTTCCTGTCTTTCTAGTAATCTAGCAGTTCTCCCATGAACATGCTCAAGTATAAGGAGGCTGGGTTTGCTACTGTTACCCCGTAGCAGGTGGGAAAGGGGGCCTGCAAACCCATAGGCTTCCTGGAGCCTACCCATGGGCCTTGTTAGCTTTTTGCCCCTGTCTATTAACAGCATGTCTATAGACCAGGAGGACAGGCTTCCTGGAGAAAGTAAGAGAAGATTGGGAACAGTGTGGAGCAGAGTCTGGGAGGCTGATCCTTAGGGTTAACTAGGTAGAGTGTTTGGTTGGATCTCTGGTGTGGAGGCAGACTAAAAAGATAGATCCATCCTGACCTCAAAATTCTAGTTTAAAAGGAGGTAGAAAATACCCACAGGCTCTCCCTCACCCTGCCTCCTCATCTCTCTTTCTGACCCCATCCTCTGCTCTTCTCCAGAAAAGATAGACATGGTGACCACTGACCTTCACAGTGTGTTCTTGGGGATCCACGGGGGGAAGCTGTGCCTGTCTTGTGTCAAGTCTGGAGATGGTATCAAGCTCCAGTTGGAGGTAAGAATCTGGTTTAGTTATCAAAGCATCATAAAACCCAATGGCTTATAACAACCACAGTGGTTCTCATGACTCTAAGTGTGTACGTGCATGAGTGCGGCACTTTGTTCCTCAGAGAGCAGTATCCTGGGGTCACTCCTCAAGTAATTTCCACAATGTTCTTGTTGTTACTGGATGTCCTCCTGAGGTGGTTTCTCAACCTCTAAGCCTTCATTTCTGTAACTCAGGCAGTAAATACTCTAAGCTTCCTTGTAGCATGATGGCCAACTTCTATGAGAGATTATTCTGGAAAGATGGGCCTCAATGTGAAAGTGCTTATTAAACTTGGACTTACATGAGTCTATTGGCAAAAGCCTGTTACATAGTTAATATGGACTCATTGTAGAAAGGTACCACACAGACACAAGAGTTCAAACTCTAGAAGGCGACATTTTTCATGAAGGACCACCTCTATGACACTATCACCCCTGGGTCTTGTGCTGGGCCTCCTAACCCACTTGCACCTACCTTCTTTTAGCAAGACCATGTACTTCCAATCATTATGTATGCTACTAGTTGACATCCCACAAAGAACTGTATCACTTCTTGACCTATCCAATAGTAATGAGCTGTTCTTGAGGCTAGCTGGACAAACTTTTAACCCAACTACAAGTAGTCACAAC